>NC_142616.1:27591947-27917447 GCF_059453375.1 Lepisosteus platostomus
CATCTTTAAGAAACTCCTGAATGGATGAAACACCTGGCCCTTTCCAGCACAGTCTCCAGCCAGCTGTGGCGTTCAGAGGCCTCAACCGGGATCGAGAGAGTAGCTGTTGACACGATCCTGCCCTGGCAATGACACCGACCGACTACAAGTACATGCTACTCCGCTCCAGCTCAGAGAGTTACAGGAAGCAACCTTTCTTGTTCCAGGTGGACAGCAGCCAGATGAATTTATTTGCCATTTTAGAAGTCAGGAGGGATAACTATAGAAGATGGAGCACATTGGTGTGTTTTAAGAAAGCAAAATTGTACAGCATTTTCTTTGGGCTGACTGTTATGTTTCTTATCATGGCGTCATACATTCTGACTGGAGATAAGAAAGGGCTCTTGCTGACCCCTTCACCGTACCACTTCAGCACCTTGGAAAACCCTGGGTCCCTCCCCCTCAACCTGTCTTCCACGAGGGATTACGTGAACATAAAATTAGTCCTAAAAACGATCAAATCTAATATAGAATTCACCTCCAGGCAGGTGCCGGACTTAAAAGAACTTTTAAGAAATGAACCACATGTGAGTATTAAAATGTGTATATGTTTTCACATGTAAAGCTTAAAGTTGTCTGGTGGGTTTTCATGGAGATGTACTTTCCCCAGAGGATGTTTAAAATTTCTACTGCTGAAACCTACTGTGCTACCATAGGAACCATAGATGTAAATACAGAGTAGATTAATGACTAAATACACATAAATACACAAAGGATCGTTAATCAGTCTCTAACTTAATTTACAAACATATGTACAGTACTACAGATAATACAGTATATGTAAATTTGGGAAAAGGAAACATTTATTACTTTAATGAGCCAAGCCAAAGTTGTTCTTTCTAATGCCATCAACCCTTCCTTATTTCCTAAGAGATAAAACACTTATGGTTGTGAAACATGTTTGTAGGTCTCTGTCATTAGTTTGCTCTGCTTTTTACTGTAAAATTATTACCTTTAGAAAAATAGCAGCCATAACAAATGAGATAGGAGCCTTTTTTTGGAAACACGATGCTAGTAAGTGTTTGTATATGCTTCATGGATCCTTTGTAATAAACTTTTATATTTGCTATTAAAGATTTCACACCTGCTCTCCTCAAAAGAACAAAAATAACAGCAGCAGTACAAGGAAAATCTGAATATACTGTAGGTGCTTTAGTTGTGCTGCAGCTTAAGTTATGAAAGTACTTAAAATGTACTTCAGTTTATTTCGTTCTACTTTCATGTTTCTCTTTTGGTAAAAAAAACTGCCTTATTACGGACCTTCTGCACTGAACAACATTGTGAGAATAAAGTTTCACTTCTGCTGGCTGATATTTTTTCATTGGAAAGGGCAGTTACAGTAGTGGTTTTCACCACCAAGGAACAGGATTTTTGAACACGTAGTGCACTCTGTTAAAAAACAGTTTTGTTGCTCTTTTTTAGGCTGCCTAGTCGTGGAATCTGCTTTTATGCAAAATATGCTTGGCCATGTAACTGCAAATAGGAATGAGAGGAACACATTCTCTGGTTGAACAACACAGTTATCATCTTTTTTTATTTTAAGGGAATGTTACTTCATTGAGGTTTAAGAAGTCAATGAGAAGTCAGACCTGTGCTAAAACAAATCGAATTTCTGTTCAATGTTTCTTATTCTAATATAAAATCTTCAAAATAATCTCAGATGTCTATGAGTAAAAACTTTGCAATACATTTTATACTTCAGTTCAGTTAGGTTTTCTTCAGTTTCTTATCAAATTCAGTTCTAATTGTCAGATTCATACTACATTATATTGCATAGTATTAATGAAAAAGCATATTGAAGAATTTCTTTCAAGTTTCAGTACTATTCAAAAATGTAATTTAGTGTAAAACTCAACATAAATTACCCCTCATATCAGCATGTATAATATACTGTCATTTACTTTTCAGATGTTTTCTGTGATTCCCCATGAATTCCTTCAGAATGTTAAAAACCCTTGCTGGTATGAAGAATACTCTGGGAATATCACTGCTGATCCATATGGGACGAACTTGTATGCACTTTATTCAAAGCGTTTCCGAACTGTCTTTGATTACCTGAGAAATGCTTTCCGGGAACACTTGTACCACCATGAAAGCAAGAACTTTCGCATCCGATGTCTACCATATTTCTACATCATAGGTCAGCCCAAATGTGGTACTACAGATCTTTACGACAGGCTAAGGTTACACCCAGATGTGAGGTTTACCACCTTCAAAGAACCACACTGGTGGACAAGGAAAAGATTTGGTAAGCCAAAGTCATTTTTCATTATTTTATCAATATATCATACGAATTGAAATTAGCAATGTGGTTATACTTTGTGGTTTAGTTGTGAGAAATTGTACATTATAGATACATAAGCAATTTTATAACCACCTGTAGCTGATATGTAGTTGAGGGACTATTTACCTTGATGGCAGTCTGCACTTTAGTATAACTAATATTTGTTCTGGCCTCAATTGAGAGATTTGAGCATGAAGATGAGACGGTATTTTACACTCTACAATGATGAATCTTAGTCCTGGTCCTGAGTGGTAGTTGTGTCTGACGGTTTTCATTCCAACTGGTCTCTTAGTCACCAGTGCTAATTGATGCATGTAATTGATCTGCAAGCTTGTTTAGATCCTTTCCTGCACTTAGTCCTTGGTTTAAAAAAAAACCCTGCTAAAGTACTAGTAATGTGAGCACACAGACCTTTATGCATTATCTCCTCAACTTCCTAATTCCTAGTTTGCTCCCTTATTTCTTATTAAAAGCTATTCACATTTCATCATGTTCTGGTGAAAACAGGCAGACAGGGATGTATGTGGATGTGATGATGTACCAAATGTGTTCACAGTTAACATTTTTCTTCTTCTCCGAAAGTCCTATTGGTCACATTTCAGCTCACACACCTGTCACGATCGCTACTCCTCCTCTTAAGGGCGCTCCAGCCCTTCCTCCTTTGCCTTATTCCCCGCACCTGTCCCTTGTCCCAGCCTCCTTCCTGTCCCCCTTTAAAAGCCAGACACATTCGCCAATTGAGGCTCTGAATCTGATTTCCAAATGGTGCGAGCCCAGGACCTGGTTGTGCCTGGCTCCGTTATGTTTTTAAGTTTCTATGCCTGTTCCTGTTTCCGTCGCCGGTTCTTGCAAATAAGAACTTGGCTGAAGCAATAAGACACAATGATTCACCAGGACCTCTGTGTCTGCTGATAATTTTATTATTGCTTCTGAAACCTTTTATTTCCCCATAAGTTTAACATGTTAATACACTGTGCTTACTTTGCCTGGCCATGCTTTAACAATGTGTACATGTGTACATTACCTGCGTTCACGCTACTGTGTACATTCACCTACTAGAAAGCGGGTTTCTAACACTTTTTTTACCATTGTACTGCATATGACAATTCAAGTTCAAAACAAACATATGAAAAGCAGGATACATGGTACTTTTTTAATTTTAAAAACATGGCATATTCCCCTTTGCACTTTTATCAGTGGGGTACACTTCATTGTTATGCACGGCATAAGCTCCAGGATTCGGCCCTAGAACTGAATTAAGATAACTCTGTAGTGTCTGGCTCTATTTTGACTCTTCTTCCTGTGACAGACATGGAACACAAACAAGCAGTTTTTCTTGTTCTCAACATGGTGCATAATAGTTAGAATTACTATACAGTTATTATGCACATCATTCATTACTAATAGATGAATAAGGTGGTTATTAATGCCACTGATTTCTCACAATCCCACACACAACAGAAACATGCTCTAGTGTATAGTATGTGCATATTAACACTGGTGATATATTTTGGTTGCGGAGCAATTGCTTCAGCAAATTGCTTTTAGAAGGTAACAAAACCTTCAGAAAGCAACACAGTATTTTCATTAAACTCCTTTCTTCACAAATTGAAAAGCATTTTTTGAAGTAGGGATTTAACTGCCACTGTGATAGTCAAACCTTTGATTTACCTTTGTAATATTATTCAGAATTCACAACAATGCAATTGATTTCTATAAAGCGTATTTTGTATGTTTTTAGAAAATGTAAGAAACTGCAGATGTTCAGCACAATCTGTCAATATTATCCAGTACTCAAATTATTTTAAATTAATAATAGGCTTAATAAAATATACCATGACATTAGAAATGACTTAATGGGTTATGAAAATAGACTTTTCTATTTATTAGTAACTGCAGGATAATGATTTCACTATTGAATGGTTTCATAACCCCCCGAAAAGTCATATGCTGCACCTAAAGAGTCTTGTTGAATAGGTGCTCCAAACTGATAGAAATGGAGAATTATTGCTGCTCTGAAGCTCTTGTCCAGCACTCAATTCATTTTTATGGAGTATCTTAAATTGAATAATATGTTTCATCTCCAACTCAGAAAACCAACTGGAGCGTTGAAAGGGGACATTAATGAGAGTAAGAAAAACTACTTACTGTATGTAGACTTGGAGTTCCTTTTTTAAATTCTGGCAATGTGGCGCTTGGAGTACAACAGCCATTTTATTTTAAGCAAGGTATTTGAAACACTCATTTGAGTGTACTGTAAGTAGAGAAAGAAACATCTTGCAAATCTATTTCCAAGGTTTTTGTTTAGTACAGTATATTAAACTTAATTGGACGTTTTACAGTATGTCGGAAGGCCGAGATACTGCAAAATGGTCATTTTAGAAGATCTGCATAAGCAAGTAAATGACGCAACATTGGAAATGGGTTTTGTGCTAAGTTGGAAAATCCCACCCTACTTGGCCATAGCACTAGATCTGTGTAGTTACTGTACATCCCCTCAATGTTTGTACCCGATACTGCTGTGCTTCCAGCTGTTGGCAGTGGTTTGTCTGTGTGTGGGAAGTTTTTCACAAAGCCAGTCAACTTACTGGAAGCCTTTAAATGCTGCAGAGAAAATGATCCTGTGCATAATCTAGGAAGACACATTATTTTTAGAATTTATTTTGCCCTCAACATCTAAAGCTGTTTTTTAAATAGACATTAAATAATTTAGTAGCTTTGAACATAGGGGAGATGCCAGCAGTACCACTGTGGTTGTCAATTCCTGTGTGAGAAGTGTGTGGGAGTCCATAAAAGTAGGAATTCATTGTCTGGCTTAGACATGGGCACAATTAGCTTCCTAATTAATAGCATGATGTTCATGTTGGTGCTGAGCTCAGATTGTCTTTGAAGTTTTCTGCAGCCTTTTGAAACTTTAAAATTTGACCTTTAGGAGATGTATAGTATCACAGTTACTCATTTAACATCCTTGAAGGGCTAGTTATGTTTTCTTATTATTGTAGAACTCAGTTTTTATTATTTGTCAAATGTATTGTTTTTTAGTACTTAAAACCAACACTAAATGAATACTCTATTGGCTCAGACTGTTGAAAAACACAAAAAATGTAAATGTGTGAGGACTTCAACTGCATCATTCCAATTTAGCAATGAATGTATATTTTCTCTTAAATGTTGAGAGTATGATACAATTTAGTGTAGTAATTTGAAGCCTTTACTTCCCACACAAGTTGATTCTAGGTAGTTTTTATAACATTAAAATTATAAATACTGTAAATGTACTGAAAGTCTTTTTTTTCCCTTCCACTCATTGCTTAAAATAACTAAGGTACTGTATTGTATGTCTGAAACATATACAGTACAGTAACAAGGTCTAATGTCTACTTTGATGAAAATTCAACATTTTTAAATATCATGTTCTCAGGTTAGCAACACCTAGCAACAAAGGCACGGTGGAGCCTTTTCTCCTGGTTCTCAGTTTATAGCACAAGACTTACAGTATTTTCCTTCTTTCAGATCATCTTTTGCCTCTTTTCATAGACGTTATCAACTCCTGATACACAGTCAATTATCACGTTTCTCAACAGACTTTTTGGAAATTCAACATGCTTCTTTTTTAGCTGCTGTTTAATTAGTGGCTGACCAATCTTAATGATTTAAATCTAAAGCATGAAGTTCAATGATCTGCCTGTCATATATTAAATACATATAAACATTGTTCCTGGCAGTCCTTTTCTTTATAAATTCCAGACAGAAAAAAGTTTGCTTCCCCAAACATAATGATGTCAAAGAAAAGTCTTAAATAAATCATTGCCTCTTATTGCTTTATTATTTGGCATTGAGTAGAAATTGGGTTTCCTGGGTTGTACATATCAATATTGTAATTCTTTCTCTGGTATATTTACATTTTTCACATTTTCCTCCATCCCTCATGTTATCATAAACCACTGACCTCTGCAATATGATTTCAAGATTGTTTTTTTCCTGAAGCTTCAAGGCCAAAGAAAACAGAAAGAACACAGCACTAAAAAGGCAAAAGTGTTCTCTTTCACTTTTTAGTAATGTTGTTTCATTGGCTTGATTGGGAATTCTATTATGTCTGCTTAACAGAGATATGCAGTATTTTAGCATATGATTTATAAATTGTTTGACACAGTACAATGGTTCCCAACCTTTCGTCCCAGAACTACTTGCAGTATATAAACAAGCAGTTCGGCTGGATGAGTAATATCCTGGGATATCCATTTTTTTTAAATTTAGTTAATGCTCAGTATTTCAGCTTCCGGCTCATAGTTTTAAAGTAAGTATGATCATGCCAAGAATGTTGGAATGTGTATGTCGACAGTAGAACTCAATCTAAACTGACACAAGAGTAATTTAATGGTGCAGATCATTCTTATCCAATTACATGTATTTTGACTGTAGTTACTAATCACAAATGTTTAAAGATTGGTAATTGTGGATTAAGGATTTATTGCCATGTAATTACTTTGAAAAACAATGTTTACCTGGGCTTGTTGACTCCTGCATTTAGTAGTGATTTACTGTACTGTATATATACCATACAAACGAGTCATTATGTTTGCAGTAACCAGAACTAAAGTTCCAGCTCTTCAGTGTAATTTTCCTGGTGAAGACTAAATGTGTAGTAGCAAATTTGCTATTACTTCAAGAGTGTAGAAATTACTTTCCTACTGTGAAAGACAAATCTTAAATTCACTGGCTTCCTTTATCATGTATGAAGTCTTTTTTAATAAGCTTTCACTCAGCAGCCTTAAGAACGTCAAAGCTAGATGACTCAGTAGCTCTGCAGACAAAAAGGAACTCCTACACTGAGATGCTTCGCACCACCGCAACTAAAGTTCACATGCTTTTTATTTTCTGTAGGAATCATTCGAATGAGTGAGGGCTTCCATGACCGATATCCTGTGGACGATTACCTGGATCTTTTTGATCTCGCTGCTTATCAGATCCAAGATCATTTGCTGGGAAATTCATCTGGAAGCAAGTACAAGAGGAACATCATCATTGGTAAATTCTGAAATTCCTTCCTTTATTTGCGTCATACAAATGAAATAAATACTTTCACTTCTAAAAGTATCCCACTGTGTCCCTTTGTTGCTACCCGTTATTTTTTTCCTCTTTCCCCATTGATTTTCTTTTCTCCACGGTTAAAAGAAGATGCCATACTTTGGATGAGACAATAAGCTAAAGCCATTACTAGTTATTAAAGATCCTATGACACTGTTCTGAAGACTAAGAGTGTTAAGCCTGGTGTCCTGGTACTTTGATTCAGATTTTGGGCTCATTCTATCTGCTCTGTCTAAATTCATCTGGCGAAGTAATTCCTCGATTCCCCACCTAATCTACTGTGTAATGAGATTGCAGGTGCAGAATGGTATCTGTGAGTCATCCAGGCTGGTGTTGCATTCCCACGGTTGGTGAAATGAGTCTCCTCCTATACAGTATACTGTATAAAGTGCTTGGAATCCTTAAGAATGAAAATATTTTGCAGATGAAAGTCATTATTATTTTTATTCAAATCAACAGAACAATGGATACACTAGTGGATGTGCATGACAAAATAATTCTTATCTCCCTTTTGTCTCTCCAAGGTTTTTTCCAGCGTTCATGTCAGTGTCCTTCATTCAGTTATGCTATGCTCTGTTAAAGTATTATAAAAACCTTATGGAAACTTTATATAGTTTGTATGTTACGTTCGATTTCTCAAAGTGTTCCTGTAGTGAAATCTCTGTAAAGGTCAATGCTGCAGAATGGCTTGTGCACAGCAATTCATCCTGCTTACTGTGCATTTCAGGATGCATGACTTTTCTCTTTGAGGGTGACCTCAGAACAACTGCAAACTAAACTATCTAGTGTATGTTATGGAGAAACAGGAACTGTTACCGTGAAATTACACTGGAGGGCTTCCTAACTGCAGATTATAATGTGGGACAGATCTCACAAAAAATAGAATATTAAGTTGTGCATTTTTTCTTGACATTTTACATTTTTTTAAAGTTTCCATCGTAGATATTCTCTGTAGGCGATAGTGAATGTTGTTTCCAGATTTATTATTTAGTGCCTCCAGGTTCTGCCTCTGAAGGACTAGGAGCCTTATATCAACAACCTATCTTTCTTGTTTACTATCAAGATAAATATGTTTTTTACTGCAAATGAGTTCAAAAGATTGCATTCCTGTGTTCGAAAGAAGGAAACATTTCACTTGTACTCCTTAAGCCCTTGTAATGAAAACTTCTTAACAGAGATATGCAGCTATTCTTACAGATGTGTCATTATTCAGATGGTGTTTTTATAGGGACAATCAAGCACAGTAACTGTCTTTTCACCAGGTGGCTCACCTGAGAGTTATGTGGAAATGTATTGTATTAGTGAAAGCTGAATATGATTTAAGTATTGGAATCAGAGGATTAGTTATTTAACTTCTTGTCTATCCGTTCTAGTTTGACTTCAAAAGGTTGCGAGAGAGTGTTCCATTTTATTATTTGTGCCTAGTATATATTTTTTTCTATTGTATTGTTTGCAAGTCTATGTTGGTATTTCAGCTGAGAGTACTTTCTGAATGCTATGAAAAATCAGATGTGAAAAGATGACACGCAACCAATTGGAAGGAAATGACGTAGAAGTATATTGAATTTTTTACACAGGAACATAAATACAATGCAAATATGATTTGGTTTCTTTGTGTACATTCATAAACGTGTCCTGATGGAAAAATTAAAATTGCGCAGAACAATCATAGGAGAAACAATAGCAAAACCCAAAAATATTTACATTGCAACAAACAGCAAGAAAGAACTTATGTAACCATAAACTTATAATAATAGAAAACATACAATAGAAACTTCAAATTAAACATAATATCTATTTAAAGTCAAGCTCAGATGTGGTACATTTACTTCAGATGAGTGCTATAAAAACCTGCCGAACCTCCTTCCTTCCAAGAACAGTCACTCTGCATCTCCATTACAGACTGCAATTACATGCTCTTAAAACGTGTTTTGTGGCTGAAGTCCACATATGCGTTTTAGACTGCAGTCTTGTTTAAGTGATTATTAGTTAGGGTTGTAATTATTCCACAAAAAAGTTTTACAAGACCAGACTTTTTTTTCACTGGGATGAATTCTTAGCAATTAAATTATTGCACATGAAAAAAAAATGCATTCCTCATTTTATTTTCCTCTTTCTTCCAAATGATTTTGAAGATTCCACAGATTTTGGAGACAAACACACACGCATGAGATGAACTGAAATCCTGACAATGAAATTAACAAATGAAAATAACTTCATTGAATAAAATAAAATGCCTCTCAATGAGAGCCTCTTTAATAACATTTGTAATTCCCGTTTGCTGAAGTAGTATGAAATATTTGCTGTTCCAAATTGAAATAAGGATAAATCCACTATTATAATATTTCTGTTGAATCTGCGTATTCAGCAAGTACAAGGCCTTTCTTTCAATCACAGAACAGCTGCTAAAGGTACTGCAGGCTTCTAGATGGAGTCAACATGTGTACTTTGAGTTTTGTAGTAACTGCTGTAGTCAGGGTAATTGAAATAATATATGGGGATTTGAAATCATCATTTTATTGTAATAAGCAAATCAGACTGGACAGATGTGTGTGAAATAAAATTCCCTGTCAGATTTTGTCTCTCGCAATCTCTCCCTCCGTCGAAGTTGCTCTCTCTCTTTCTCTCTTGACATGCAGCACACCAGCAGAAACTGATTAAAGACTGATTGGATGCACACAATTCCTTTTTGATATGTCAGGAGTTATTTGTCACGCTTTGAACACAGATTACTTGCTCACCGGTTTGTTTCCCTTTTAAATAAATAATCCATCTGATTAAGTAGCGTGCCAAAAGTCCTGCTAAATATTAATGATTGATCTGCTGTAACAGACTGCACAGTCTTGGAGGCTCAGTATAAGAGTATGCAATACATGAGCAGAACTAGTCTCCTAGAGCAAGCTCCTGCTTTAAGCACCTTTAATTGGTCTTCCCAGTACTAGAAACTCCCGGGGGCATGTTTAATAAATGAAATTACCTGCTGTTAATCTAAGAACAACATGTCATAATGTGGAACAACATGCTGTACAATTAGAGGTATCATAGATTTTGTCCAAGTTAGCCTTTAATAGGGATTAACTTTGCATTGCACAGTTTTCTGGCCATAGGAGTCTTGAGATTGAGCATTTTTTTTATGCCTAACCATAAAATGGCAATTACATTTACAATTACTTAAACCAAATAATTACTGCAATCTATAAAGAGCTTTTTCCTTTTTTAACTTAAGGAAACAATTTTTTCACACTGCTTTCATAAATAAAGAAGATTTGTTGTTCATGGTAATGGACTATGCACTTTTGTGCTGGCTGCAGAACCTAATTAGGATTGTATATATTGCATTACCATAGTGTAGCATGCAGAATGAACAATAGTGTCACAGCCAGTCACAGCTAACTCAAAACATGATGAATCAGTGCTTGAATTAAGATCTGATGGCATAAAGTATTGTTTAATTACTTAATTCAGGGGCTTATTTGGGATTCAGTGGGACAGCTTGTATAACAAAGTGCTAACTCAACAAGAAAAAGGGTCTCATTTAAAATGACATTTTTTTCTCCACATTTGCACTTCGCAAATCCTTTGCTGCCATCTTTCAGATGGTCTCATTTAATCGTCAAAGTTCTATATGACATTGAATTGTTTCTTCATACATTAAGTCATCAGTCCCACTTCTAGGCAAGAACATAATGTTAAACGTGGCATAAACTGTAGCTTTGAAAGGCCAATTCTTGTTCTTAAAACCATGTATCTGTACATTAAGTGTACCATGACATGTTTATTTAAAAAAACCTGAAGTTTCACTGATGTTTTTGTCAGGATTCACATTGTTTTTTTTTTTACTACAGTATATTTGGAAGTAAGCTGTACCTGATGTATTCTGCAGGGGAAGCAAGTGCCTCTACAATGTGGGATAACAATGCCTGGATCTATTTCTATGACAACAGCACTGACGGAGAACCACCATTTCTGACCCAGGACTTCATCCACGCTGTTCAACCGAATGCCAAGTTTATTATCATGCTCAGAGACCCTGTGGAGAGGTAGTATTGCAGGCTTTATTATTCCTTTAAGATAGCTGTAGTCGCAAGGAGGAAGAGTTTAAAACAGGATATTTGAGGTTTCCTGAACACAATAAAGATGGAGATAAAGTCAAGGTGTCAGGAGCCGGTAAAAGCCTATATTTCTCCCTTTTCTAACGATGCCCTCCATGCAATAGCTTCTAAAATCTAAATCCAAATGCCAGTCTGCACTTATTCTTTTTTTGCTTCATGTCTCTCAGTGTGCCCACGTTAACTGAAGCACAGAAAGCTGAGCTTGTTTTGTCCTAGCTTGCTCAAGTGTAGGAATTTTATTGATTATATCCTTTTATAATCTTCTTAAACATCTTGTTTCCTGTGGATCTCCAGTGGAAAGTATTTGATTTATTAAAGCATAGGCTTTAATTCCATTGCCCACACGCTTTGTGAGTTTTCCACAGGATTACACATGGAAATGTTAGATGAAGGCAAGCCAAGCTCCACCAAGTTTAAACCTGCCTAAGATATTTTGTAAATGTACAGTGAAGATTTTGAAATAATATTTGCTGTGCTTCTTTGTTGTTTGTAGGCTGTATTCAGACTACCTTTACTTCGGAATTGCCAATAAGTCTGCAGAGGATTTCCACGAGAAAGTGTCTGAGTCTCTGCAGCTGTTTGAGGGGTGCCTGCTGGAGTTCTCAATGCGATCCTGTGTATATAACACCACACTCAACAACGCCATGCCTGTAAGTGGGACTTGCACAGAGCCCCGCTTTTTCTTGTCTCACACTCAGTCCATTACAGCGACATAAAAAGAAGAAAAGGAGAAGAAAACAGAAAAGCTACTGTCAGTTTCAGGAGCTCAGCACTGTAGTCAGCACTGCATAAAACACTGCACTGGCAGCACATTAAAACCACACACTAGTGAAAAGCCAACGAAGGTTAACACGATGTTTGGGACAGAGAGGTGAGGAGTGCAGGCCTTGGCCTTGTTGGCTTAGCACAGATGGCAGCCTAAATGAGTGCTTGGTTAAAATAAACAGGCCGCTCCTTTTCTGCCCTGTTTGCCGTGCTTGTGAAGGAAAGTGCATGCTGTGCCAACAGTGAGTCTTGGCACAGAGTCTACCTTTGGGTCTCCATGGTGCCAACAGGGAATAGAAATAGGAATGAGAAAAGATGGCAATGAGGAAGCTCTGTTAGAACCCTGGCCCCTGTTTCAGTCCTGCGTGATGAATTTCAGAGAGCAGAGTTGTGTTCCAGTCAGATTATGCTGCCGTTAAATCTTATCTTTCTAATTGGAAGTCCGATTTAAATGAGGAACACAATAATTGAGTGTGATAGCTGAAGGTCAGTAGGATAAAAAAATAATCAACCTGAATATTACAACAGGTGCCACGCTAATTTGTATAATTACAATTTCAACAGAATTTTTCCACTAATTACTGGAGGTGGATTAAGATTAAAGCTTCAGTTAATTTGACCAGACTCCAATTTAGAAATAGATTTGGGAGTTGGAGCTATGTTACCACTTCAATGATAGTATTAAACTAAAGGCAATATCCATATGTATTTATGTATTTTATATGTACCAAAGCATATTTTTCATTGTATACTGTTTTATGGACATATGCTCATAATACAGCTCTGTTTTTCTTCTGTGCAACTAATGTACACAGAACATTAGTGATATTCGTGATATCACGATATCATATTCATGTTCATGAATATCAGCATGTTCGATAACTTGCACTTCAATCCATGTATAGAATGCATAAATGCACAAGAAAATTTGAAATAGTATACTTCACCTTCATTCTGTTCACATTTAGAAATACTGTGAACTACAGTGAAAAAAAAGTAGTAATAAGAACACAATAGATGATACTGAAGAGAGGAAACTAGGCTGCAGTCATTTCATTTCTAACTTTTTTGCTTGCTAGTGATTGATTCAATACTGGACAGTTCCTACCTGAAAGATACCAGAGTAACAGCTTTAACAAGATGGCTGAGTAGCTTGCTCAAGACTGTGGGGACCCTAGCACAACAAGAAGATCCTCCTCTTAATCTTAAATTGATATTTCTGATTTTTGTATTAAGTACTTTGTAATTCTTTCTAAGTAAGAGGCAGGTGAGGGTGACTTCTCTGGAATGGCACAGATCTCTTTGCACATCCTTGAGCCTGAGATTGGTGATGCATGCTTTGTGGAATATGGATGTACTCCTGAGCCAGAATTGCTAAAATCAATTTGCCACATGGATGACACTGTATCTCTGCTCACATTCTTATTTAAATGGGACTTGAATATAGTCAATAGGTGATCATCGTGGCATATAAAAAGCTGAAACAAATGATTATTTTCCTTCTGTTTGGAATATATTTGAGGGTCATGTAATTATCACTAAATCTTAGGAAATGAAAAGAGTAAAAAGATCAACTATGCAGTGATTGTATTATTATATACTCTGGATTTATTTTTGCACCATTTAAAATGTATTTATTTGTGTGCATTTCTTCAAAATGCCTGAATATCACATTGTCTGCAGTTCATTAATGCTTAATATTTAATCTCTGATTGTTGTTTGCAGGTCAGGTTACACGTAGGACTGTACATCATCTATTTACTGGACTGGCTCACAGTTTTTGACAGAAATCAAATATTGGTCCTTCGTCTGGAAGACCATGCCTCCAATCGGAAATACACAATGCACAAAGTCTTTGACTTTCTCAACTTGGGTATGTAAAATTTAGCATTACAGTTAATAAAGACATTTCTCTCCCTGTCAATATACAGTATACATAAACAGAGAAATACCCGGGTTAATAAATATATATAATCTTTCTATATAATTACATCATATTAAAACACCCTTGCCCTTATTTTCCTTGATTGCATTCTTACATTCTCACACTGATTTTAAAAACCAATATCAGGATACTGCAATTTAGTGTTTAACGTGGTGAGATTCTTGTCTGCTAGCAGATGTCTCTGACTCATTGTACAGTACAGTCCTGAGCCCATTTGACATGAAGTACTGTACTCTCCACTCAGCAAAAGAAGTTATGTGTTTGAGATGAGTGGTGGGAGTGAAGTCTCTGTAGGGCAGCTGGGCTTACTCTCCGTGGCAGGGTGAGGAGCTTGTCAGCCCGGGAGGCCTTAGAAATAGAGTTCTGGCAGCCAGTTCAGTTGGCTCGGGCATCTGGTGATCATTGCCACAGGTGCTGAATGTAGATCACAAATGATTACAGATCACAGTGTGACCACAAATCACTGCCACAGGTGCTGAACACAATCAGTATTTCCTCAACAAAGTTTCATGTCCTCCCACATGCAGTTCTCATTGATACTGCCACTTCTGTTCTTCATAGAGGTGTAATTTCAAACTGCAAAGATGTGAATATTTAAATATGCAATTAAAATGTATAGAGGTTGCTGAATGGTTGCTTAAAGGTGATTACTTCAGATTGAGAAATGCATATGCATTTGCCCTGAATTTGACTAAAATCACAGGACTGTTATGTACAGGATCTTAAGGCTACTTATTTCTTATATTTTGTTTTTTCTGTTCCTTTGTGGTATCCTTGTATATACACCTTTAACACCCGTTTACCTTAAAAATATTTTTGCTGAAAACAGGCCCTCTGACAGAGCAAAAGGAGGCAGAAATCACTAAAAGCCCAGCTTCCAACACTAGAAGACCTGCTGATAAAAACCTCGGACCCATGCTGCCTGTCACCAGAGAGATTCTCAGAAACTTCTACACTCCTTTCAATGAAAAGCTGGCCAAAGTTTTGAGGAATGACTCTTTCCTTTGGGAGAACCACGCAAAGCCCATGTAATGACTGTAAAATCAAATACAAAATGTTTTAATACAAAGTCCTTAGTTTCTGAGACTTCTTTAAAAACATTCTACAGGGAATCTTCAGTCCTAACTTATTGTAAGTTATTCACACAGGGTATAGGAAGATTGAATAGAAAAACACCACAGTAATTTCTGATTTTGTTTTATTTCAGAGGAGAAGGAATTTTGTCTTTTCAAACATTGCAAGAATTGCTTTTTGAACTACTCTGCATTAAATAAAATATATGGTGTAAGGTCAGATTTCAGCATATATAGACTCTCCGAATGGGTGTTTTCCAAGGAGTGTTCAAAATATTAAACATAGATTATTTTCTCTAAATTTCAAAGGCTGCAGTCATTTCATTTCCTAATGTAACCATATGTAATATACTCTTAATATTATTGTTATTACAGTAAATACTACGAATCTCACCATAAGTAGGGCTAGTAGCAGCCATAGTAGTTTGGAAGTAGTTTTCTGAAATGAAGATCAGATTTGAATCCATTTTAAAGTACCACAGACCACATCACTGAAAACTAGCAGTACATTACCACAGCAGCACATTGACAAAGAAGATTCAACATTACTTTAAAGAACAGTGACTAGTATATTCCTGAGTGTACTGTGAATCCTTTCTCATAGAAGTTCTTAGTTTTGCTGCAATATCTCCATCTGGTGGAGAAAGATAGAAATGTGCAATCAACAGAAGTTATTTTTTTAATTTTGGAAAAAAGGTAGAAGTCTTCTTTTTAAGTGGTACATATGCAGTTGTAGAATTATTACTTCAGTATATTTTCAGGTATAAAGAAAGTACTGAACCAAAACTCAAAACACTGATACTCTGAGTTATGAGTTCCTCAGCTTAAAACCTTTGTGATGATCTAGTGTTCTGTGTGGAGAGTAAGGTTTGTAAAAGCATAGGACTTAATAATTCTTCAGCAAAAGCAGCAAGATAGACATTTGAAAGAAATGGTCTTAATGGGCATTTAGGTGTTGTTAGAAATGTCTAAGGTACGATAGATGCAAGACATCACAGCAAAGTTCAGCAAAGGTTTAAAGCAAAGTGTTTTGTTACAAAATAAGTGATTTTTCTGAAGAACACCCAAGAAAACACACATAGTGTATCCTTCTGTGCTGCTTTGAATTCAAGCATTTTCAGCAAAGTTTTATAAGTACAGCCCCGACCGCTCTCTAGTGTTTCCATGAATGAGCGTTTAAGAAGATTTGCATTAGAACATATAAAATGGATATGCAATGATCAATTCACTGCAATTCACTGCAATACATGCATGAAACCTATGGTTATTTTTGACAAGACTATCAGTGCCTGTCAGTTATTCCTGAAATGTCACATACAACAGATGTCTGTCTTCCTAAATTAAGAATGAACTACAAAGAGAATGCCTAGCAATAATTTCATCACTCAATGTTTAAAAGTGCGAATTGGTTAAGAGGTACACATGGAATATTGTACCAGCTTTTGAATCCTTCATCTTTTTTCAATTTAAATTTAAAATTTGTTTTCTAATTTACCAGAGATCTTGACAAAGATTTTACGAAACTAGTAGTACCTACAGTGCATGCTGTTTGCAGTACTGTATATGAAAGGTTCTGTATGCAAACAGCAGTAATAATAAGATGTTATAATAAGTTGCTGTAACTTGCTGGACTAGTATAAAAAATATTTTAAGTGACTGGTTTTAAAAGTTCCTGGAGATATCCCTAATAATATTGTGCACTGAGGCTAATAATTGTTAGCAGGATTCCCATTGCTCAAAGAAGCCTAGGTTCTTATTTCAGTCCTTATTTATTTAATTAAGCTGAACAAGATTAAATAATTAAAATCTTGTAGGGAGCAAAGTTCTTGTCTATCATGCAAAAGCATGATTTATTCTTATTAGATACTGTTTTAAAATAGTTAATCAAAATATATTAATTATGTTACATCTGAGCTATTTTAATTTGATATATGTATAATTGTGTACAAATAACACAACTGGTACAGTACATGATTAAAACAAACATGACATGCACTTGTCTGTATGAAGCTCCGGTCCCTGACTATCTTGTGAAGTTTGTCAAATCTGCTGCAACATTATGATTTTTGGCTACCATGCACAGCTGCAAGGCTGCAAATTCTGGTGATGTTACTGTATGGAAATGCTATTGGGATCAACCAAGAGGTCCCGGGGAGGCCATAATGCTGGCAGATGGCACTATAGTGAGGGAAGAAGCTGAAAAGACAAGGGTGTTTTTAGAACAGGTTGTGGAACAGGCTCCTGTATGTACTGTATATAGTGGTACCAAAGCATTAAAGTACCTCAGTGTAAAACACATTGTGACAACAAAAGATTAAATTTAAGTATACAATTTGCATGTTCATATTTATAGACAAATAAGTGTGTCAAGTGTATTACAGTAAGTATGTTTATATGATATTGCATTTTAGTCACAGTCTAAAAGTACTTTTAAGAGTGTTGGTTAACTCCTAAGATGAAATTTCATTTGGGTGCTGTTTTTAACAGTTATTAAAACAATAGTCTTGTTAAAGGCTTCTGTAAAAGTACCCATTTATAATGTATGCAAGGACAAATTCATGAAAGTAATAATTTTAAGGCATGTCTTTCCAACTCAGAAAAAAGAATTCTTTGGAAAATCAAAATCAAAAGAGCAGTTTGAGTCTTTTACACCAGAGGGCAGCCAAAACACATGCAATGAATCAGCAACTCACCAAAATGTCATATAACCAGTGTTTTTCTTTCTGTCTGATAACATAAAACGGGAGCTCCATCTGGTCCCTGGAAAGTCCAGTCCAGTCAAATAGATTACCATGAAATCATCAATTTCTAGAGAACTGGCTTAATTTAGCTGTGATCAATTAAACAAGTAACTTGTTTAATTAAGTCATTAAAGGAACATTTGAAAACAAAAATGCTTTTTGGTCTTTAAGGACTTTAGAGTTCTTTTAAATAAATTGCTTGATTCAGAGTGACCTGTAAGACCAACTTGGCTGGTCTTAGATATTAGCCTTTCTTAACTCTTAACTGTTTTATTTCTACTAATCAATTTTTTAATTAGACTAATTTACCAGTTTTTTAAGCTGCTTGCAACCTTAAGAGATCTATAAAATTCTGTTCAACTGTAGCTCACAAAGACCAGTATGTCCTTTTTATACCATTTTTATATCGTAAATCATTACTTTAAGTTACAATAACTACTCAAGTCTTTAGCAGGCGATTGATTTACAGGTTTACCTGTAAAGCGCTTTGAGTGGAGTGTCCAGAAAAGCACTATATAAGTGTAATCAATTATAATTATTATTATTTAAGAGATCTATAAACATTTGCAGAATCTGATCTTCTAAGGCTGAATTTTAGCCTACTCCCTGGTCTACGTGACTAGTTTTCATACTTACTGACCATCCAAAGCTAGGCAAGGCTAGGATTTTAACAAGGTAAGTACACAAATAAAAAGGTATTAATAAAGGTTAAGATGTATTTTTTCAATTAGTCACATTATCACTGTCACCGGGACAACTTCATATGTATATTTAAATAATTATTTAATATTAAAGTAACAATTACTGATCTGATAATGGGTAAAACAGATTTTCTGTCCTCTTGAGAAATGAAAAACATAAATATATAAATATATACATAAATATATACAGTACACTGTACTTGAAGATACTGAATAACTTTGACAGTGATAAAAGTGTATGTGCTTTGATCAGCATTTTTATCTTAATATATAACACAGATGAAATTTTGTTTCCGATAGAACAGCCATGAAACCCCTTTAAACTAGACAAGAATGTGTTTATTTGCTAGTCTAAAATTAGTCATCTAAAAACTTAGAAATTATTGAAACCCACAGGTGTTTGCATTGAGTGAAATTCAACTCAATCCAGAAGAAGATGCATAACATAAGTGAGTAAAGTGGCTAACAAGAGAAAAGGTATGTTTTCAGTTTAATCAAAATATATAGTGTAATGCTGGTTAAGGCAAAACAACTGTCTGGACTACAAATTTCGTGTCTGAAATTTTCCTTTCCAACCCAAATGTCCCAAATTATTAATCATGCTTACAAACACTATAACTCTATAAGTCTATAGACTTTTTTATCATATCATTGCCAATTTTACATTCCAACATATTATTTATGACTTAAAAGTAGAGACCCTCTATTTTTAATGAAGGTGTTGTGCCAAAGATGTGACATTTTTGAAAAAATACAAAGGTTTTAGCACATTTTGTCATTGCAAACTTAAATTACAATGGGCTGTCTAATTTACATCATCTGGGGTCCAGAAAGCCAAATCCAACTAATTCTAATGCAAAGCCTTTGGTTTTGATTTGTGAGGTACAAAGGGTTATTAAACATTTCCAGATTCATCAGGCAATAATTCTGAAATATCATACATCTTTCCTTTCCTGACATTTTGTTGGAAAGAAACATAATACTGCTTAGTTTTATTTATAAAAAGTACAGTAGTGCTTATTAATAGTGTAGTGTACAAATGTCAATGAGATAGCATTAATGCTTAGTACAAAAACCAGAGATTAGAAGAGCTACTTTTCAGCTGCAAAACTGTACAGTATATCAGTATAGAAGCCAATTATAATAAGAGATTAAAAATGTAGTTTATATTTAAGCTTTGTTCATTTTTAACATAGGATAAACTATGATTTAACATAGGATATGGGCATCAGACAAAATGTACAGTAAAACTTCAACAAATTCACAATGTTATTATTATGGATAAATGTTTAATTAGGTCACTCCTAATCTCCTAAACTCAGATCCAGATCTTGCCCACATTTTCTCTCCTGCTTTCAAATGTCTTGCCTCCTTCTTGCGCATCTACTGGGTGGCACTTGATATCGAGTTCTGTTGGCACCTGTTTGCCACCTGTTTGCCGGCTTGTATGCTATCACCTGTATCATGTGTGGCCCTCATTCACATTCCATTTCCTGTAATCCATCATGAAATATCAATCACCACCATCAGCACCTTAGGCTGGTGGTCTTCCGAATAATACAGAACCAATCTGGCAGGCTTAAACATTTTGTACCATAAACTTTGCTATTGAAGAACTCTGCATTGGTGTTTTGGGGTTCTTCGATCACTTTCAGGGTTCTGTCAGACAGGTAAGTTACGCCAAAGAAGCCTTTAATTCATTTTAGCTGTGGTCGATTGACAAACCTAATTGGGAACTGACTGAGCAATCGAATGACTTTTTTTTTTAAGCAGGTACGCTAACATTTTATTGAACAAAAATGACACAGGTAAATGCATTATGGTGATTAACATTTGACAGCAATAGAGGTCATCAAAAAAGGTTCCATTTGAAAGTCTCAATGGCAACTGTAAAAAGCAAAACTGTAAAGTATGATGAACGCTTTGCTCCAGGTTGCAAGCTGCCTTCCGGGATTCTGTCCCATTCCTCTCACAGATCCTGTACACAGGAGCTATGCACTAAGCATTAGTAGCATCATGCAGTCTCAATTCATCCTGTAAATGTTCAAAAGGACTCACATTTAATTAGGGTCTTCCATGGCATAACTGTGATATCTGCAAGTAAGCTGTTATTGCACAAGCAGCATAGGACAGGCTGTACTTTTGCCCTACTTTCTGGAATTGTACTGTACCAAATGTTATTATTTCATTCTGCAATTGCATTTAAGCAGTTGTAAACATATTACAGCATATACTGTACGGTGAATACAGGCTAAACATCCCTTTGAACAACACATGGTTTGCAAATGTTATGTTTGTTAAGTGTTAATGGCTTACAGATTCATAAACATGCTTTTATTTAGAATGTGTATTTTGGCATTCTGAACAAAGCATTCAATAATGGAATGTTTTCATAAACACTATGGAATGAGAGTTTATATACAGTGCTGATTAACACATAGACCTCCAATGAGATCTATTATATGATTTTACATCATGCGTGCCTTTTATTTTTTATGAAAATGACGTTATATACTGTATAGAACATATTTGACATGTGAACAAGGAAGTATGGTACAACACTACCAAAAAGTATAATCAAATGAAAGCTTATAGCATTGATATTCATTTGCTGAAGTGGTTAGCCTGTTATTTTTCTGTGTGCAGTGCTGGGCTGATATACAGTACATTTATTTATTCTCTTCTCTCTTTGTTCATTCTCTTTTCTGCTGGTACATGGGCACTAAATTGCACACTAAAAGAATATCGTAAGCAGCTGGTCTAGTGATATGATGGGCAAAAAAGAATAGGTCTAATAACCTGTTGGACAATTGAAAACATATTGCCTTGTTAATTAATTTAGTATGGAGTGTGTACCAAAAAGAAAAGTTCCAAAATCTTTCCAAGTAGCCATTCATGAGATCACACCTGGAAACAGCACCTCCCTTCATGAAAAAAAAAAACATCAGAGCAGATTCCAAAAATAAGAATGTACAAATTCCAGCAAGAATTCAGGAAATCGACAAATTGGATGTGAAGATATGATTGAATGCGAAAACCACAAAGTGGATGTGAGGGCAAAAGAGTCAATATGTTTGATTGATCCCATACTATGATATTTGGATTAGAAACAATGTTTTAATTAAAAAAAACATGATCCCAGTTGCAGTGAAAGGAAAAGTATGGAGGAAATGAGCATGTGACACTTTAGCTCCAACATCATTGCCAAAATTGTTGGTGTTGTGCTGTTTATCTACATTTTTTTAAGAAACCTATTGAAATATCAAACCACAAAGACCTGTGTGAGGTTAATGGATTATTTTCCTATTCTTGTCAGAAGCAGTTTTCTTTTAAGCTGATTTGCTTGATGGAAGCAATGGATATAGTGGCTTGTCAGGCCCATTAATTAAGCTTTGGGCTTTTCATCTTTCATTTTGTGATATTACCTCTGTCTTAGAAGGGTAGCAACTTGGAAGTCTCAGATTTCCTTTTTTTCTGTCAGTTCCAATCAGCTGTGCACTTCAATTGAAAGCCTCAGTGGACCGAGAGAACTCTCAGCAACTCCCTTAATGCCCAGATCTTGTAGTGCTGTCAAATTTAATGTTAACGAAGCACCATTTTGGCAGAGGTTTTCAAAATGCAATGATTATATGGTCTTGCAGTGATTTTTAAAAAATACAGCCACTTTCCTAAGCATTAAGACAAATAATTATTGTACTGTATAAGCAGATTTTTTGATAAAATTAACTGTGGATGTCTGGCACTCATGTTTCCTACTGTATGTATGAGTTGTCTCTAAGCTTCTCCCCTGGATAGGAAGATGTATGTGCAATAACGTTGTTCCTTTTCACTCTTTTAATACAAAAGGTTTGTGAAGGTGGATGATAGAAGATTTCCTCTAAAAAAGACATGCATGTATAATAATGTATTTCACTGTCAAGTCCCACCTGCTTCTCCATTTGCATATCCTGTATTTGAAAACAACAAAATAAATCACAAAAAGTTTTTCTTTGTATTTTCTGGAGAGAAATGGAAATGAATAGCAAAACACTTTTTCCACAAGAAGTGAAAATGAAAGATTTTAAACGAATGTAGTGTCAGAACAAGCTGTTTTGAAAAATTACAAAGCAGTATGACAGTGCCTTGACAAGAGTATGAGCACAGCAGGATAAATATATAATATTTATATAATAAATAATACAAATAACAACAACAACAACAACAACAACAACAACAACAACAACAATAATAATAATAATAATAATAATAATAATAATAATATTAAACTTTAGCTAAATGAGCCAGTGAAAAAATATCCTGATAAGGCTGAATGGATGGACAGTAACTTTTCCAGCAATATCTTCAAGCATCTCTGTGTATCAACAATACATTTAAGAGGAGTTTTGGTCTACTTGAGGAATAAAACTAAAACATTTGCATAAAAGAAGGCAGTCATTTACTTTGTCAGGTCAAAGCACAGCTATGAAATGGCTTCTGATTGCTTTTGCTGTAAAAGACATGTTTGTGGAGTTTTAATTTCTTAATTCTTGTGATTCCTCACCAGGCTGCTAATTTCCTTTTTTGTGGTGCAATGTCTCTACCTGGTTTTGTTATGCACTTAAAAAAAACAACTTATATTTCTATTTGGAATTTAAGACTATTCTTCTGGGCTATAGAATATGTTTTTATGTTGGTAAGCAAACACAATCCATTATCTGAAATATTAAAAGTCATCAGTACAGCTGTTTTTGTTGTTTTGGAAAGCCTCTGAGAGAAGAGCAAGGATTAGTCACAGACAGGGCTGGTAATACAGTATATACAGTATGGAGTTCCAATAAAAACCAAATGAATTTTAATTCTATTTGAAAACAAAGACAGAGTGTGTGTCTTTTATCTGAATATGATCCCCGGAGATGTGTGCATCTAATTTGCAAGCAGGTGCTGACTTAGCAGCCACAAGAAAGGACATGTTCGAAATGCAGCAGAATCGCAAAGGTACACTAGACAAATTACTGTTTCACACACCTTGGAAAGAAACACAAAGCAGTGAACATATGGCCAGGATCTGGAATTCCAACAGCAGCTCCACAGAAGATACTTTAACCACAAGCTCCATGCTCACAAATCTGTTCATTTCCATATGCTCAGATTTGAGAAAAGGAGCTTCCGCCATGGAAGTGATTCTAAAAAGACGTGTTAATAAGGGATGCTGAAGAAATCTTAATGGTGTGTGTGGTCATTTTCTCAATTGTGTTACTAAGAAAGAACCCCAGAGTAGGAAAACAGTTGATGGGGGCTAAGATGTCAACTTTGCAATAACAATTTCTGCTGTAGAGTCGCTTCCAACAAGAACTGTTTTCAAGTCTCATCCAAAGTGCAGAGAACAGGGAGATTGACAAAATCTCACAGAGTTACGGAAAGTGGCTCATCTAAAGTTTGACATGAGAACTTCCTGGCTTCAAGGCTGTACCTTAACAACTGGACCACTAGACCTGTTTGGGGTATTATAGTACTAATTTAAGAATCCACAGAGTCATTTCTTGAATTTGTAGTCTTGAAGGGACAATGTGCTTTTTAATTTTCTTCTTAAAAAAATATTTTTGCATTGTTTATGTCCCTATTAGTTCCACTCTGTCTCCAGGAGTTCTATTATTATGGTTTCCTTTGTGAATACTAGTGTGTTGTTAAAACTCTGATGAGAGTGCAATTGGTTTGTGTCCTGATCTATAGCTAAGGTTCACAAGAAGAAGGTAGAAGAAACATTTAATTAAATATTTCCTACCAAATCCATGGCTTCAACTCAAAGCTTGTAAATTGTTATTTACCACTTTCTGCATGTTATGCATTTTTAATAAACTTATATTTCTATTTGAATTGATGTTTTTGTGTTTGTAGGCAAAGATAATCTGTCCCAGGTTTAAACTCTAAACTATCGGTTAGGGGCTAACTATGAGTGATTAGATTATACTGTATATAACTATAAAATTAGATCTGCTTGTTTTTTATTGAGCACTTTATTAAAATAGACAGGAATAGACATGTTCAAGGGATACGTTGCCAAACAGGCTTTCTCAAGTTAGAAAGCTTCTTTTGTTTGTCTTCTTCTTTGTTTAGCATTTCACAGATTTCTGAATTTGTCATGATTTAGTAATTAAGTCTTGGGATTTTCTTTGAGCTAATTCCAAGTTACTGTAAACTAATCAGTATTTTTCTGTAGTTTTTGGTGGAAGTGTACAAGTGTAAATGCCTTTCATTCAGCTTCATCAGGCTTCTGCTAAAGTATTATTTTACTGATTTAGAAAGTTCAGTTTGCATTTTTATTAGACTAGGGCTAGTGTAAAGTTTGTATTATGTAGAGGAACACCTTTGAGTTGTGGTGACAGGTTTAAGGTTGACATTATACTGTATGTTCAAATTTAAAAGACTGGGTTTGGGGTAAAGATTGAAATTGATAATTTTAGGGCAAGTGATAGGATTGGATTTCTATCATGTGAAAAGGACAAATTTAGGTTTATGATTAGGGCTTCAGTTGTAAATATGCTATTTAAAGAGCTATGTCTTACAGCCTTACTGTTTTCTTTCTTGTCTCTGCTATTACACAGAACCATGCTATGCAACTGATGTTTCAGATTTTAGTAATTTGACTAAGCACGTTACAGCAAGTCCTGAAGTTAAATCCTTGAGACGGACACGCGCATACTGATGCATCAATAAAAATTGTGATTCACAAAAAAGCACACAAAAAGACAAAAAGAGAGGAAATGAAATTATAAAGCATTTCCCTTTTTACATGACTATAAATCTTCAAAGGCAGAGTGAAATTCAAGCAGGGCTACAAATGATGTCTATGTCTGTTCGCCGAACCAGGTGGGATTGATTAGTTGAAAGCAGTGTGATCCTTTCTGAAGGATAGAATCTACTAGGGCAGTCTGACAGACTCTAATTGCAGTCCGTACAGATGGTGCTGGAAAGATTGTGCTGTATAATTGTGAGCTGAAACTCCTGCTGACTATTCGTGCTCAACAAGACTTATGTCTTTGTGTATTCTGATTTCTTCCCTTGTTTCCATTGAATTTAACTGGCAATCTAGTTTCGTCTTTGATTTTTTTTTAAGTATGAGAAGTAAAGGAAACTTTTGGACAATTTTACTCTCTTCTAGAAAACTTGTGAATACAAATCATTCTTTGATCACAGGGGATCTGGAACATTAAGTTATACAATGAACTTCATAATAGAGTTACATTCAGCACATTAATTGCATTGATTATCATGCAAGTAATGTAGTTAAAGTAGTATGGATTATGCAATATTGTTATAGAATGTGTACTTAAAAAAACTGATGCAGGTCATGTAACAACATAGGATGAGAATGCTTAACTTGACATAATACTGGAAAGGGATTTTTTTAATGAATAGGAGTTCAAGTTAATTGACATTGTACTCATATACAGGTATACAGTATGGTATAACCAAATTGCTATTTAGCCAGCTCTCAGACGATAAGTAGTACAAAAAACAACAATACAATAAGAAAAGAGGCAGTGTGCAAAACAACATCAGATGTGCAAAATCATACATCAACCGAATGAAATAAAGGATAAAAAATTATGGGGAGTGAGCTTCTTGACATGTGAGGTAGAGGTAGATTTCAATGTGTGTTTGAGTTTTTGGTAAGAGAGAAGGCACCGTGAGGTTCAGATCATAGGTGAGAGAGGCTGGGAGTCTCTGAGTCTGGTAGTCCAGGCCCAAATGCTCCGGTGCCGTTTTCCAGATGGTAGAGGGTCATACAGTCTGTAGCTGGGGTGTATGGGGTCTTTGATGATACTCAGAGCTTTCCTCAAGCACCGTCTGTCATAACTGTCCTGTTTAGATGGGAGGGCCACCCCAGTGATGGACTGGGCAGTTTTCACCACCCGCTGTAGGGCTTTGCGGTCAGCAATACTGCAGTTGCCATACCACACTGATGCAACCTGTCAGTGTGCTTTCTGTAGTGCATCTGTAAAAGTTAGTGACATACAGTATCTTAGCCTTCTTCAACCGTCTTATGAAGTACAGGTGCTGTTGCTCTTTCTTGATCAGACAGGTGGCGTTGAGAGACCATGTGAGGTCCTTGGTGATATGGGTGCCAAGGAATTTGAAGTTACTGACCCTTTCCACTTCAGTCCCGTTGATGTAGACAGGGGCACACTGGAGGGGATACTTACTCTACTGTATGTAGAACCTACACACATGAACCACCAGTTAGTTGGGACTTTGCACTGTTTATATTCCTTAACAAAATATAACAACACAGGGGCCAGGATGAATTGGACCAACCCTAGTGTTATGTTAGAATCCTTTCCCTCATATTGCCTACACAGTTTCCTATTTCTTCAAGACCATACTAGGATTCTTTAAGCCTGAGCTGGAGACTGAAGTTACTGTGTCCACACGAGACTTGACATGACCTCACAGTTGTAAATCTTATTTTAACTGCAAGTTTTTTGAAAAGGCTTCTTTATCTCAGGAAGTCATGGCTCACTGGAGAAATGCAAGAGCAAGCATGAGTTAAAAACCTAAAAACAAATAGAAATGAATAAGTAAAATTCTATAATTTTGAAAATACTCTTTGCTGCTACAATTAAAATGAGGACTAATACCCTAAATGTGACAAATTAGCTACATTTTTCTTACATACTTGAAAGTAATGACATTGTAAACAAAGTAATTTTAGATAGATGCAAAAACAAGCTCTGTAGAGAAAATGTTTTGAAATCGTAATGCAATAAAAGGTTACATACTGTAAGTAACCCTCATAAGAGAAAATTTGTATGAGAAGACTTTAAGGAGCAAGGGAAAGATAAATGTAAAGTTAATAAATGAAAGGGGAAATGAAATAATCCAGATATCTTTGTAAGAGGTGATTTACACTGAAGTTATCCCAGTGAAGCAAGAGTTGTGATGACACTCTGTGAGCAATTTACTACGAAGAGAGTTTATTGTGTCAGGTCACACATATTTATTACATTGACCACTGTTGTTTGATACCTTGGACGTCCTCCAGGTTTTGTGTAAATCAGTAAACTACAATGAGAAATACAGGTAACTGGAAAATTAGGAGCATCCAACAGGTCTGTGAGGAAATGAGGATGCTTCCAGATGAAGTAGCATACAAATATCCAAATCTTGAGATGCTTCAGTCTCACTGCTACTGGAATAAAACACATAATAATGAATTCCTTTGGTTCAAGCTTTACAAATGTGAGATTCAGGTTAAAACACTGTCCAAGACCAACTAGTTTTAGTTCGTCTTAGAGTCTTTAGAGATTAGTGACATATTTTAGTGTTTACTAAATATTTATATTTATTTTATATTTTATATAAAATATAAAATATTGTATATTATAAGTTTATATTTAGATTACTTTATTAATCTGTTCATTTCTTTAAACACAATCGATACAAACATTAATTAACTAAAAACATGAAGAAATGATCATCTTTAACTGGCTGCCAATGGATTCATTTGAAATTATATTTTACCAACATGAATAAAGGCTCTTCTTAATGATCTGATTAATGACTCAATTTGATCCTAAATTAAAAAACCCTTGCCATTTCTAAGACATCGTTCAATTTTGTAATGAACAAAAATTATAAACTGAAACTGTTAATATCTTTTCTTCTCTAGTCGGAGGAGACAACGGATATTAAGGGATGTTGTACTTAATTAAGTGTTTGTGTAAAGTCAGTTGTGTAAAACCTGGTTAAGAAATGTTCGAGTTGTACCTCTAGTTATGAGGAATGAACCAGGGAGACTGCTGCATTTGTGAATGTGTGTGTGGGGGAGGTGCTAGAAAATATGCACAGCAGGTGAGTATTATATATAAGAGAACAGAAATGTGAGATGACAATTTGACTTCCTCCCAAACTTCTGTCTAATAACCCCATATAAAACCCAAGGACGATTCTAAAATTTCTTAAGGAAATGGGTTGCAGGAATTTTCAGACTATAAATGGTTTCATGCGTTAAGTGCCTCCTTACAGAGCAATAAAAATAAGTGTTCTCTTCCTCCTGCATGTTTCAGATATTATTTAAAATCAACAGAATGAAATATGCCAGGGTTTCCACCAAGCAGAACAGGGATAAACCAAATGTCTGTCCTGTTCCTGGGCAAAGCATTATGAGAATAAAAAGGATAAGACAGCATCAAATGATGCATGAGCTTCTTGGGGAAGTAACTCAGGTCCAAGTGATCCGAAAGGGTTTGAATCATTTTGTCCTGTTTCAGCTTTGATTTATACCATCACGATAGACACCACAGCCTGATTTACTCCTGCTTATTCTTTAATGCACAGATGCGTTTTTACAGCAGCCACTAACAAGAAAAATGACACTTGTAAGGGTGTTCTAAATTTATTGGCATCACAGTGCCATATTTATTTGGTTGGCTGACACTGCAGGTCATTACTCATCCTATTTTCCAAAAGTAGGATATGCCAAACCCGGCTGGCAAAGTACAAAAAGATCCTTTGAATGTATCTGTTGTGGCAGGCACCAGGGGAACAAGGAAATTAGCCATGCCTTAACTTGTTTCCATGGTCACTCAAAAGAAATCTTTCCAAATTAACGGAGTTAATGCAGTAATTTATAACATCAAGTCCAAGTGCAAAAAACCCTTTTACATTTACTGTACTTCATTCTTACACCAAGTTTCTCTCTCTGGCTTGGAGTTTTCTTGAATGTGTTAGCTAAGTGTTATTTAAGAAATGTCAAACATAATGCCATGAGTTATACTAGTTTTAGCTGGAGAGAGACCTGGCATTGCAAGGGACATTGAAGTACAGCAGCTTGTTCACACTTTTACATTATTACAACCCCCTGCCTTTGGATTCTTCTCACTCATAATTTGGCCAGTGCCTATTCAGCTAACAGGTTTGGAGACATTTTTATTTTTTTGTTGTCATTATGGGTATTGTTAGCCAAAACACACCAAAATCTTGCCAGTCAGCATGATACTGTACCTTCCATAGCCAAAAGTTAATTTTTCTGCCTTCTACTTTTCAGGATGGAATTCAAATTGTACTTAATCCTTGTAAACTTGCTGACGCGACTTTATGAGTCAAATCAGTGAAAGGGAGACCTTGTAAGAGGAAATAAACAGGAATGAAAATGGGATGTGGTGCATTTTGAAAAAAGAAAACAGGACAGAACCGAAAAGAAAAGTGAATATTTAGCTCAAGAGAAAAGTCTTATCACTACTGTACATCACTGATCTGTGAGGTAGCCTTAAGTAATACCAAGAGTGCTTGGTATCATGGCAGCAAATATTACTTCTACTGTACGTCATTGGAAATCTTATTTTATTAGCACCCATTAACATTACATGTGAAATTTCCAATTGAGAGATCAATCATTAAAAGCTATTAATTATGATCCAAATATATTCAGTAGTGAAGTTTGTAAGGTTTATGTAACGAAACAGTTCTTTCCAGACCCTATGAGGACGACACAATCTAGAGGAGTGAGGAAACACTAGGAAAAAAGTCATGCAGGAATACGGGGATCAAAACAGGGGGCGTGTCCTTGGTGCGCTGGTGATCAGGGGGGTGAGTCCGGGGCAAACAATCCAGTGGTAATCCAAAGGGGGAATTCAAACACGAGCAAACTCCAAAGCCGGGTGGGTCCATCCAAAAACAGATGAGATAAAAACTAGAACCGGGTCGGAACCGGCAGAAAGGGAACAGGAACAGAGAATAAAACCTTAACAGGATCAGGCGCTTCCAGGTCCTGGACTCGCACGATACTGAGATCAGATGCAGAGCCCAGATTGACGTCAGCACCTGGCTTTTAAGGTGGACTGGGAACGGGCGGAAACAGGGGACAGGTGCACAAAATCAAGTCCGAAATGAAAGAGCCGTAGCACCCTTAAGGAGGAGGGACTATAATCGTGACAGTTTAAATCTCATCCTTAACTCATAGAAAATTAGTTTCTTCTATTCTTCTGTTATTTGCCCTGTTAACAAAGCAGATGCAGATGTTGTGTATTTTAAAACTGTTACATTAGCTTTACTCTCTAGTAAAACCATTTAATTAGCTGGCTAGCTTTGTTTCTTCCCCTTGAAAATGAGAGCAAAAGAGTGACTGCACAGGATTGTTTTCCACTTCACAGAGGGGTTTGCAGTAGTGTGGTAAATCTGAGAGCACCATGTTGATTTTTAGAAGAGAAGCTGAAATTCATGGTGCACTTGAGTGTCTTCTGACCAACAGCAATAAAACATTTTCCAGGCTTTAGGTCCCCTGTTTACAGAAAACTATGCAGAAAGAATTAATCATCTCTAATGCAAAGCAGATGATCCAAGTCATTCCATTCTCATTGTTCTGCCTATGGTCGTGCCTGTGATCCTTCTCCTAATGATAAAAAATAGACTATTTTTTTTCTGCTCATACATACAATGCCATAGAAGTCATCATGGACCACATGCTTTATGTCGACTGTGTGGCTGGATGCAGGTTTGGAACCAGCATCTTTATCTCCATTTTATGAAGGAAACATAAAATCCTAATGTCATTTGTTCAGCCCAAACAGATATCAAATGCAGTCCTCTGACACTAGGAATTCGAAGGCTCTAAACAACCCTGGAGCATGACATCAACATGATCAATCATTAAAAGCTATTAATTATGATCCAAATATATTCAGTAGTGACGTTTGTAAGGTTTATGTAACGAAACAGTTCTTTCCAGACCCTATGAGGACGACACAATCTGGAGGAGTGAGGCCTTGAGCCCTTTTACGTGAACTTAGTGAAAACATAGTAATTGCTTTTAGTCTGGATTTATTTTTTAAAGCTAATCTGCTCCTTCTGAGATGGAACTTTTTTACTAACACTGCTTATACAAGCCATAGTAGCTTAAGCGAATCATTCCACCTATAAAAATTCCTGGCTGTAATACGCAACAGGACTGTATTGCATTGATGTTACAGATAGACAGGAGGCAATAGGTATGTCATGATTGCCATCTTGGCCAGTGAAAACAAATATCCCATTCCAGAACAATCTCTGTTTGTCTCAATAGGAAGGGGCACAACAGAAGACTTCCATTTACTGTGTTGTAGTAATACAGGGTGAAAAAGATCTATTGCAGTACACAGAACAACCAAATATATTGCAGTAGAGGTAACACTAATTCTAAAAAGAAATGGATAATTTTACAAACAGATCCAAAAATAATAGACCTAATTTCTAAATATTAAGAAATGAATATACTGTATAGTACCAGAACATTAGTGAAATGTGGAGTAATGTGATAAACAAGCACAAATTTGTGAAAACCTGGTGCAATGAACTGTAAAACTGTCTACTATTCTCAATTTACTGTAAGATATTTAGAAGAAATACCTTAAAATGTATTAAGGTCAGCTTTCTGGTCATTTAATTATCACATCCATTGCAAACATTTGTATTTTAAATATAAATATGGCAATGCTTTTGCACACACAATAACTGTAATATACATGTAATACCACACATTCAATACAGAATTAAAAAAAATCTTAATAACTAAATAACTTCTTCTAATTTTGCCTGTCTTATTTTCTGCCATTTCTCACATTAGAGTTACACATTATACAGTATATCACACGAAGAAAACGTGTAATTACATGCACTTTTGTATTTATTAATATGGACTTTCTAATACCTAAGGGTATGCACTGACAGCTACAAACTGGTATGCTCAAAATGTGAAGGACAGGATTAAAAGGAGAGAAAAAAACTGAAGGATGCTTGTATTTTAATTAACTCCATAACTCTGGCAAATAAATACTTGTTCAGGCTCCTCTCATGCATCACATTAATATATATCATGTGTCTTTTTTCCTCTAAACTATGTCATAAAGATTACAGCCAACCACAATTATTTACAGAATGTGAACAGATTGAGAACACCAATATAGCATAACCTCAAACATTTAGGAATGGGTAGCCAGTACACACAGTAGAATTTTAGTTCAGGGACTGCAAATTCATTTACAGTGTATATACCCCTGATAACCCAATAATGCATGACGTGGATATTAAAACTGTATGAATAACTTGGTATTTTTACTGTATAAAATACAAATGTCCTCTTCATCTATTATGAATAGTATTTAATATCGGTACCTTTAAAAACAATTATAGCTATAAATTACTTGGTTAAGGAGTTACTTTTTAAAATTAATGAGGAAAGGGAAAATAATCTTCACCAGGCTCCAGATAAAATGATTGTATGCTGTATGTGTATACTTCATATACAGTATACAGTATATAATATATATATATAATATATTATATTATGGTGAATGGTTATTTTACTTCAGTTTCTTGTGCTTCAGTTTCATGCAACAAATTGTACAACGGAAATCTCCACCTCTAGAAAAGCTCACTCAGCTATGTGATAAAGTAAATAAAGTGATAAAGTGATAAAGTTGACTTACTGTAGGTTACTGGTTCCTCTTTCTTCTTATGTAACATTAGTGAAATGACTTTTGTTTTATTTCATTTCATTTAGCACTACATTAAAAAATGTACTGTATCACTCACATATCTTAGTTTAAAATATACCTCAAATACAGTAGCACCTAATTAGAAATGCTAATGACAACTTGATAAGGCCAAGTGATAACTCAGACATAAGATTGAAACTCAAAGGTTTTGGTATTATAGCAGGTAGTTATAGGAGGTAGCTCATTAGTAAAGTTATATGCATGTTCTGTTTAATTTGGTGACATTATTTTAATTGCACATGCGTAGTACTTTATGTCCTTCTAATGTTGAGTCTGTTTTGCGTAATTTCGTGCTCTAGTGAGATCTACTGGCCATGCTTTGCTGCTGTGTCTCAGTTATATGAATTAATGACCCCGTCTCTGACAAACACCAGATGTAAAACCCCTGTAATCTTCAAGACACACCTGTAGTAACACACACTGTACAACAAACAGAGCTTCTAAGCAAGACACTTCATAAACCAGAACCAAGGTAGGCTATGAAATTCCTTGTAATTCCGATTGGCTTTGTTCTAAAGTGATATTACAAAATGGCAAGTTACAGGACATAACTACTGATGTACATGGGGGGTATAATCGGTATTTCTGCATTCTTTGTCATAATAAGCAACTATATTATTTGTAAGTATACAACTTACAGTATATTAACAATCCTTTGATCATCCGTATTGTACTGTCATTGTACAAAGTGTACAATGTACAATGTACAGTGTACAAAGACTTGGGGATGTTTTCACCTGAGGTGTTTGCACAGACTATAGGAGGTAATACTTTGTCTTTTGTCGTGTTGGGGACATTAATCCTCCAGCAAAGTTTGTGACAAATCAGTGACAAAGAACTCTGACATTGATATTTTATCTGCAGGGTTGTCTTCAAGCTCTTCTTTATATATAGAATTCTCTCTCTATATACAGTATACCATATTTTTATAGTTACATGAGTGGGGTGTAGGTAATATGGATGTACAGGGTGGTTACTGTTTACCTCTTTTCTTGGACAGCATCTCTGGCTGCTGAGGTTGGAGTGTGTTTAACCAGTGAGGCATTTGACTAGATAAGAAGTCTAACTAGAAAATACTCCAACTGAATGGAAAGCAGATGACTCCACAACTTATGAAGCTATAATTTCCATGGAAATTCCCCAGCCATCCCTTGAAACCAGTGCTCTTTAAAAAGATGTCAAGGAATGAGAGCATTGTAGCAGGAGAGCTAGACAAAGTCAAAGACAGGAGAGAATGAGTTACAGCCGTACTGCTGATCTACAGTACATCTTGCAGTTCCTCCCTAATAATCGGGTATCGAGCACTGAAGGGAATTAATATAAATCTAGGGAAAGAAGTCTTGATTTTACATATTTGTTTCATTTAAATTCCTCAGTCTAAGTTTGTCAGTCTGGGTAATGTGGATGTATTCTGTTTGTGGCCAAACTAAAGATTGTCTCATATTTAACATCAGTTTAAAGGTCAGATTCAGCTGTGGAGGGTTTTGTCCCTGGAAGATTTGGTCTAACCACCATTTCTTTAAAAAATATATTTTAAAATACAATTCTGAGTATACTAGGGTGGACAATATTAGGAATCTGGTTGGAAATACTGGAAAATGTGTTTGGCTCTAAAACTCCCTCCATTTTTAATAATAATAATAATAATAATAATAATAATAATAATAATAATAATAATAATTCTTTAAACTTACACAACACTCCACTCAAAGTGCTTTACAGATAAAAGGGACTCCCCTACCCAACCAATGTGTAGCCTCAACTGGATAACGCAACAGCAGTCAGTGTGTGCCAGTACACTCACTACACACTCAGCTATCAGTAAAAGTAATGAAGCAAATTCATAAATAGGAATTATTAGGAGGCCATGATTGGTAAAGACCAGTGGGAAATTTGGCCAGGACACTGGGGTAACACCCCTATTCAAATTGTTTTGAAAGCTCCTCCATTGTTGAGTCTTTGCTTGAAATTCACTACCTGACAGGAACCTTGTTCAGGTACTGTACATGAGTCCCAAGATCAAGTATTACACAGATAGAAGCTATTCCACTAATTGTGTGACTTTTTAAAAGATTTTTGTTTGTCTGCGCTAATTTAAATTCCTCAAGCAAGAAGTGCTTGTGCAGTCAAAATATTTTAGTTTTGGATTTCTCTTTGCAGTTTTTGCTGACATTTAACTTCACCCATAAGAAGAATGTTTAGTTTAAACATTCATGTTCTGTTTAAAAATATTCACTGTGAAATAACAATTACTGTAAATTGTTTGTATTGCAACTCAAAGGACTGTGTATTTTAAAAATAATAAATGTAAAGTCTTCTTAAGCATTTTCCCTCTGAAAAGTCTTGTTTATTAGTTTCTTCAGATTTCTGTGATTGGAATAACACCTGTTGCAAAGTATGTCAGGCATACCATTTACTATACTGTTGGAATTTAATTTCAAAACCATTTTCCATTTTATATCATGATTGCCATGTAGTCAAACTTGTAACATCTGGAACTAATAAGATGTTTACCTAAAAAAAAGTACTGTGGCTTTGTACAGTACAGTAGCTTTATAGTACTGAGACCTCCTTGTTTATGTTTTTGTTTAATAATTCATTGACATGTATTTCAAGCAATTTATTAAAGCAGGGCTTATAAATGAGAATGTTAGCTCTCCAGGGCAGTCCAATGTACAAATGTCAATGACATCTACAGTACATTTTCATTTAGTTATGTAATAACGGCAACATATGAAATACACAAAGGCAGTGGCACAATGTTGTTAAAATTAGAAGTTTTGAAACAACTTCAACTTTAAAATTCATACATCTTTGAAACTACATGCAAGTTCAAGTTCAAGTTCATGTTTATTTATCATTCCAGCCGCATCCAGTGGAATGAAATCTTGTTCCTCCTGATCCACGGTGCAAATACAGGCAGGACATACATGACACTGACATAGACATTGTAGACAGGATACACATAGTGCAAAGTGAAGATAGGGTAAATTACAAGTAAATACATAATGCAATGTATTTGTATTATGTACCTGTGTTTGTATTTGTATTACACGGGCCAACCTGTCCCATTCCATCAGGGAGGCAAAGCACACCTATGCACACAAAATCCATGGCCACTTCCTGGACACCAGAGACATGCGGCGCATGTGGCAGGGCATCCAGACCATTACTGATTACAGGACTACCCCATGTGTCAGTGACCATGATGCCTCCCTCCCAGATGTGCTGAACAACTTCTATGCACCATTTGAAGCAAAGAACATTGTGTAGAATTTAGTGACATTTTCTTTGGAATCTTATAGAAAGCCATGGTGATTTACTTTACATATGGGATATTATATTGCACAGTCCTAAAGAAATCAAGTATTATACTTAGTAAAGTAATGTCATTTTTTTTTGGCTTTTCTAAAATTTTTTGTGTTTTCTTATGGTACTCAAGTTGTTTAAAGGAAAGTTGGGCATTTAAAATTTATCAGTAATAGAAATTTACAGAATCGTGATACTTTCATTTTAAATTATTTGACTACAATATTCAATATTCCAGAATGTAAAGTACTCAGTATGTATGGTGATGTACTAGAATGTACAGTACAACTTTAAAAAAATGTATGTTTAATGGTCTGGAATAAATTGAGTTATTTCTTCACCTGTTGGATAATCTGGTTTAGGATCCCAGTATGTTCCAAGCATCCTTAATAGCTTGGGATCCCCCCTTTCTTTATAGATGTGTCAACATATTTGTTCTCTGTAATGTATATTATCAACCTTGTGGCGAACACAGAGAAGAAAATCTTCCCCTCCACAAATAGAAGTGAGATCACTCTGAACTGGCCAATAGCAGAAGAGTTCTCCTTGGGAGCAAAGTAGCTCTCCGCCCTCTTTCATCTTAATGGGATGGACGCCTTCTTCCATATTACCTGGAATAATTTCCACAACCTTTCTAAGCCACTTTGGGCAGCACCTTATAGGGGATTCAACGGGCCTGGAGCTGACCCTGATCTTGCCTTCTTAACCTTTGTCATCTCTTGGACTTCTTTCCAGGTTGGTTCAGTGATGTTAAGCTACTTTGTTGGTGTTTTTACTGTGCTGCTTCTTGGGTTCTTGTCTAAAACATCATGTCTTTGGATATCCCTGTATGTCTATAAAAAGGTTTTAGCAAACCTGAATGGATCCTTTATGAAATGCACTCTCTCCCTCTCCCTTTTTTGCTATGCCTTTCTTGTATTCTTAGCCCGTCTCATTCTGGAGACCTGTTGTCTCAGGCTCGTGATCAATGGTCCTATTTCCTTCTGTTCCTCTGCCTTGATTTTGAGTGGCATATCTCTCTATCTCTTCTGTTCATTCACATTTCATCTCCAAAGTTACCATTTTTTACTTCTGTTCCAAAATGTTACTTTATCAAGTTATAGAGTATGTTAGTGTAAGAATAATTATAATAATTGCTTACACTTATATAGCGCTTTTCTGGACACTCCACTCAAAGCACTTCACAGGTAATGGGGACTCCCCTCCACCACCACCAATGTGCAGCATTCACCTGGATGATGCAACGGCAGAATCGTGCGCCAAAATGCTCACCACACACCAGCTATCAGTGGGGAGGAGAGCAGAGTAATGAAGCCAATTCAGAGATAGGGATTATTAGGAGGCCATGATTGGTAAGGGCCAATGGGAAATTTGGCCAGGACGCTGGGGTTACACCCCTACTCTTTTCAAGAAACGCCCTGGGATTTTTAATTACCACAGAGAGTCAGGACCTCGGTTTTACGTCTCATCCAAAGGACGGCGCTTGTTTACAGTATAGTGTCCCCGTCACTATACTGGGGCATTAGGACCCACACAGACCGCAGGGTGAGCACCCCCTGCTGGCCCCACTAACACCTCTTCCAGCAGAAACTTTAGTTTTTCCCAGGAGGTCTCCCACCCAGGTACTGACCAGGCTCACACCTGCTTAGCTCTAGTGGGTTGCCAGTTGTGAGTTGCAAGGTGATATGGCTGCTGGTGTAGTAAGTGTATTAACCTTCCATTGTACTGTGAGAGAAGACATAGCAACCTCATTGAGGATTTAAAAATAAAGTGGCATTCAGTGAGGGAGAGAAGCTGACTATGTCAACTAATACCAAAGGATTCTTTCCTGCATACAACTCCACTTTGGTGGACCTTGGAGGAAGGCTGCAGTTTTCTAAAGTTGTTTAAACATCCCTAAGGCCAGATGTGGTGATGTGGTGCCCAGAAGCGAGAAAGACTGTCTTCATTGAGCTAACAGAGACATGGAAGGAAGGATGCAAGGAGGCCTTCGAGTGGAAAAGTGCCAAATATGAAGACATGGTGCAAGCTTTTAAAGGAAAAGGGTGGGTATCTTAATTGTTCCCAGTGGTGGTTGGTTGCAAGGTCTCTTCGTACAGCCAGTGTGGAAAATGCTGACATCTCTGGGGCTGACTGAGAGGGACGGAAAGACAGCAGAACAAAGGCTGGGAGAGACAGTGGAGAGAGCCTTATGTTGGCTCTGGAACAGGAGGGAGGAGTTAAGCTGGAGGCCTGGAGCAGACGAGCTGTTACTGGCCATCACTGCTTACCTGCCAGCTGGAGGGTGGATAAGGGTCAAAATGCCTGATGAACCACAATCATTTCTGGACAACAGCAATAGCCAACGTACCTTAGGTGAGGATCAGCAGATGTATATAAAGAGGTTGAGAGGAAATCTTTTTCAAAAGTGATCAGTTACAGGTATAGTGTTCTGAATAAGGTGCAAAGTTAAAGGAATACATTACTTCTTAAAAGTAATGTGTAACTGTCTAATTAAGTTTAAGAAGTAATTACACAAGTAACTTGTAATTTCAAAGGATAACTTTTTAAAAACAACTCTCCCCATTTATCCATTTTCTTGGAAACGTCATGTATACAATTCAGTTTTCTTTTCTTGGAAGGCTTGCAAACTTACATGGAAAAAAATGAACACATGAGCTCTGTAACATTTTAAATCACAGTACTAATGTAATGAATCCCTGGGCTTTCACGGCTCATGGCATTGCTCCAGTGAGCAGCAGCTGTCCTCCTACCTAGAACAGTCCTCCCACACCGGCCACCGAGTCCAATGCTGCTTACTGTACTTCCAATGCTACTATCTTCAGATGACACCTCAGAGTGTGTGGGTGTAAGACCAATTTATAACTGACATTTATATAAAGTGTATATCCATAAATCATATACAGTATACTGTATATATATATGACTAGATGTAAGACTCTACAAAGAGTGCACTAAAGCAATAATATAAATCATATTTCAAAACCTGCTCTGCAGTTTTTGAATCTGTGGGCGACCACCATATAGCTGTTAGTAAGTTTTACCCATGAGTCTTCTTTTCTTATTATACTGTATGCTGGTTGAATGTCAGAAGCTCTTGCTATTCATGCATGGCTATGTAGTGGATTCTTTCCTCGCCCCTGATGAATCCTTGGCTGTCCCAGCCTTTACCTCAGAATAAGAGTTCCAGAACTCTTGGTGGGGAGGAAATTCTGGAATGTTCCTTTGAATTTGCCAAGGGATACAATAATCATTTACTATTTTAACGGCACACTAACATAATGTAGATGCTTGAACTATAGGAAAATAGAAATGGGTAATTTTTGTGTCTTTGAAATAACTTCAAGACTTGAATATTTTCCCCTTAGATTATAAAGAAGAATTCAGAAGAGAATACTATATGATTTTGTTTCAAACTAGTATTTGTAGTCATGCCTAAAATGTGTGTAATTCAAACATAATGGCACATTCATTTAGTGAGAACCTACAGTAATATTAGTTTGTAGTTAACATTTAGTTATGTTCCCTTAATTACAATGCACCTGCATACTGGAGTGCTTTTAGAAGTAAGGTTTAATACATGGTTTCAAATCGCAAAAGGGAAAGATAGCAAAGGACGAAGTGAAGTGATAGCAATGGGGAAAGTTGAAAAGTTGAAAGTTAAAGAAGCACTTAGCATAAACAAGCATCTAGTGCCTAAAGGATTTCTACCTACTGTACTAAAGCAAAGGAGCAGCGGCCATTTATACAACTCTTTCAACAGTCGCTAAAGACAGGAATAAGACACATTCACTGGAAAATTACTGACATACATTTAATAAAAATGGGTGATACAATTTAACTGTGTAATTATAAACAAATGTCTTGTTTCTCTTACATACAGTATAAGGTTATGGAACTGGACTGTATTGAGAGGACTATACTATCTGGAAAGTAATTGAATTCTTAGGGATAGTCAACATGGAATGTTACAAAAATTACAGTAGGAAAGAGAGGTCTTTTGCTTAAATAGCTTGTTTGAGTTCATTGAACGATGAACAGCAGTAATGAATATAAACATATGCATGTAAGCATAGGATATACTTAGATTTTTAAGAACTTAAAATATTTGTATAAAGTCTCTCTTAAAGATTGATTCTTAAATTGAATTAATGCTTCCAATGTAATGTATGTACGGTATTTAGATAGAGAACTGGCTAATGGATAGAAGACAGAGGGCAGATAGAGGGCAAATGTTCAAATTGTAGTGCTGTGATTGGTTGAGTAACAGAAGGTGCTCACATTGGCCACTGAATCCGGTGCTACACACTGTAGGGTCTCAATTAGGACCACTGCTCCCCCTAAATTATATAAATGATTTGATTGTGGCACAGTAAGTCTACTAGTCTATTTCCATACAAAAACGAAGTTTAGCAAACATTATTGAAGCAGCAAACAAAATAAAAACACAAAATTCAACATAGGTATGCGATAAAAAAAACATAATGTTAAGATTATAGTTAAAAGCGCAGAATTTAAGTTAAAGGGTTTTAAAGTTGTACAGTGCGCAGGTGAATTTTGGCATCATGATACAATACAAGATACATCACTGCTCTTGGATCAGTTAAGAGAAAAGCTTTCCCTGGCTTAAAGGAATGTACTGCACAGAAAAACAGAACTGAATCTTTTACTCATGAACCCAGAAACATCCAATGGGATCTGGTTTAAGACAAAATCCTCAAAGGCAGTAACAAAGTCAACCCAATTGTCACGATCTCCCGTAGTTCAACAACGGCCCCTTTAAGAAGGCGTTCTTCCCGGCTTATCACCTAACCACTCATCGTCCCTGTTCTCCACCACACCTCCAGTCTTGGAATACTTAAGTGCGCGGAGCACTTATATCACTGGGTAGTATTTGGGTTTTGAGGTCAACTTCTTGTTTGAGTTTGTATTTTTTCCTGATTCGTGTACTTGTTGGCTTTTCGTCTTCTGCATCTATACCCGGAAATATCTACTTGGGTTTTGAATACGTTCTCTCTAAACTCTGCATAGGGATCTGTTTCGTGATTCCACCGACTCGTAACGCCAATGGTGTTCTTCAGATTCACGGGCAAATCACAAACAAGAGGTCACAGGGAATTTAAAAACGAGTTACTGTACCTTAGTGGGTTGGACTACGTAGAGCACTGTACCATAAATACTGTGCTTTGTCATGAATCCACAAAACTGCAACATGGCTGCCATTGCTTTCAAGTTGGCTTTGGTTTGTCTAAGCAATGAGTGCTTAAAGTTGAGGGAGTTTATTCGTCAATAATTCCCTGTGTTGCTGTATCAGGGTATCAACTTTGTGTGTGATACCACTGTACATTGTTGGCCGAACTGAGTGTGTTCAGAGTGTTACATATGGGAGATGGTGGATCTCACAGGCTTATAATCCAGACCTGGCTCCCAGTGAGTTCCACCTCCCCTGCCTCTTATGTATTGTATTGTATCTGGACAATTTTCAGTTGATAGGTGACATGTAATTAGGCCTTGAATTAAGGAGCGGATAGAACAGATTTCTATTATGCTATGATTCAATGCATATGGTGTTGTAGTGGGATGTGTGCTGGAAGTTGTTTGTGAAATATATAAAAAAGCAGACTTCACAGAAAGGTAATGTATGTACCATGGCCTTTTTATTGGTTATGACACCTGAAGCTTTGCCCAAAGACAAATTACAATGGAAGTTCATCTAACCATATTTATTGAAAGACCTCCATAATAATTTAAAATTCAGAATAGATCAAATAAGAAAAAAAAAGAATCAAGGGTTAAGCAAAGATGCCAGTTTTCTCTTTGAAATCTCTGACGTCATCTCTGGTGAAATCATCAGTTGCCCATGCTGTGCGTTGTGCGCTGTTGGCAGAGGCTGTTTCGTTGCTGGGAGCAGCAGTCCCATGTGATTGTGATGGGTCCTGACAGAGTGCAGCAGGGGCAGCCCTCATCCTCTCTGTTCAAACATGTCTGATTCCTCCAAGCTGCCTGGATGCCACAAAGGAAAGTTTCGCACAACTGCAGCAGCTTGCTAATGAAGAAACTTACCGTTGCGGCTCAAGACAGTGCTTTGGAATGTTCTAGCAAGCAAATGCCATGTCAGGAAGATTAAAACCGATTTTCTAAGTAGCTTTTACAAACTATGTACTGTATGTAGTAGCAAACAATTTATCCTTGCTTTGTTGAGTATTTTGCTGGGTAGCAGTAGCTTTTCAGAATCATAGGCTTTGTCGCCCATGTCAGTATGAAGTTAATAAAGCTTTTTGTATATTAATAATATTATTATGGTACTGTAGGTCAGCTTTATGACCAACTCTGCTATCACAAAACCGGTCTGTTAACTAAGTAAAAAAACTTCAACAAGATACTGGAATGAACAACAGGTGAATCTAAATTAAATTTTAAAAAACTACAGTAAAACTTTGAATGGTTTATAAGTTTGAAATATTTCCCCTGCAATAAAATAAGACTTTTCCTCTTATTTCAACTGTTATGGACCTGAGGCTTGGAGCAGGGGGGTGTAGTTGGAAGCCTTTCTTGCCAAACTGTCCCTTCTTTTTCTTAAAACAAAGTAGCAGTGTATGTGCTGTGAGATGTGGTTTTGATTACCTTATGTTTATAGCAATTGTGTCCAGCCTCTGGTTCTTGCCAAATAAAAAAAAAAATCCCTGTAAACCTCTTTGAGAGACCTTTAGTGCCTGAACCACCTGCCAACATCGAAATCAGAAAATCCCTCTCCCCCCTCCCCAACCATGTCTGTCTCTCTCTTGTGCTCTGTTTTTTCTTTTTTTTTTTACTCGGCAAGAATTCACATGGACCCCCTGGCTCTAGAGCATTCATCACTTGCTTGGAGCTTTCAGGAAAGTTTGTAAACTGCAGTCCTGGAGTACAACTGAAGCAGTACAGGAGCTGATGGGACAGACAGTGACCCAGGAGGGACCTATCAAGCCCAGCTGACTGTGCTGCTTGACTTTAGCCAGCCTGTAACAGCCTCTGGAGTAACAGGATCCTAGTGATTATGTTCTCTTTGCTGAAAAGAGGAGATTGTTCTGCATTCCTCACTCTCTCCCTGTTTGGGCTGCTGGGGCTGCTCCTGGATGTTACCCATGGGATACCGGCGGAAGACGAGGATTACTACCTGCAGGAAATTCTCAACAGGGAGCACTTTTACTCTGACCCGGGTCCCGATGATTCTGTGCCCTACACTGAAACGCCCGTGGAGGCTGAGCCAGGAGGGGAGAACCGCCGCACTTCCAAAATCAGCAAGAAGGAACAGAACGGGAAAAAAGAGAAAGAGAAGCAAACAGATAAAGCCGCTGCTGAGACCAGATCAGGTACCTTTCCTTTACGTTAGTTTAATTTTGACTTTCATTTTGGATTGATTTTATGTCTATATGTATTGAAATGTTTCAATATATGAATACAGTATATACAATAATGCATATGGATTTTTATCTCCTGTATTATTATAATAGGTTTGTTTGTCTATTCCGAATACACAAAGTATAAAATCTATTTTAAAAAGTTAAGATCCATTTTATTAATAGCAATGCATGCTTTATGCATGTATGTGTAGCTATGTAATTTGTTATCCTAACTTTATAGGGTTTGCTTTTGTGTAGCTTGAATTTGGATTTATATCTGGGCAAGACTATTTTAAAGATAGTCTTTTCTTCTTGTTATGTTTTCAGTTCATTAATTAGCTACAGAAATATAGCTTTGAGCACTGAGTGGAAATCAAGCACTAGGGGGCAGCACCAGAGTCTTTTCTTTTCAGTAGGGGATCAGTGCCTTTATATCCAGGTCATAATTATTTGCAATATTCCGGTAGCTGAATGAAATTATATTTACAATACCTGCTGTAAAAATGCCATACAATAGGTTTTTTAGATTTTAAATACAATAGTTTAATCATCCAAAATAGGATGCTTTTATAAAGATATTCAACAATGTATAGATCAATGTGGAGCTACTACAAGAAAGATTAATTTAACTTAATTACTGTACCTGTGTTATGATATGATATTGCTGTTAAGAATTAAAGGATGATTAAAAAACTCTTTCAAAGACCCCAGCAATTAGGCATGCTTCTTATTTGAATGTACAGTATAGTGCATTTTCTTACATTTTGAAATGGAATTTGTGTTTTAAATGTGTTTTTTCCATTGTTCAATAAAGCAAACAACCACATAAAAATTAAATAAAGCAATAATCTTGTCAACATTATCTCTTCACAGTTATTTACTATGTCAGGAATAAAATTTTGATCTGCATAAAGATTATGTAATCAGAAGAGTAATCTGAAACACATGCTTAAAAAGAGAGACGTCTGCAGTTGATCACATTTGGCTGCAGTTGTGGAAACTAGACCTTCTAGGAGGGACAGGGGTCAATTCAGAGGACAGCTTCCTGTGTTGATGGTATTTTTACAAGGGCATGCTCCCATTATAGATTACAAACTGGAGGATGATGTTTAAATGCTGTCAGAAACCAGGTGGTCTTTACAAGAGGAGCAGCATTTACAACCTACATTGCATGGGTCAGGAACAAACTGAAATGTTTACAAAACATACTGTATATGAGGTATAATACTTTTCAAAAAGGAAACATGAACCTTCAAGTCTAAAAGATGCTAGTGCTCATACTCATACTCATACCTGATATTCATGTTTTGAAGGAACATGTCTGAGACTCAGAAAGTATGACTGGAGCACAATAATATCAAACATGTCAGAGGGGAAAGATCCCTGGAATGCAAATTGTAACAGTGAGATTATTTATGCAGCTGCGATTATGTGCCACACTAAGAATCACCTATAGGAGACAGGTGGAACATTTTGAAGTGCTAAATTTCCAGTACCCTGTACTAAATACTTAATATTGCTTTGCCTTGACATTTCCTTTGAATCACTTTGGTGATTGACCCCCATAATGATCTACAAAGGCAAGACACTCACTTTACCGGCACAAAATGCATCTGTGATTTCAGCTGTACTCAAGAAAATGAAAACAGGACTAAAAGTAGGCTCCTGATGTACAGTATTGTAGGCAGTAGGCAGTAGGCATTTGAGGTAATTAATCTATTTGAATTTAGGACTGATAAAAGGGTAGGAAACATATAGTACATTAGTGAGTATCACAATGATCTGTATAAATACTGTTCCTTAATATTTGTGATCTTGAGTCTGGTATAGTTAAAAAACAGATAAAACTCCTGGTAGAGATGCAGAGAAAGGAGGAAAAACATAAAGAGATATACACTGATCTCGAAGAAGCTATCAATGAAAACGTTTTAAGTTGACACGTCATAATAGTCTTCTACATGATGTGGATAAGGAATAAAAAGGCAAACAAACATGTTGTTGAAGCTGATATCCTGGCTTCCTTCAATAAATGGCTGTATGAAACTATAAGAACAACTAACTTCAAGGAACCAGTTAAGCTGGTTGGGTTTAACATGATCTTTTATGGGAAATACGCAACTTAAATTACAATAACCAATAGAGAACTTTAGAAAAAGAATAAAACCAAGAGCAAGATAATAAATCAATGTGAAATATGCAAACTGAATTGCTAAGACTGTTTCACATTAAAATCAGAATTCAGAATCTACTCACTGCAAATCACGGGGAACATGTTTACATTTTTGCAAATAGAAAGTCCCATCTTTGGCCAAGGATATTTCTAGTGTTGTGAAAGCTATTGCACAGCACTTATGCTGTATTTCTTTACATCTGGGGTTTGACAAAAAAGAAGAACTGTAATGCTGATGCCTGGTAAAAGTTAAAAAAGCCTTATTTCTGGACACATAGATTTTCTCTAAAGTGGGCAAGAGGGATGAATTCCCATTCTTCTGACCTTTCTTTAGTCCTCTATGGATGTTTTTCTCATGATGATGGAGAGTAGACACTCTTCCTTTACATGAATCCACCAGTAAAATCAGAAGAAAAAGTTCATAGGGTGCTCTATTTTTAGTTCACTGAACACAGTCCCCTAGATTCATAGTTTTCCTGAGGATGGGTTTGGCACAAAGAGCTTAAGCAAGTGATTTTCCTAGCACTGTAATTGCCTTGCTCTATCTTGAAAAGAGAAGGCATGATGAAGTGCACTAAAATGTAAAAAGGAGTTTAAAGTGGCTCCTAATATCGCAGAACACTTTTGAGCAGCAGGACAAATTGTAAACCATTACAAAATAATGATAGGAACTGTCAAGAATGTACTTTTCTTTTCCAGTGTAATAATCTCTACTAAAAGTTTTAGCACAGCTTTGTTCTTTATTGATGTTGTGCAGCTTAGACAACAGTGCAGTCAGGGGCTGATTTCTTGCTACTTTGTCAAAACCTGGATAACACACTACCTGAAAGACTCCACTTCACTGGACAGCGAATCAAAAAGCTCTCTGCAGAATACACATCAAATACTATCATCTTCTTGCAAAAGCTATCCAAGTAGTAAAGGATAGCTTTTTGCATACTTATCATTATAAAATAATATCAATATACAGTATGTGAAATGCCCTTTTAACATTATTATTGTTTTCAATATTTTTCCAGGAAAAAAGGTTGAGAAGAACAAAAAAGGAAGCTGGAAAACTCCAAATGGCAGCAATGAAGGAGAAGGGAACTATGAGTCTGTCAGAGAGCGTAAGTAAAGGGGAGACTTCTGTAACTCTGTAGAGGAACATGGGATGTGTCATATAACACGGGTCCCCCAAGTACTTTTTCTCATATTTCATTTTAGCATGCTTCTGTGTCCTTGACTTAATATTGAAAATGCTGGTAAACAAAAAGAAATACGTTTGACCGTGTTTTCAAAATGTAAGCAATTTGTAACTTAACTGTTAAAGAGATCCAGTCTGTTGAAATGTGCAACTGTGTGTTTAGTTCCAGCTCTCCTCCAAATGTGGAATGTCTGTCCAAATGTGCCAGCACCTCTGCATGTACTGTATAGGCTGAGGGAACCAAGAAAACGTTTAAAGTTACATAAAGAAAAATGTCTAACTTTCTGTAAAAAACAGAAGCAGCCCTTAAAATGGAAAAACAATCATTGCATAAGCATTGAAGTCTGTTCCAGGAACTAAGAAATGTCCAAATAGACACATTGCTTTTGAAAGTGCAGTTATAAGCTTTTTTCCTTATGGTCTACTGTTATCATTATTATTTTTAAAAATGATCTTCTACAGGTTCCCTTTTGAAAAGTACCTGGTAGACTGGTATTCTATCCTAAAAAAAAGGCAAGAGTATATCCCGACAAGCTGGACAACTGGACAATAGCATTGCAACAGCTGAAAAGAATAACAGGCAGTAATGTGGTGTCCTTTACTTCGGGATAAAGCAGGCTCTGCTGGCTGCTGCTGTTACCATGGGGATGATGATAAAGTTGAAATGCCAGCCTTAGGCCTACAGAATTTGTGATGCCCCCACACTGATGGGCACATTGGAAAATCCTTTTATATCTAAAGATGCATTGAAGCTGTTTGAAATGCAAGCAGTTTTGCGGGTGACAGATGATATATTGCCAGAGCAGGTTTCCATATTAATCCCACAATGAAAATCTTTAAGTAGGATGAAAGGACAAAACAGCATGTTGATTCTGTGGAATATCAGCTACCCAGCTACATTGATGGTTTATGATTTCCAGACTGGTTTCAGTGCCAGCCAATAGCAGGTATACAGTAAATAAATTAGACACTCACAAGTTGAGCAAAGTTCAATTGCTGGGGCAAAAGGATTTTTTGAGAGTCACATCCTTATTCAAATGGAACACTGAATGAATAAGAATTCCTGATAGTCGTTAATTTGCAAAGTATTAATTTTCAAGACTAAAAGCATGTCAGGCCCTTTCCTTATTTTCACTGATGTTTAAACTATCTGCTCATATGTTTAGAGGTCTTGCAAGATGGAGCTGATCCCTCAAGCTTGTGAAGCTTTATACAAGATCTATTATTTTTCTGTTTTGGAATAACGCCATTTTGACATAAGTCAATGCTTAATATTATTTTTATCCACAGGCAATATACACCTACATCTTCCCAGAAAACCACAGTATCATTAGTCTTCAGAGTGCCCTTAGGTAAAAAAAACAATTTCAAGTAAATTTGTGATGCATGCCTGGGTAAAATAGAGTAATTTCACAGGGTGAAGCATCTTTTGACCTTAACAGGCTCAATGTCAGTGACTTCATTTAACAATCCCAATCATCTCATATGTAGTCTTTCCTATGTTCCTGATATATGAAAAAAACAGATTGGTTAATAATAATAATATCACTTTATTAACCCTTTACAATTTCTTACATTAGGAATTATCTTTTTGCATACCCCAGCTTGCTCTCCCTGAGACACACAGACAGGGATCTGGGGTCAGAGAGCAGGGTCTGCCATTGTACAGTGCCCCTGGAGCAGTTGGGGTTAAGGGCCTTGCTCAGGAGCCCAACGGAGTAGGATTCCTCTGCCGGCTGCGGGATTTGAACTGGCAACCTTCTAGCCACAGGCGCAGATCCTTAGCCACAGAGCCACTGCTCCGCCATTCCCATCAACCCTACTAATGATCCCAATCTGACAGAAATTCCTCTCTCTGTCTCCATGTCTCTGCCTTCTCCCTTGATTTGTATTAATTGCATTGATGGGAAGCTCCTCTTCTGTTAACAATGGGGCACAATAAAAAAACAAAACAAAAACAAAAACATAATCGTAAAGGCAAATGTACAAACCAAAGAAAAACATCAACAGTAAATGCACGGGGGTGAGGTATCCTTTTTTTTAATCAATGCCTTGTCTTGAAATGATATTCTTTGGGCATTTTCAGGTTACATTTTTCCACTTTGATTGGGTTTCAAACCAGCATGAAGCAAATAATGCTTTTTCTGAAGAACTTCCCTATTGTCTCATTGTTCTACCTGTACTGTATGATGCCTGAGGTCAGTTTTAATTTACTGCCTATCTACAATGTACATGAAGGCTACTGAATGATGAGTGAAATAATTGTGCTGCGTTGTCTAGATAGAAATATCCACTGCTATTATTTTTTGGTGGTTGTTGCTGGTGATGTCATGCACACAAATAAAAAATTACTTCCCCCAAATGATTGGTTATAGTTTTACAAGAACTGGAAGCTCTTCAAAAGCATATTTTAATAGCCAGGAACAACCGGCACACTATGCTGTTCAGCCCTGCCAGTTCCAAAGCACATAACTGGGCAAGTGTGCATGCAGCATTCTGTTCCAATTCCCATGCAACCTGGAGTTGCATTCTTTGCCATCTCGCCTTCTGTAATTTTCTAAATTTTCACTGCTTTAGCCTTACTACTGTGCTTGAAAATAAAATAGGGAAGAATGTGCTGTGTGGCACAGATGATCTTGATTCAGGAAACAACTATAACTCACAAGCTAATTCTACATGAACATCAAGCTCTCTTCTCAATGGTAAGTCAAGAATTACAGTTATTGCAAATTGCCTTTTGATCTTTACTGCTGAGTATAGTATATAAACCCTAATGTTTAAAACACTACTATGCATGCCAGGTATGGAATTACTGTCTATGGTAATGTCTCAAAATTAAAAGGTATATTACCAAATGGTATTTGTTAATAACACCCCTCCTGTCCCAATAGGTGATTATATAAGTTTAAATTAGTGCAATCAGTGTTCTGTACATATCCTTAACTCTTCCGGGCTCATCAAGGCTGTTTGGTTTTCATTGCTTCCTGTGAAGTTTTGAGGGTAACGTCTGACTATAAGGTCTGTTTTTATGAAAAAAGGTGTCTTGGAATAATTTTATTTTTTCTAAACTCCATGGCTCCTCTGTGCATGGGAGGGTAGCCTTGGCCATGCGACAGTGTTGTAATGGGAACCATGTGCAGCCCATTCTATATGCACAGAGACTGATGCTTGTACGGAAATACCTGCTTTGAAATCTCAAACTGAAATGTGAGCGCCAATAGCTGTGGTTTGAAAAAAAAAACCTTTTGCAGATCCAATTGAAAAGCTGTTAGCCATCATCATTTTGAAAAGATTACATTGTTAAATCTTTGGTTTGGTCATTTAGCCACGAAAATGGTTGTTTCACAAGAAAGACAAAAAAATGCACAAAATGGTGCATTTCACAAGAAGGAGTAAATAAATATTTATGCTGTACATTCATACCTTTTAGTTTTAGATTGATTCTTTAGTAGTAGATGTACAGTAAGTTATTAGGTCATTTAGTATGTGGGACCAGGAAACATGAACCAGCATCATCCTTACATGTGCATGGTACTGTATATGTTCTGAGTTACAAGTGGTAAAGAACAATTACTTTATGTACCTAAAGTTCCAGTTTCCAACTAGTGAAGCCTTGTGTCACTGCCACATTCAAAACTGCAAGTCATGGTATTTTGAAGCAGCAATCAACACTGGTCCCAGTGCTGGTTGCCAGCTGTAACCAAGTATCAGCCAAATTGCCTGGAAGCACACACTGGCCCAGCCCCTGCTGTTTGCCTGAGAGAGGAAGTGAATGCAGCCTGGGAAAGAGAAGGACAGATTTGCCTGCCGGGAGTCTGATTAAACCGAGCAATAGAAACGAAGTTTGTTTGGTCTGGCAGAGTGAGTCAACAGGAGCTAGAGAGTCTTGAAGTCCCCTTCAGGCAGTGACCCTTCAAAAAGGCCTTAATCAAACCACTTGACCCATTCAAGTCAGTAAGTCTGTATTGCAGTGGTGTACTGCAGGGAACAAATGATTGTGAAAATATAGCAATGCCAAGGAGCCAAACTCTTCCTCACATGGAGGTCAGACAATATTTACTCTGTACTTAGCACGTCTCAGATAACATGGGCACCGGGCCTCGTCTTAGCACACTACAGAGCTAAGCTAAGTGTATGATAATAGTTGGAATTAACAAATTGTGCTGTCCTCTTCAAATTGCCCTCATGGAAATATTTACTATACCTGATTTTTTTCTACAACTCCCAAATGGATTTTCAATACCATTGTTGCATCTAGAAAAATAAAGAGATATTTTTAGCACTTATCATAGATGTGCCATTAAACAAAAATCTTGGGCTGCATAAAGATAATGAATAGTTTATTAGCTGATATTTGACTATTTTGACAACAAAGGCACTTTGTTTTTTATTAGTTTGATTAGTAAAGTCAGTTTCATTATTTTTTTAGATGAGTAAATACTTAAATCGTGTTCCAATCCAAAGATACAGTATTTCCCAGTTAAACTAAATGTTATCTTAATGCAGCACTGAATTTTCTCATCATAGTCTAATTGCACATACGTTGAAAATAGCAGACCATAAGTAATTACCATAGTAATAGCCTGTCATTTTCCGGCTTTGTGACACTGATTAAAGAGTGTGGAGGAGTAAAATAGAAGTGAGAACAGCATTTCTTGATCATGTTTTTTAATAATCCCCAGCCAATTTGGAACATCAGACTTAAATAAGGACCATGAAATGAAATAACGCAGTTTTAGAATGGGCAATCGAAACCATTAAACCTATCTAAGATTGATTCTGTTCTTCTTTTATTTATTTACAGCAATGTACTACTTGAAATATCAGTAGGATATGTGTAAGATACATAAAAAGTATCTCAGATCGGTGTTTTTACAAGACATCTCAGGCTTTGAGAAAAGTACTAAATTATGTTTCTTTTTTTATTACAGTCATTGAATTAATTGATAAATAAGTATTAAATAGCATAAATGAATCATCTAAATTGACCCATGCTAATGACATAAAGGATAATTTCCTTTCTATGCTTTGTTAAAAATGTTTTGTTAGATTAATATGAGATCTTTATTTACATATACTGTATCAGATCAAACTGAAATGCTTCTTTTTCCTGAATAGAAAGAATAACATTTCACACCTAAAAATGAAAACATCTACAGTACTCTTAACTGCTTATGCAAACTTTAAATAAACAATGTGCTGTTGTGTATATTAGAGCATAAAATGGCAATGATCTTTAGTTCAGTTTCAGCATTTTTACAGTTGAGAAATAATGGCTCATTTCAACTAATGATGGTATTTTAAAGTATTAAAATTAGTCATTTGCCAAGCAGAATTGCTGAGGTTATACCTCACTGCTGCAAAAGGTCAATGAAATATTCAGTGAAATTTGTTTAATTATATTTTAGGGAAAATTTACTTGACCTTCTACATTCTATTGCCAAACCCTCAGTTAAAGAAAAAGAAAAGTGGACATTTTCTTGGATACTAAAAATTATGTGGAGCCAACAGTGGAGCCAAGTCCTCCTTAAAGATAAAAAAAAGTTCTGTGTAGACCACTCTGATGGACATCAGTGAGTGTAGAGCAGATATACGGAACTTTATGTTAATTGTTTTGTGCAATAGACCAAACAATGGCGAGGTCTGTATGTGCCAGTTTTCTAGCAGGACAACACTCTTGCTGTTGAATTCACGTCTATTTGTGAAATGAGAATGTGACAGTTGTGTTTCAGATGCTGTACTTACAGGTATCAATACAGAGCCATTGAACATTTGCAGGATGCTCTAGGGCAACATGTGTAATCTAGGGCTCAGGGACATGCTCATCCAGACTCCACAACTCAAAAAGAGCAAAAATCCACAAAACAACATCAGCAACCTGGTACAGAGCATGGATCACAGATGTACAGTAAAGCTTCTCTTGCTTCTAACACTAGCCACACATACTGTGCAGTATTAGCTTGTGCCTTTTACAGCAGACCCCCTATTGATCGACGTTTTAGTAGACAAATTTTAAAATCTTTTTTTGCAATCTTGTTACAAGTGTACAGATGCAGCCATTCAAAGTGCGCGGTACAGACACGTACCGCAGGTAATTGGCTGCGGTGTCGCGTATCATGACGCAAGATGAGGCGGTACGTGATTGGTTGGTCTGTCGTAGAAAGACTTACTGTAAACGTCTTTACTGTGCCCGTTGTAGATATTGAATTTTACCACTGAAGGGAAATCTTAGTAGCTGAGCATAAAAAGAATAGGAGCATACTGTAACGCGTGTGAAGGCCATAAACGATATTAATTTTGGAACATAAACATACAGTATATAGCTGGTCTTGGTACTTTAAAGAAACAAATACACACGAGTATTCCATTTCTCCCTAAACATTTTAAGCTTCGAAGTCTTTAACTAACGTGATACCAGAGTCAACAAGCATACTTTTAGAATTTGATTAATAGGGAATATAATATGGAATCGCGTATCTAAAGAATTTAATAATGGTATGATTATATTCGTGTACTGTGACAGGGCTGTGTAGGGCTGTTTCGCCTCCCTGTTCATGCAAGTTGTCTTGTAGCCTACTGGTCTACGTGCGTGACTAACAACGCACAGGTTGTGTGTTCGAATCCAGCTGGTGCTGGACTTCTCTTTTAACAAACATTTCTTCGAAAAAATAGAATAGCGATATTATGGACAATCAATTGACTTTTATATTTCAAAATATCGCAACATGATCGATTCTAAGTCATTTTTGATAACAATGAATAGTCACCTTCTTCCCTTCTGACAGCGATTCAAATCAATATAAATGTATATTTTGTAACGCATAGGTGACTATTTATTGTTATTAAAAAGACTTAAATTCGATCATGTTGTGATATTTAGAAATATAAATTTGTTTGGTGTGAGTGAGGTTTTATTTAATCTCTGACCAAGGGAAACGTTTCATTTTTTCAAAGAATGTTTGTTAAAAAATAAAGTCATAGTTCCATGGGATTCAATCACAGACCATGTGACATGGGAGTCAGGAAACTAACACACAGCGCCACCGGATTTAATAACGCAATAAAAACGCTATAAAACAATGTGACTAGGCAAAAAGAAAAAGTTTACAGCACAGTACAATAATAAATGCTGACCATGACTTTAGAAGCATAAATTACCTTACACTCAATTTAAACACAAGCTGTCTTGTAGAAATGTAGAAATGCATTAGCCTGATTATGATTAAAAAACACATAATTAAACACGCGTTTGCGATTTAAATCAGAACACGATTTAAATCAATATAAATGTTTATATTGTAACGCATACTGTCCAGCCTCCATTTCTCTATAAAAATTTACTCTGTTGCACACACACACACAATAGAAGCAGGAACCGCTGTCAGAAGGGAAGAAGGTGACTATTCATTGTTATCAAAAATGACTTAGAATCGATCATGTTGCGATATTTTGAAATATAAAAGTCAATTGATTGTCCATAATATCGCTATTCTATTTTTTCGAAGAAATGTTTGTTAAAAGAAAAGTCCAGCACCAGCTGGATTCGAACACACAACCTGTGCGTTGTTAGTCAGGCACATAGACCAGTAGGCTACAAGACAACTCGCATGAACAGGGAGGCGAAACAGCCCTACACAGCCCTGTCGCAGTACACAAATATAATCATACCGTTATTAAATTCTTTAGATACGCGATTCCATATTATATTGGCAGAAAAGCTTAAAACTACCACTTTTTCACACGCTATTTCACATGCTAGTTAAATACTTCGATGCTTAAAATCGTTAGGGAGAAATGGAATACCGGTGTGTATTTTTCCTTTAAAGTACCGATTCCTGGAATCTGACTGGCTGACACCCTTCTGAAGTGGTTCCATAAAAACTGGTATACGGAAAAGAAAGCGTTGATAAATACAAGTGTCTTTTAATACACTCTTTGCTGTGCTCTTGAGGATCCTTGTGATATTTTGAGCTCTAGTTGAATGATAAGTGTCGCATTTTAAATCATTTTCGTAGTTAGAAATTATGAAACGCCCTGTTAAAAGCAAGGAAGTTTTTATGCCCGTTGAAGTAAAACAAAATGCCTGACAAAGTATGGCTTGGACAGATTCCAAGTGCTTGTACAAATGTGCTAAAGAAATTATACTTTGAGTATACAGCTTGTCCAAAGCCATCCATTATTAATACTATTAGTAATATCTTCAGTAAAGGCTTTGATGCATAAATATTTCTGATAAAGGTAGGTTGTGTACTTTTGTCCAACTGAGCAATCTTGCTTTCATAAAATATACCAACATTTGAATGACTGATGATTAACATGCTGTAATACACAGTTCAAAATTAAAGGCTCAAATGCTGTACATGAGAGGTTAAGCTCCCCCTGGCGGTTTTACAAGGTGACGCCGGATAGTTTCAAATGACGCGCGATTAACCACGTGATACCGCGTGATACCGCGACACGCCCACCGGGGTATGCCGCGAAATACCTGACCCATTTTGAATGGCTGCATCTGTATGTCAGGAAAAACCAAAGAGAAAAAATGAACGTCTTTGGAGTCTGTTGCAAACTCCATATTGGGTTTGATACTGTAGGTTTTCCAATCTGCCAGACAGGCCAGCTTTGTGGGGTGGCCGGGGTGTTGTTGAATTGTCCACATTTTCTTCTCTCTCAATCATTGAACTCCGGGGTTGCAGCTGCGGCTGCAGCTATTTCAACATCACTGCTGCTTTCACAGTTGTATCCATAACCAGTTTCCTCATTGGCCAGTAGCTCGATTCAGAGTGACAGCCTGATGTACTGTAGGTGATGTCTGTGTGCTTCCTAATGATCAATGTCACTGTGCTTAAACAGATACTATGTCTTCAAAATGTTTTTTTCAAAAACTGATCTGTGCCTTTCTGCAGCATTGTCATTGACTTGGTAATTTTTATGGTTGCATCTTTGCTTGAAATTATCTACGGTACATGACTAAAGAATCTTGCAGAGATACTGTAGGTGTACTTATTACTTATATCACATGCTCCACCATTGTTGCACACAGACAGTGGCAACTCATTGCTTATTGCTAATTGCATGGCTCATTAAGGTCTTTTGTGCACCAAATTAATCCAGATTTTAATCCAGAAGTGTTCAAGAGTACTTATGTAATCATGACTTTTCTATATTTCCTTTATATCGATTATCGATTTAGTTTTCTTTTTTTATTTTGAACGTGTGAAGTAAGATGTGTAGAATATGTGTAAAAAATTGACTGCTACTTCAAAGTGTTAATGGTTGCAAACTACAAAGCAATAAAATGTAAAAAAATGTTCAAGGGCATGAATACTTTTGCAAGGCACAGTATGTATTCTGAATTTTAACTTTTCAGATATACTAAAAAACTCCTATAGAAAATATTTCACAAAAAGCAGTCTGCTCTTGCCTTTTTTAATACAACTGAAAAAAAGATATACTGTATCCAAAACTGAAAATTAAAACAGGTATCTGCATGAATGTGATATGTAAGAAAAAGATGTTTTATAGAAATGCATTCAGAAAGGTACAGATTCAAGATTGTGACTCACTAGGGTTGATGAAACTTGAAGGTACTTCTTTTTTCTGTAAAGAATTTATATATGGAAAAACTGGAATTATTTATCGGCACCATCAAACCCATCATAGATTAGGTAATATCTTTCAACAATATTTGTTGCCAGTTTGATTGATTGTTGTTCTTGGCTCAATAAATGTCTTGAATAGAAATGGGCTGAAAGTTTTTTTTTCTGTAAGTGCAATGATCACCTTTTTGTGAAAAACCACAAAAAACTGGTTCTTTTCTTCCTAGCACTTGTTTAAGAATAGTAGACATAAAACCAAGAATCTGTTATTGTTTTGTGTATCCTGTACAATTTCAGCTGTTTGCTTCACAGCTATTTATACAATCATACTAATTGAAAGCAATAGTGCTCCTTTTACAGGGTTGATGGGTCCTGAGAGAACTGTCAAAGAGTACGTCTTTGGAATGATATTGAATGATTCTGCAGTCTTTTGTTGTTTTGTTTTAAAATATGAAAGCCTGGAGATACCAATAATTTACTTTGTTTGGATTTTTTTGTCCCTAGCCGAGCAGTCAATTTCATTGTTCCAGTAAAAGAAAGTTCTCCACATGAGGATTCTATTCTACTGTATTCATTTATGGTTTCTTGTTTTGGCTCTTGCAGATCTGTAAAGGTTCGTGATATTTTTTATTTTAAAAAAATATGCCAAATTAAAAATAAAGGGTTTAGCGGTATAGGCAGAAACATCTGTCCTGTTTTTTTTTAAATCTACCTTCAAAACATACACATTGGAAACTTTTCGAGTGGAGAATAGTTTATTGCCATATGTACATGTGCTGTACATTGGAATTCTTAATCACGCTGATCTCTCTGGACATACACGGTACAACAGACAACATTACACAATGTAAACAATAGGAACAATTAATATATGGTGGAAAAATAAATATGTAGTAGCAAGACAGAGAAAAAAAAGGAAAAAAAACATACATTTTATGAATGTGCTTTAATTTTATTTGAACAAAATAAACAGTGAATCAAAGCGTGAAGATAAAATAAAGGAAAATAAATTATTATAAGACATCAACAAACATTCTGAACAAAGTTTTAGTCACCTAAGAAAAATAAAGACCATAGACTGTGAATTTTTCAGAATAACAGCTAGGCATTTATTGAAAGAAGCCAGTTTTCCCTTGAACAATATGGGTGTCTAGCATTATTCTGTAAATCTGTAGGATTTTCCTTTAAGACCAGGAATGTGTCAGATCTTCCTAGGTTCTGATCTCTTCTGGTTCCAGATTATCTACTGTATACTGTATATATTTCTATGGTGACCAAAATTGAACACAATATTATAAAGGTATCACTAAGGAACTGTACAATTTAACATACTGTAGCATCCAATGATTAACATAACATTTCTGCACATTTTCATGAAGATGAAAATATTATATTAACATAAATACCTATAATAATGTTCCAGCAGCAACCTTAGTTTTTCCCAGGAGGTCTCCCATCCAGGTATTGACCAGGCTCACCAGTGGTTAGCTTCAGTGGGTTGCTAGTTGGGAGTTGCAGGGTGATATGGCTGCTGGCTTACCTACAGTACAGTATGTGTAGGCTTTTTTCTTAAGTTGCTTCTTCAAGCTTGGACAATACTCTGCACTTGTCTAGGAGTTACAGATCCCTTTTCTCCTCTCCCAAGTACATCACATCCATCTGAGTACAGTATATGTCCTTAATCTGTACTCTCTGCTTTCTAACTTTTAACCAGTTCTCAATTCAAATCCTTGCATTACCTTGAATGACTGTTGTGTGCAATTTGATAACTAATCCTTTATTACAAATCCTTTCTTAAAATGTAAAAAAATCATAATAAATTGTGTCATATGTTCTGTTTCTTACCCTTTACTTTTCTGTTCAAAGAGTTAAACAAGACCCATTATTTCTTAAACCACATTGTCTCACAGTTGATCCTCTATCTGAATTCTTATTTTCATTTTTCATTTTGACATGTAATAGAAATACAAATTAATTGGTATTTTTTTGGTTTTGGTGCACATCTAATGGATAATGTACTCACTGTTCTGAGTGACTGCTGGCAGAAATTTATTAACAGCATATAAACAACATCTCTTGTTTCCCAAAGAGCAAATAGAATACCACCAGGTTTAAAAGATTTGTTTATGCAATTATTAATGATTAATTTATTTGGCTGATGCTTTATCCATAGTGACTTACATGTACACAGTGTTAAAGACTGTGTATTTTACCCGAAGAATCTAAATGAAGTACCTTGCTAAAGGGTACTACAGCATAGTTCCAACCTATTTTAACCCAGAACCTTCCAGCTATACAGTACGTCCAGGGCAGACCACTACTCCCTCATATTAAATGCTCCCAGTACTTGTTAGACAGCTTTTCTTAGGCTAAGAGATATTGACAGGTTCTTTCTTGGTAAACAACTGAGTGAAATATTCATTTTCTACATTAAGCATTTTTTCCAATGGGAGCTTCTAGTCCTACTGCTGGAGGGCCAGTTTGGCTGCAGATTTTCTAGGATTTTTTTAATGCACCAGCACCTGAAGAGCTGTGAGAATCTTTTTAAACTGTTCTTTTTAAGCGGATAACAAACTGATTCATGTTTGATTGGGTATTCCTGGTCTACAAGCTTCCCATTCTTCTCTCTTCACCTCACACACTTTGGAGTTCAGTTCAACATGTACTACCAAAGATAATAAAGAGCTGCATCAACTGCCGAACATCAATAAATGAAAAGAAAGACTGAAGAAGCAAATTTAAATACGATCCTGCAGCAGGGAAAGGTACTGTACACTGACGTAAAAAAACATTGAAGTCAAAATTACATATATGCCTGTAAGCCTGTGAGAGACTGCAAGGCATTAAAAGTCTTTGTACAGTACATTCAGTCCTGCTGTAGTTATAAATACAGCCACGTACAACATACAGAGATCACACTGTACATAAGTATACTTATATTGAAAGAAAACACAACGTTTCGGCTGTGGAGCCTTCTTTGGGTGTGAATTAAAAGTGCATGACTATTTTTTTCTTCTCCTGTCAGCATGGAATAAACCTATTACTTGTTCCTTTGCAGCCTACTGTACGCATTCTGTTGATGATTCTGTACAGTAGGATAGGATGCATAGGATATCCTAGGATGCATAGGATGTATTATGATAAACTGTTAAGATCCTCAAAACAGATTAAATAGTGACATTTACATGATCCAGATCAATGTTTTATGGATAAGAAACTGCAAGATTACTAAATGTGAATTGTTTCTTAAAGTTTGGAAAAGCCAGAACCAGATGTGTAATTTGTGCAGTTTTTCTAAAACATTACATTAAGGAGCAGTGAAACAAGCAATTGGTGAAACCACACAGCCGCAAAACTATCACATACACACCACACAATAAATGTATGTCCATGGAGCCCACTGTATGTTTACACTGTAAAGCAGAATGTTTAAGAATTAACCAGAGATCTTGTGCAACAGTTCATAAATACATTTTCTAAAATGTTCTGTAATGTATTTTGGCAAGTTCTTTTTGTGAAATGATTAACGGCCAGCAGTGACTTGCCAATAAAGCATTTGACCAACTCCAAATCTTTACTTGTACATGATAATGATATTTTAATTATATATCACTTGGAGTTTTACACAAAACCCCCAAAAGAAAAAAACTTTCAGCTGTAAAGAACAGTTTTGCGGAATTCTACAACAAGGCTATAAGGTATAAGTTGATGTTGGAGTTTGGAGGACAGAGACCCCAACATCATCTTAAAATGTATAGTGGGGTTATTTATCCACTCTGCAATTGATCAACTGCTGGTGTAAACAAACATTATCTGTTCTAATAAAATGCTTTGCTATTGGAAGAGGGATTTACATAATATCCAGTGCACTGCTAGTCAAAAAGGTGTGCAGTCAAATTTAGGGTATTATGAGAACCGGCTTCTGAAAAACCTACGCATCTGACATTAAAAAAGTAGGAACTGCGATATTTACCTTTATTTTTATAAATGTGTAGATCTGTTCATTCATTTTCTAATCTGCTTATCCAGGGTTGCAGGGGAGAGCAGACGTCTATCTTGGACAATGGGCGCAAGGACAGATACACTCTGGCTGGGACGCCAGTCCTTCACAGGGCACACACGGACACAAAACACACACATGCTCACATCAGGGTCAATTTTTTACAGAAGCCAATTAACCTAACAGCATGTCTTTGGACTGTGGGGGCGAAACTAGATCACCTAGAGAAAGCCCATATGAACAAGGGTAGAACATACAAATTCCCCTTAGATAGCACACAATCAATTCTGTTACTTTGCTATTGACATTGGCATGTGTATGGTTATTGAGGTACTTTTACACAAGGATGACTGTGAAAAGATGCATCACTGCTAAAGCCGTTGATAAACATATATAATAACATAATGAAATGTTAAATTTATCACTATTGTACTACAGAAATCCCTCTTCTAGATACATGTGTGGTAAGATCTGAGCAAGACGTGCCGCAATGCTCTTAAACCTTAGAATGTCCAAGTAATCAAATCCATGATGCCTTGTACCATTAGATACACAGATATTTTAAAATGTAGTGAAATGTAGGCTTTAGAAGAAATTATTATTATTTCTGAAGTGCATTCTTTTAGTTTGTGAACAACAGAGGAATCACATCATTCTAAATTATTCATTGTTTTATAGAACTGTGTTAAAACAAGGTGATCTTTTTAACTTGATCTTAATGACAGACACCATACTGTAGCTACAGTATTTGTAAGTGATCACTGTTTCTATTAAAGTTGCTTTTCATACATGGGAATGGTTGGTCTGATATATACAGTATGGTTGTTCAGGGGATGCAATGGCACTTTAACAAAATAGGTGAAGCTACACTGGAATAATGTTTGGAGCTACAAATTTTGTTATGTTTCTGATTGGACACGGATAAGATTATCCGGTTGTCAACTGTTACTGTAGCCAAGATGCAATATCTAAAATTTGCTGTCAACATTTTGGCATTTGAGGCTGTCTTGCTTTTAATGGTCTGTTAAATCTCATTTCTGTGTGATAAATGAATTAAAATTATTTGTGTCACTTTAACCTCTGCGATATCTTACAAAGCTTCTTTCTTTCAATCATCCCATTAGATCCAATCTAAGCCTAGTTCCAATCTTTTCTAATGTGTATTTATGTACTGTGCTTACCCTATATATACTGTACTATGTACGATATACAGAATGCTTTACTTCTCATCTTCCAGCCTTTACTACACCAGAAATAAAATATCATTGTTGACAACAGGGTTTTTTAAGGCCTTGATTCCCTCACAAAACCCAACACATCTAATTTTACACACAGCATGACAGAAGAATAAATCACTCAATACTACTGGGTATAAAGAGAAGTACCGGTAATCTGTCATTGTTAAGCTGATGTCTGACTCCTCTTTTACCCAGTTGGAATCCATCCTACTACAAATTTAATTAGACTACAAGATGCATAGGCACTGAACGGCACACTGTATGATTTGTGTCAGAAATAAATGAGCTAAAGATTAGCCAGTGTCCGCATCCTTTGCAGGGATCGTTAAAAAAAAAAACATACATTATGAACCTCTTTTAAATACTTGTGAATCTTTTGTCTTTGAAAGCACTTATTTTTTTAAACAAACGTATTAAGTCTGAGTAACTAATTAATTTAAACCTATAGACAGTTTGAATTTAAATTGCCAATATCAAGCATACAGTACAGTAGGGTTATTTCTTTCATTTAACTAATGTGATTTCAATATGCCTTATAATTCCATTCTCAATGAGATTCCCCTGCTAAGAAAATAACGCAGGGTCAGGTGTCATTGCTTTCTTTCTGAAGAAGTGACTGTAATGTGTAACATTAGCTTTAATACTAAGATGAGTGACCTGGGGTTCATGTTTTTTGCTTGACAGAATGTCCTCCAATGGGACTGGAGACCCTGAAAATTGATGACTTCCAGCTGCATGCGTCCACAATCAAACGGTATGGCCTGGGAGCACACAGAGGACGCCTGAACATCCAGGTGCGGAGAAGCTCTGTCTCTTGGAACGCTCTAGAACAAGCACTCAAGCACTGCAAAGGTGCAGAATTTCAATAGCAAAGTCTTTGTTCAAATAAAAAAAAACTCAGAGGGAAAACAACATTGGTTCATTACAGAAGGATTTGGGAATGTGCAGCTGCAAGCGGCTCACATGAAGATTGAAAATATGTCCCCTATAAGCAGGTTTTATAGTGGGTATTGTTAAAATGTATGAGTTGAAAAATACTGTATGTTTGCCTGTCTTTACCTTCTCATGCAATGTGCTTCTTGTTTGATAATGGGAGAAGCATGTTTTGATTATCTGATATAGAAAAACCTTTGTGCATTTCAAGTGTACTCAAGTGTGGTCCATGTTAATATACTGTACATAGTGTAGTCTATTATAACTCAATCCATATTGCACAGTACTGACATACAGTACAGTACATAGTGAAAATGTTTGGGAACCCCTATTTGTAATTACCCTTTATTACCTTCCTACCCTTGTTTTATCAAAACCTGTGTTTTTTTTAATAACCAAAGGGGCTTCTATTTACCAGCTCAATATTTTTTTATGATGCAGTGGTGCATGAAGTAGAACAAAAATGAATCATTAAGAATCAGTGTATGGAAAGTTATACAGTAGTGAGCCCTAGTTTATTTAGCACAGTTAAGGGGGTTATTAGAATCAGGTGGTTGAATAATCAGATAAGTAAACAAGAAATGACTTTGGGAAGCCCTTTCCTATATAATAGAAATTTAGTGAATTTGGTCTTCACCACACAGTTTAGTGGAAACACGTCAGGCCATCCATCTGTCTGCTAAAGCTGAGCTGAAAGTAGGTCACTACAATGATCTTAAACATACAGCGCAAGCAGAGCTACAATAGAAAATGTCCAGTTTTGGGTAGACCAATTCAAAGTCCTAGACCCCATTTAAATGCTATCGTGAGAAAACACCTTAATGTTACCTGATGACCTGAAAGCAGTTCTGTAAGGAAGAATAGGTTAAAATTTTTAAAATTCGATGTGAGAGACTGATAAATAGTTACAAGAAACATCTACCGTAGGTGAAGTCCTTGTTTTTACATCAGGATATTTACTGTTACTGTAGATCATTTTGTAAATTAAAATAATTCAAATATGTCCAATGTCTTTATGCCATACATTTATTTGGGTTATTTTTGTCTTTTATTAAGTCTTTCTTTATTTCTAGTTATGTTTTGGGTTTAAAAAATGTAAGAATGCGGACCAACCTAGACATTTCACAAACTTTTTCTCAGCAATGTACAAAACATGTCCGGTGTTTGTACCTACTGTAGATCCACAGTATGCTCAAAAATGAAAAATAAAAGGACTTTTTTAATGCTTACCCAAGTCTCATAAACTTTGAAAAAATAAGATTTACGAGCAAGACTTTGAATATGATTTTTAAAAATAAATCTCTGATAAGTAGACTTGTTTTCAAAATATGAAGAGGGGGCCTATAAAAAATGTTTTCCTTCTGCTACAAACTATAAAGGATCTGTTGCCATAGAGACTAGTGAAACTTTATATTTAAGAAGGGCTCCTGAAGCCCTCTGAAGTTTTGTTTTTTCTGAGAGAACTGCTTTCAGATTTTAATTACTTGGAAGAAGAAATGGTGAAAAAAATAAAAAACTTTGAAAGGCAAGTACAAGAATAAAGATTATATTTGTATTGGAAAAAGTAGCCTTGCTATTGGTGACAGCCATTTCTAAACAATTTCTAACCCTTTTTGTGATTTGATCTCAGATGTTATTTGATATTAATACTATTTTATGGTTCAAAATGTTAATTGCTGTCAAATATTTTAAAGTTATTTTTTAACTCTAGTTGGAGTTGGGGGAACAGTAAGTTGCACTCTTCCCTCTGGCCCTGAATTTGCAAACCAATATCCCAGTAGTGTGATGGGGACTCTCCTTCTAATGAGATGTTAACTGAGGTCCTGGCTATTTGATAATTAAAGGTGGTTAGTGTAATGTCCTGGCTACATTTGACCGCATGAAGTTATTTTTCATGTCTCCCCCTGATCTGTTGTGTGATGGCCCTGCTGATGTTCATCATCATGATGCTGCATTTCCTTCATGTACGTCAATGGATGATGCAATGGGAACCTTCCTATAGTTGAAGTGCTTTGGGATGAAAAAGCACTTTACAGGTGCAAGCAATTATTAATAATAAAATTGCTGTTCTGGGCTTGGCCACCTTTATTTGTGGCATTTCCATGTTATTGTATCCCATTGAACGTCCTTCCAGAGGTGTGCTGTATGTATTAACAAGTAGCTCCATTAAATTGTCCCCCTATGGGTTTGTACTCAAGAAAAGGAAAGCTGGGCAGCCTCATCTATTTATTCCACTCTTTGTCACACTTCCTCTGGTGGCTCTCTACTCTACTCCCAGATTCATACATGAGCTACACGGACTTGGGAATTCAATTACCACATATTGCTGTCTGTCTCTGTTTACTCTGGTAATGTATGGTGTGAATTCACAAAACGCTAAATTGATTCAATCCCAAACTTCTGTCTACAGAATTGAGTCGTTAACAAAATATGCACAGTACTGTATATTGGCCTCATGCTCTGCCTATTACTTCCAGATTCTTTCATTGGCCCATCAGAAATAATCAGAATAACATTTTAAAACATCAATTAAAAGAATCCAGGGGAGCTAAATAGTCACAAAATGACACAAGAGTGTATTTTTTCCACACAGCTGAGAGGAGTTAGCTAAAGGGAGAAAGTATATTTAAGTCAATTAATCAAGGAATTACACACTGTTTCTGACAAGGGACTTACTGTACACCCTTGGATACAGTACATTTTACTGGAAATGACTTAAAAAGATTGCAGCTTCAAAACGAGTTTGTATTCCAAACAGGGGCAAGGAAGCTGAAGAGATCATTTGAAATCTTGCGTAAGTCTTATATTTAGTCCAGATGTACATAAGCAAATCATGAGATAGAAAAAAAGGGGAAAAAACAAGTGAAAGGGAAAATACAAAAACTTTTTTGGCATTTGCAAAAAAAAGTATTTCCTGTTAAAAAAAAGACAAATAAGGAAATCAAACAGAAGTTAGAATGCAGCAGTCTAGTCTGAGTCATTCCAGGGGTTTGCATTGCTCTGGAATTAGTCTAATGAGTTCCACAAACAGACCAGTACATACAAAATAAAGCTCTATTTCAGCTTTGCTTTACTAGTGAAACACATACTTGTGTTAAACTAGAAATTACCAAGGATGTTAGCTACAACATTCTGTACTGAAAAAAAAAAAGAAAATCCCTGCAGTTCAGGTACTAATACTGACAATTGATAAGAATTTGCTATGGATTAGTTTCCTTTGTCATGACAATTGTTCTGTTCTTGCATCTAGCAACTTAAGATGTGTGAAAGCCAGAAAAGGCAATGTCAAAAATACTCAATGCACACATGCAGGAATGCAGCCAAACTTAGTCTGGATAACAAAAATCTAATATTAGGTATTTCTCTGCTTTGGTTACAAATTAATTCCTCCAGTCTGTATAAATGGACAAAATGCCATGATGATAAATGTGCAAGAAATGTATTCTTATTCTAATTCTATAATATTCTGAAAGGGTAATTCTAGTAATTACTGTACGTTACATTTGGAAAAAAGTTAGAGAAATGAAAAGCTACGTACATGAAAGCTAGATTGCTGCTAAAACTGGAGATAATTGTACCATATTCTTCAAATGAGATTTTCTTTTCTTTGCTGATTTCTATTAGAGAGTTTAATAACAGTGATGGGATGTCTGTACTCAGGGAGGGGGAAGGTTCTGAAGAAGTATTATGGAAAAGTAAATTGCAGATTACTATCTTAACCCATTTCTGCCTCCTCACTCATTATTCTAAAAACAATTTAAGAAGGAGTTCTTGGGACTTCAATATATGAATTTGAATTTATTGAGTACAAATTGTATCTTAAAAAGCACAATGGCAGTAAATGCAGTAGCTGTGGGTGCCAATTTACAGAACATAATTTAATATTTTTCCTAAACTGTGTATGTGGTTGCATCAATTAAGCCATAGGCACTCAATATTAATTAAAACAAAAACAACCTGTTGGCGAGTTATTGAAAATGCCAAAAATTATTCATAGATGAGAATGCATTTTCGTGAGCTATTCATAAAATGAATGTGGTCTTGCTGAGGTTGGTGCTGTTCTTGCAAACTGATGTTTTTTGTAGAATTTGTAACGGGTCTTTCATTTTACACAATGGGCAGCGATTGCAAAGCTGTACATTTTTGGGTACAATGGTGTATAATTCTGTGTTTGGCATGGTGTGACTCAAAAAGACTTGGCCCACAAAAAACAGAATTCTGCGCACAAAGATTGACAAAATGAGAGCTCTGTCCAAAAACAAATGAGGTTTTTAAATCAGCATGTAATTCACTCATAAAAAAGACTCAACGTCAGAAGGACATTAGAGGCATCAGTTCAAGGCTGCAGATGGAAAATTAATCACGTTTTTTTTAGCTAAGTGTGGTTGAGAGAGAAGTTGCATTGGCATGACCCCAGGACTGAAAGTGTCAGTCTTCCCCACTTAGCCCAGCAGGGAACGGGGTGATAAAAGGCTGTCAGTGCTCAGATATCTTCTTGATCCCTTCAGGCTATGATAATTTACCAGTTCTTTAGATGTGCATGGTAGACATGATGTTCTAATTGCTCATCTTTTTGTGCATCTCCCGTTATTTGAATAAGTGACAAAATAAAACCTGTTATTATGAAAATGATTGATTTTTTAAAATCTACTTCATAATAAAGTAAACTTGAATGGCTGTTTTTAACCACAGAAAGAATTCTAGATATATGATGTACTACTTTTGGGTATTTGTTAGAAATCCCATCCTTTGACCCAGAGAAAGGTCTGGAATACTCTTTTGTGTAGGAAATCTTCAAAACAGTTCCAGTTATCAATATTGTATGAAAAAAGCATTCAGACTTTCCTTGTTCATCTATGATACATGTTTATCTCATGAAGTGAGAGATAAAACGTGACAGAGAAAAACCTACATTTGTATGTCATGAGATTTTACAGTTCAATCAAGACAATCTAGAAATTGGACAACTTGGTCATATTTATACTACATGTATGTACTGTATGATAGCTCTGTGGATTGTTAAAATACTATATGTAGAATATAACTTTTCTTGTTTGCCAGGCTGGTATCTATGAAGATGATTTCTATGATGGGGCATGGTGTGCTGGAAGAAATGACCCTCTACAGTGGTTTGAGGTTGATGCTAGAAGGTTAACAAAATTCACTGGAGTCATCACACAAGGCAGGAACTCCTTGTGGTTGTGAGTACATTTAGAGTTATTTTAACATTCTATAATTGTACCAGCTCTTATATTAACATTCTTGGTTTTGGAAGATGGTGCCTAATTAAGAACAGACCTAGCCTGTGCTGGGACAGGAAACCTCTAAGGACATTATTTCTGTAAATAACATGGATTGCACTCTTCCCTTGGGATCAGAATTTCAAAATCAGTGTCCCAGTATAGTGACAGGTGACACTGTGCTGTCTGAGGTACCATTCTTCAAATCTTATGTTAAACTTCCTTCTAGAAAGAGTGTTAAAATAGTGACCTGGTTAAGTTCCAGTCTAGGCTTGCACCATCTGGCCTACCTAAATTTGCTTAATGAAGTAGTGAAGTAGTTTTGCACTTCTGCACCTGAACTGCTGTATACTGGGGCTGTTGGTTTATAATGGCTGACATGCTTCAACCTACTGTAGTGGGTGATGACTGCACTGCAGTGACAGATGAAGTGGAGGAAAAGCACTAGACAAATTTAAACAATTATTATAAAATGCTGAGCAGAGACTTGCAAACTTAAAACGTTTAGAAATGTTTCTGTGACTCTCTCATCACATACCACATTCCAGCTTGAGATCTTGCAATCATGTTTTGGTCATTTAAAACAAACAAGTTTTAAATTTATACAGATGTGTATACAAATGTGGCCACCCTGAACTGTAGTTTCAAGGCAGGTGGGAGTGTATTTTTGTATGTTATGTTTAGTTTCATACCCTAACTAAACAATAATGCCTTTATTTAAATTGAAAGAATACAATGATGCTGGATATCTGATTGCAGTGCCTTATGAATTTAAGTCAAGAGCTAATTTGATCATTTACCTTTTCCGTACCACACTTAGTTGCAGAAACAAGCCATCTTTTCAAGGCTGAAATAATAACATACTGTATAAAAGATCACAAATGAGTGGAAGCCATTCAGCCTATTTAGCTTGTTTGTTTGAGAGACAGATTATCTGAAAGCCAAGCTGAAGATACCTTTAAACCCTGTCAGGGAGTGGCATAAGACTCTTTGGTAATAGTCAAACTCTAATAAACTAATAATTATTGCATTAACAGTTATTAAAAGGGTGCATCCCCACTGGGCTTTCAGCTGCTTGCTGGAAGCCTAGGGGGAAGTCTACACAGCTGGAGTTCATTAGTCAAGATCCTTTAAAAGCAGGGTGTACCAGAAGGTACTTAGTCTTTTCCAAGATATTTAGGTTAAACAATACAACAAGCAACAAAAATAAGGTTGTACTACAAAAATAAGACTAGGAGATATTTAAAATACTGTAAGATACAGTAGCAGCAAATGGATTTTCAATGTCTTGGACCACTGTTTGCTCAAAGAAAAGATTTGCTTAAGCATACCCTCCTGGGAGGGAATTTAAGAATGGAGGTGTCAGGGCGATCTGAACTGTTGGATGGTGAGGCTTTGAATACCTTTATGTTCCTAAACTAAGGCATTATGTTCTAAAGGGTGAACTTGGTGAGTTTGCTTAGAGACACACCAGACTAGTTTCCCAAACTTTTAAAGGGGTATTATACAGTATATAAGATACTCTACAAAGGCTCAGCAGGTTCACAGAATTAGGGAAGGAACTGCCACTAGACAGAAAAGGTAGTAGGTAGTAGGTACCGTGTGCCATACCGAACAATCGCTATCGTGGAGTACAGGAGACTAGGCATGAGTCTGTAAGAGAGTGTATCTGTGTTTGTGTTATGTATGTGTAGTTTGTGTGCATGTGTTGTTTATTTATAGTGTACAGTATGTGTTTCGGTGTATGTACGTATTTGTACAGTATGTCTTGTGTATCTGTTTTGTATGTGTATATGCTGTGTATTTGTATTGATTGTGAGTATTTTGTATATGTTGTGTTTGTGTTGTGTATGTGTATAGTGTATTCTTCCTTATACTTCCGTGTGTCATTGTTGGTCATCCTTTAAATGTACAGTACCACTCAAAAGTTTGAGTACACCTCCTTAAAACCAGGTTTTTTGTGATTATATGTTTTAAACTGTATAAACTTTTCTATAAACACTTAATATTTAATTACATGATATATGCACTTATAATCTTAAGTGAACTGCATTGAAAATTTTAATTTTTCCTTTTTTAATAAAATGAACACCCAAAGCAAGTGGATTTCAGTCAGAAGCCAAGGTTAGTTAAAAGTCAGAAATGTGTATAACATGGTGTTAGAACACTAAAAGAAGTTTAAAATTGTATTTGTTAGATGTTCTCACAGTTAACTAGCATTTTACCTCATTAACCTTTTGTAACCAATTATTAGTAAACAGGTGAGGGTCCATGATTACTATAAATATAGGTAGCATGGGCAAAAAGTTCTAATTCCTGAATGAACATTGCAAAATTTGCTCAGTAAGCAAGTAAAAAAGGACAGTCTATAATTACTTTAAGAAATGAAGGTCAATCTTTAAGACAAATTGCAAGAATTTTCCAAGTGTCAGTAACTGCTGTGGCCAAGACTACCAAACGATATGAAGACTCTATCACTCATAAGGACTGAAAAAGTTCAGGCATTTACCTCAGAATCAGAGAATACATTAATTCTAGTCACAAGTCTGCAAAACCGGCGACTAACTGCCCCTAAAATACAAGCTGAGCTCAATGCAACCAGAAGTACAGATGTTTCAAACATCAACTGTTCAGAGGAGGTTGTGTGAAGCTGGCCTACCAGGAAGATTTGCTGCAAAGAAACCATTGTTAAGAGTGCAGAATAAGAGGAAGAGACTTGCCTAGGCAAAAAAAGCACAGAGACTGGACCTTTGAGGCCAGCTTCAATACTGTAGTATTGAATATTTCAATACTAAATTCAATACTGTAGTCTAGATGGTCAAAATGCCATTGTTAGCCATGTGATGTAAGTGTGAACTGAAACATAGTGTTGGTCAAGGTAACCCTTAAACAGAAGACCACTTCATGGCCATTGTAGAACTACATTTAGCAGTAAAAGAGATATTGCAGTTCACTGGTTTGTGTGTGTCAAAAAGAGAGATTGCTAAGATGCGTTTCCCTCAAGGTAAGACCCAAATATGTCTGCATCAAGTCAGGGCACCCCTCATTCTGAGATGATTGTGTTAGAGATGTGCTGAGGGATACACTTGCAGTATTATTATTGCTTATCCTTTGTGGCCAACATGGGATCTGTGTGTGTTGTCCTGAGAGATATCTTGTTGTGTATTACGCTAATGGGACATGGAGAGTTCTTCCATTTAAAGCCATTGGGTGTGTTGTGCTCATTTAACAGCTCTTGAGGGGCTTCTGTGTTGAGTAGAATATGAAATGTGTACCTTGTAGGCAAGAATGAAATTCATTGACTATGACAGGCCACCAGTAGTACAGGTCATTTAAGCCTCTATTGTGTGTACTGTATATACTTGGGGTATTGATTAATTACTTAATTAGTGAAGGACTGAAAGCCACATTCTTGCATGTGTCTAATCTACTGTATACTAGTCTGGTATACAGTATAAAGGGATTCATGGTAATAGCTTGTGTTGAGTCATTTAGAGTAGGTCTGTATTATGCAAACAGCTTTGTCAGAATAAAGTCTCCTTGCACAGCATTTTGCTGTCCATTCTGTTTCCATGTGCTCAGGGCCCTCAGTCCTCAGGCCTGTCACAGTGACACATACTTTACTGTAGCAACAATCCTGATTTAGTTGTTTTCATGAAGGTATCCTTGTGATTTAGGCAATACTAGCAGTGAGACTCCATACGAGTGCTAAGGAATACACTCTGAGGCCACCCAGAAAATGAGCCTGAGAACGCCTGGCCTTGAAGCCCTTATTTAAAGTATATCATAGAATGAAGGATGGGCAGAAGCTTGGGTTTGTCCTCCTCCTCAACTTTTGTAATGAACTACAATTAATTTTACATTAAAAGAAATATTTACCACTACCTGTTTATCATACCCAGCCTGATGAAAGCCACTTCAGTGATAATTTATCCATGGCGAAGGTTAATTTATTTGTATGCCGGAAAGCAAAACATTTAACTCCATGAGAGTCTCTTTGGCTCTTTGATATTAAAAGGTCATCATAAAAAGCCAGTAAAAGATGTCATCCTTCATTCTTTCTGCCTAGTTAAATTTAGCTGAAGGTTTGCGTATTTTGTTTTGCAGTTATAATGGGCAGCACTTAGTCTTTTTGTAATAGCTTGAGAGGAACATTACCAGAGGGACGGGATGTTGAATTCTTCCCATGCAGTTTTTAACATTATTATGCCTAAATTAAGAGGATAAGGCTAAGTGTTAGTCATCCATTAATCCATCAAAATGCCTTTAAAAGCTTTTGCAAAACTTGAAGATAAAAATATCCACCACCTTAACTAGTTGGTGTAGTGAGTTGTGTTGACTATGCATCCATTTTTCAAGACATACAGTACTACAGTATATGTTCAGTACGAAAAAAAGAAAACCTTTAGGTCATAAGGTTTTAACTGACAATTTGTAGGTTTTTGCAGTAAAATGTTCTTATATGGTTTTTGAAGTTTTTTACATTGGAAGTAACATAATATATGTACTGTATATGTTTGAAAATGTGTAGTTTTTTAAAACACTAAAACACATATTTTAAAACAGAGTGCGACATTGAAAATGAAAAAAATGTCAAATGAAACACCACATCAAAACACTAAGAGCCAGTGCTGTGATGTAATCTTTTGTCACAGCACAACTTAATCAAGAAAAAACAAAAGCCTGAGTTATGTTTAATAATGCCTTGTTTATCTTCATACTGTACCTCAAAACCCCTGAGATCAGTACTAAATACAAACCCTCTCAAAATCTTCATTAGATATTGCTTCATTATTTGACTTACAATAACTGCTTTTCAGACTATTCACAGTGCCAATAAACCCAGGAAATCCAGAGAGTGGATTATTGATTCCCATTTCATTTTTAGAAGCATTTTCCTTTTTTTTGAGCTTTGTAATATTATTATTCCATCTATATTTAAGAGTTATTTCCCCAGATCATGTATAACACCTAAAGAATGCTTTATCAGCTCAAGCCATACTGTGGTGCAGTAATTTGCATTGCATACCAGTGTCCCTTACTAGCGGTAGAAATGCAGGTTTGAAGCATTCAATAAGGAATTCATCTCACCATTCCAGAGAGAAGCAAGGGTAATTAGTCACAGTCTTTTGCCTTGAATTATTTACAAGGCTTTTTGCTGGGTTTGCTACTGTGTGACATTTTCACGCAGTTTCAAGACCATGTGTAAGTCATCTCAGTGCCTACTAGGAAAAGATTAATTCAAAGTCTTGCAAAATATTATAAATACCAAAAATATTTAATATTTTATAACAGTTTAAAACCTCTTTTTGACACATAGTATGATGAACTGTAGTAGTGTTTGCAACACATAGAATTGCATTGTTCAGATGTGACACTTTTTCTTGAGACTATCAGTAAAAAGAGACTACAGTAGAATAGAAATAGTTTTTTTTAACATACAGTAGCATATGTTTGATAATGTGTAATAAATACAGTATTTGGTTTAGAGAAAAAGCCTGGCCTATTGAAATGTTATTGTCTGTCAGCTAATTGAAATTTTAAAGTTGAGTGGGTTTTAAATCAACAACTAAATAATGGTACAAGAGACAAATGCAAAGTGGCAGCATCATAGGAAAACAATTCTGTATTTGATATAATCAAGGTATTTAATGAAAAGGAGCAATAATCACAAACCATCTGAAAAGCCTTTAAATTAATTTTTAAACATCATAGAAATACAATATATTCATTGTATTTTGCAAACTAATCTGGTCAGTTTCTGCTGTCACATCTTACAAACACTCTTTTTAAAATACATCATAAACAGTTGCTCTCTTAGTATGGTTTGAGCTCCCTGAGCTGAAATGGATTCAGTGATGTGTTTATTAACAAGTCAGTTAAATCAGTTGGGCAACATTCAGAGTGGTGCCAATGACAACAGTCTGCTGGAGCTGTTCCTTAATTAAAAATTGCTCGATGAAAATCAGCTCCGAAAATACTGACTCACTTAATGCAAAAACAAATGAGCAAACATCAAAAACTCTGAATACACAGGCTTAAAATGACATATACTGTATGTACTGTAGGAAGAGATAACAATAAGTTTTGTTCGCCCTCAAGTTTTCAAAACATTCCAGACTTTATTTAGGTTAATCATTTTAATGTATTTAATTAAAGCACTGTTTTTAAGGAATATACAGTACAAAATGTACTTTATACATAATACATTAGGTACAGTATATTATTATACAATTATACATAAACTATATCAGTTATAAATATTTGCAACATACAATGTATTGACACATTTTCTGTATGTTGCATGTATTGCAATATGACTAAGAAATAATATATACAGTAGTACTGTATAGTTTTTATTGTTTGCTGCACACTATAAATTTAAATATTGTACAACACATTTTAGAATGTTAACTTTCCGAGTCCCTTTATATGTGAAGTGTATTTGATGATATGCTGTGGAACCGTACCTTTTGTGCCATGTGAAAGTGTTTTTTACTTCTCTGTTTGCCTGAATAAATTGCACCACTTTTATAAAATACAGTAACTGTAAAGTAAATAATGATGGTTCATACCTACTGTACATCTCCCATTAAAGAAATTAAACCAAGTACTTCATAAACTTGTCTTTTAGACAAATACAATACTGTAAATCAATATTTTAACTTGATGATTTTTGCAGTTCTTTGTACAGTGGCTATGTGAGGTTGGCATTCTGAGACAATAAGAGTCTCCCCCCACACAATGAATCAGACTGCTTGTTGAGTGTAAACAGAACATGCAGGATTGCAGGTGGGCGCTATTATGACACAGCAGCTCTTATTTGTCCCATCAGGAGCCTCCCTAGACTCACACCACAGCTGTGATCTGTTGAGCTTGACTTAAACATGTGAGCAAGGCAATTAGCAGAGGGATTCTTTGCTGCTACAGACAGATGCAGCCTTAATAGAAAACCCACAAGACAAAGCAAATAGAACCATACAAGAAATAATTAAATTAAATGTAAGCCCCCAGAAAGATACTAGAATGGCATGATGTGACTAGGAAATAATCCTTAAATTATTCATTATAGCAATTTGCAAAACCTTGATGAAAACCACCTATGCAGTATAGAAATCCTTAAACATAAATGCTGTAATAATAGAAATTTGAGCAGTGTTTTAAAAACATTCTTGCAGGGCCATCCATAGGTGTGAGGCAATACTGCAGACAAATTTGTACACACTAAGTAAACCTAAGACAAAAAGTAACTTTAACTAATTTAACTGAGGTTGACATAAAATCTTAGTACAGAGGTGTTAACAGATTGACACAGATTCAACAGAATTTTTCCCCATTTCAAAAGCAAACAAACTTTGCAGGATTCCATGTTATATAAAATGTTGGGCATTTTCCCTCAATATTCTATAAAGCCAATGTGCACTTCTGATCCTTGTTAATCCTCAGTCCACCCCCAGACTGTCTGTGGATTGTCACCTCCTGTCCTCCGAGGATCAGCCTCCCACACTGACATTTCATTTCCATTCTAGTTACCCGGAAACTTCAAACAGGCACACAAGTCCTGACTAAACCTCAACTAAAAAACAAACTTTCGCAATATTGTCCTTAAATTGCATTTCCACGGTTTCATAATCTTAACTTTTGATTCAGATCAAAGGTTTATCTATTTGTTTCTCTATGTAAATAGAAAATAATAAATTAAATGCTCTTTGTTTTGATTTAGATATACTTTAACCAAAGACTGGCAATTGAGGGAGTTCTATCTTCTGCTATTTGGCTTTATGTGGTCTGTTGTACTATTTGTATGACACACAGGGATCCCTGGTAGTTCTGTCTCTGTCTCTTGTTCTTTCTCTCTGGACATCTGTCACAACTGAGGATTATTTTTTTTTTGTGCAATATTGCAAGACTGCACATCTGCAGGTCTGAAGATGACTAAAGAGGAAAATCCAGGATAAACAGATTTTGGTCAAGTTTATTATTGTGTTCTCAAATAAAATTGGGGGTCCTGGGTGGATGATCAAGTCCATGGCACACTGTTTTTGCAGTTCCTGCTTTTCAGTGTCTTGTTGTTCCATGGTTTTGAGGAGTTGAGATTCTTGTTGCAGGTGCTTCATTAAATTCTGGGTAATAATCTCCATGAGTTCTAAATGTTGATATTCTTCATGCTGGCTTTAGGACATCATTGAAGTGCTTCCCTTGACCTCCTCTTGAGCACATGCAGTTATTAAGACTTGCTTAGTTATTCTTGTTCTATCATAGACCCAAAGCAAGAGATCATTACTACTATAACTACTACTACTGCAACTACTTCTACTTCTCCTGCTAATAGTAATTATTATAATAATGAAGTAAAGTAGTCTTCTGGGATGGTGGCCATTCTGTATCATTGTCACGTTCTTAAGTTCTAAATATTACTGATACTACTTAGCCAATTGTGATTTGTGACAAGGCACACTGTAATGAGAAAGTTGTCTCTATATTTTATACTGCCATGAGATTGGACACCAAGAGTTTGAGCAGTTCTGCATCAAGAACAGAAAAAATCTATTCTAAGAATGAGTAAATCAAAAGCTGAAAACAGTCTCCTAAATGGTTCAACAAATACATTAAGAAAAATATGAAGGAATTAAGCAATTTATAAAATGATTAAAAACAACAGGATCCACTTTAAGAAAAAGTAAAAATATCTTAGAAAGGTCAAGGGTGGGATAGAAAGGAATATTGGAAAGGAATAATAAAATAAAGGCAAAAATAAAAGTAATAAAATGTTTTCCAAATGTATATCAAATATGCTAAATTCTGGAAAATTGGAAATCAAGTCTGCTGATGATAAATTAACAGGAATAGTTATTATATCAGATGCAGTTTGGTTTTGAAAGTATGAAAAAACCTAACCAAATATGTTCTTTCAAGAAATGGCTGGATGAGATACTTGGATCAATCCTAAAAACTACTGTAAACAGGCTATACAAACCAAATGACCTCTTCTCATTTGTAACTGATCTTCTTAGAAGTGTCTCATGTTATTAAACATCTATGAATTTGTTATTTTAATAAATAAAGCTGCAGTACTTAGAGGAATTAATAGTAGCTTATTTCATATTAGACTTTTAAATGACAGTATAAGTCCACTTTAAATTTGAAATGTGCAGTCAAAGCCCTTTTTTAACATCTAAAAATAAACCTGGATTTTATGTTAAAATAATACCAAATTTAGGTCAGCTACAACTTTTTATCCTAATATTTCACAGGATTGAAGAGTGCCCTTAAATTGCATCATAGATCACCCTAGTAAATCTAAAGCATTCCAGAACCAATCCCTGCTGTTAATCAGCTATGGCATATTATAAAGGCCGATCTCATTTTCTTATATTTCTTGCAAAAGGTGAGCTAATTATATTGTTATAGTTTCTTTGTACAGTAAGTTACCTGTACAAGCTTTTCAGAGTTGTATTGAGTCTGGAGGAAGTAAGGCCATCTAATTCAGTTGCATGAAACAGAAAGGAAATTTAATGTGCAGTCCTCCAATATACAGTAGTAGTGTACTGTAATTATCTTTTGTATTTTAACAAACATGGTTCACACCTGAAGAAGAGTCATAATTGGAAACCTTTTTTCTTTGCATTTACTTTTCAGTGTGGAATTAGCTTCTGTGTGCTCCTGAATTGTTATTATAAAATGGATTCAACACTATAGTTTGAACAGACCAGATACCTACAGAAACTTGTAGCCTCATGGCAGCTAATGTGTATCCACACAAAGCTTAATTTGTACTGCAGTTACACTCTAATGATTGCTGGTTAAATAAGATGTTCTTTTCTAAATCTGTCATTGCAGAAGCGATTGGGTGACAGCATATAAAGTAATGGTGAGCAATGACAGCCACTCGTGGGTAACAATTAAAAATGGAACACAGGACATGGTGAGTAGGAAAGGCTAACCGATTTCTTGTCTGTGAATGTTCATCTTCTCTTTAACATTGTTCTAATTCACATACAGAATCTGCAAGAGTCTGAAAGACTATCTGTGCTCTAAAACCTGCACTTCAGTGATGCCTCAGATTCATGTACAGTAAGGAGAGTTTCCCACACATAATTAATCCACAGAGGAAACCCAGCTACAGGCACGTGTTTTAAAAGGCAAGAAGACACTTGCTGTCATTGTCTTTGCCTTTTGGTGTTCAGTAATAATCCTGACATTTTCTTCAAAGGCTCATTTCTCTTCACAGCTAATGCTCTTCAGCAAAAGCAGATTTGTGGAACATTTACCAACAAAGGAAAGGAGGCAAGCATTGAGGTCTGCTCAACAACAATGTAATAAAGAAGATAAAAATAATTTATGAGGCTTATGAATAAAAACGACATCAACATGACTATGATAAAAACAATTACATCGGGTGGAGCAGACATAAAGGATATATAGGTCACATTGGAATATATCTCTTCATGAAGATTAATCATAGATCAGACAAAATAAGAAACCCTATTTAACCTTCAGTGATCATTATTATGTGTCACAGAAAGCAGTGAAAGGTTTGGCACAGTTTCAAAGGCAGGCCTATACTGTACCATACCCATGTAGCCAAGAAGTAAGTTTCTAATACTCTGTCTTGAACTGGTCCGTAGCCATCAGTTAATCAATACAATTCCCTTGGAAAAGTTATTGTGTGTATATTATTTTAATTTTTGTTTCTTCATGTGTTTCACAACACACATATTCACATAGATGATAAGATCTGATTGCATTTGTTTCAAAGGTATTGTTCTCCACTGTGTGTGTGTGAATAGAGGCAGGGAAGTATAAACAACTTTCAAATCTTCCGTCCAAACTGTAATTTTTGTTTCTTTTAGGACTGAAATTGCTTCAATGCATTATTTTGGAGTAGGCTCTACCTTTCTGTCTCCATGTTATGTAGTGCTGAATCCTAATACTTTGCTCTGTCCGCTGCTTGCCCCATGTGTTTTGTGCTATATCCATGGTTTGGTTCCACCCTTTGTAGTCTGAGCACTGAATCGTTTCCGGTGCTGACTCGCTTGGCTCAATGCTCTATTCGTCTCACTGAACCAAATGAACAAATCATCAGTGGACTCAGGACCAAATTCATTTGTTTTACTGGTTGACTGAAATCAAAATGAAGTAGTTGTTTGCGAGCTTTTTACCCATATTAGCTGTGTATTAAATGAAGCTGCTACTTCCTAAACTGTTGCGCAGCCGAGGACGTTTTGTGATTGGAATCTTCAAGGTCACTACACGACCAAACAAGGGGCCACAGGTCACAGTGAACTTTCAGTGCACAATATAAGCTTCCTTAGCTTCCTTGTGCTCTTTTTGCTGGGCTTTGTTCCCACATTTAATCTCTAAATCCTGCTCGCCGAATCTAGAACACCTGACCATAAAATGTCGACCCTTTTATTTGCCGAGGGAGTTTTCCGCCACTATTATCACAACCGTTTACATTCAACCTCAAGCCTGCGTGGAAGCAGCACATAGCGAACTCCACGACATTATCAACAAGCACGAAAACTCCCACCCAGAAGCCGTCTCAATTGTAGTAGGGGACTTCAACCACTGCAATCTGAGGAAAGTTCTGCAAAAATACATTCAGCATGTCACTGTACCGACAAGAGGAGGCAATATTTTAGACCACTGCTACACAACAATAAAAGGAGCATACAAAGCGCTTCCCAAACCGAGTTTCGGTAAGTCGGACCACATCGCTCTCCTGTTGCTTCCTGAGTACAAACAGAAGCTGAAGACCTCCCCCATTGCGAACAGGTCAGTGCGTTGTTGGTCTGAGGAGGCGGAAAGCAGGTTAATAGACTGCTTTGATAGTACAGACTGGGACGCATTCAGAGCTCCCGACACAGATTTAAATGAGTATACCGACGCGGTCACCAGCTATATTAAATACTGCACCGACGTTTGTGTACCAGAAATGAAAATTAGGTCATTTCCCAATCAGAAACCGTGGTTCAACCACGACATACGCAATAAAATAAAAGTTAGATCCACCGCGTTCAAATCGGGGGACGAAGAGCTGTACAAGAAATCACGGTATGCATTAGAAGAAGCCATAAAACGCGCCAAACGGAGCTACAGAGTGCGGCTTGAAACGCAGTGCGCTGACACCCGGAGGCTGTGGCAGGGATTACAGTCAATCACAGGCTACAAGGGCTGCAGCCAGGAGATTGACACGAACAACACATCCCTGCCTGACGAGCTGAACCACTTCTATGCCCGCTTTGATGCTCTGAACACGGGCAATGCTGAGAAGACCCCAAGTGTGCAGGGCGAGTTTGTTCTGAAACTCTCAGAGCAGGACGTGCAGAAGACTCTGAGCAGGGTGAAAATCTGTAAGGCTGCAGGGCCTGATGGGATACCACCTCGCGTCCTGAGGACATGTGCAGCCCAGCTGACCACAGTGTTTACAGACATCTTTAACTCCTCCCTGTCACGGTCCATGGTCCCCACCTGCTTTAAAAAAACCACTATTGTTCCAACCCCCAAAAAGACAAAAGTGGCATGCCTGAATGATTACCGACCAGTAGCATTAACATCTGTGGTGATGAAATGCCTGGAGAAGCTGGTGTTGTCACACATCAACTCCTCCATCACAGAGTCCCTGGACCCCCTGCAGTTCGCCTACCAGAGCAACAGATCAGTGGATGATGCTATCTCCCTGGCTCTGCATACAGCCTTGGAACACCTGGACACTAAGAACTCGTATGTGAGAATGCTGTTTGTGGACTACAGTTCAGCATTCAATTCCATCATACCCAGTCAACTGGTGACAAAGCTCAGGGGATTAGGTCTGTGCAACTCTGTCTGCAACTGGCTGCTGGACTTTCTTATCGAGAGACCACAGGTGGTGCGGATAGGCAATAAAACATCAACACCACTCACCCTGAGCACTGGAACCCCACAAGGCTGCTGTCTGAGTCCAAGGTTGTACTCCCTATTTACTCACGACTGCACAGCAAGACACAGCAACAACCGCATCATTAAGTTTGCCGATGACACCACTATAATAGGACTGATCAGTGATGATGACGAGTCCACTTACAGGGATGAAGTTGTACAGCTGCTTAGGTGGTGTCATAGCAATAACCTGGACTTGAACATAAAGAAAACGAAAGAGCTAATAGTGGACTTTCGGAGACACAGGCCACACACTCACAGCCCACTCAGTATTGATGGAACGGAAGTGGAAACAGTCACCAGCTTTAGGTTTTTGGGAATTCACATCTCTAAAGATCTAACCTGGACTGTGGACACTGACTCTATCATGAAGAAGGCTCAGCAGCGCCTTTATTTCTTGAGGTGCCTCAAGCGATGGGGGATGCCAATACATGTGTTGGTGAACTTCTACCGCTGCACTATCGAGAGCGTCCTCACCAACGGGATCACCGTGTGGTATGGCAACACCTCTTCGCGAGAAAGAAAGGCACTGCAGAGAATGGTCAATATGGCCCAGAAGATCATCGGCTGCGGTCTCACCGAGATTAAACAGCTCTATGAGGACCGCTGCCGTGGTAGAATTCTGGCCATCACAGAGGACAGTCACCACCCCGGGCATGAGCTCTTCACCCCACTGCCCTCAGGCAAGAGATATAAGAGCATACGGACACTTACCACTAGATTCTTCAATAGCTTCTATCCACAAGCAGTGAGACTGGCGAACACATTTAGCCATCCCCCTCGGACCACACCTACACCATCACCATCTACCTCATTGTAATTTATTTATTGTACGTCTCCAGTCATTGTTTATACGTCTGTGTTGCTTACATTCAAACTGTCTGCATGTTTACTTGCACATTGTCTATTGTTTGTTTGTACATTGTCTTGATGCACTGTTTGCACTTTGTTTTGTTTTTTTTTTACACTTGTTTTACAATTGAGAGACTTTCTGTAAGTAAGAATTCCATTGTACCAGCACCAGTTACATATGGCAATAAAGTTCAAGTCAAGTGAACTTCTCAATCAATTTGTTTCGCTTCAGTTGGGTAGTATTTGTGTGGTACAGTATGTGTGCAACTGTGTACTGTACACAGTTGTTGTTGAAAAAGTGGCCATAAAATTGAATTATTTTAATTAAACATATATATAAAATCTTAATTGATTTTTTAGTGAAGGGATTTAAATAATTATCACTAATTAAAAGTGAGAATTTACAGTACATTACCCCATAGCCTGGTAACTGCCTTGTTAGTTTCAGAGAAGATTATCAGATTAAAATCTTGTTAGGTGCCAATTTAAAGCAAGGTTCATTACCAGTGATCATTAGCAAGCCAATTTATCTGCAGGATAATAGTCTAACTATTAATTATTTTCACACAGGAGACAACAACATTAAAACGGGGCTTATTTCATATCCAAGGGAACCAGTGGATTCATTAATAGACTGTAGGCATACAGCCTCTGGGTATGATTGACAACATAGCAGCAACAAGGCCTGAGTGGAAATTAGGACATGGGGTTCGTGTTGATTAATTTTCTTGTGTGCTGCTCAACTGTTTGTATAAACAGAAGATTAATGCTTTTTTACAAACCCTTCAATAACTGACATTTAGATTTTTTGCTCTCTGCTTGTTACCACTAAAAAGTGTGTACCATTTATATTAAGTTTCCAAAATTTTATTTAATATTTTAAAAATAGCCTGACCAAATACAAAACAAAAACATTTCCAAACTGATGTGCGTTTCATTATATTTATTTAAAATTCCTTTGATTACTTAGTATTATTTTTATTTGTTGAATGATGAAATGATGAAAAGCTGAGAACTATGATTTTAACCCCATCAGGGTTGGGCTGTATGCCATGTCACCCTGCAACTTACAATTGGCAACCCACTGAAGCTAAGCAGGTGTGAGCCTGGTCAGTAACTGGATGGGAGACCTCCTGGGAAAAACTAAGGTTGCTGCAGGAAGAAGTGTTAGAGGGGCCAGCAGGGGGCGCTCACCCTGCAGTCCATGTGGATCCTAATGCCCCAGTATAGTGACGGGGAGACTATACTGTAAACAAGTGCCGTCTTTCAGATGAGACGTAAAACCGAGGTCCTGACTCTCTGTGGTCATTAAAAATCCCAGGGTGTTTCTCGAAAAGAGTAGGGGTGTAACCCCGGCGTCCTGGCCAAATTTCCCATGCCTCCTAATAATGCCCCTCTATGAATTGGCTACATTACTTTGTTCTCCTCCCCACTGATGGCTGATGTGTGGTGAGCGTTCTGGTGCACTATGGCGACGGCAGGCGGAGCGACGCGCCGGTTGGAGTATTTCTCGGTCGCATTTAATGGCAACGTCAGCTCAAAGATTTGGTTCAAACCACCAAATGGAGACGGGCGTGCTGAAAAGCGGACCTTGCTGATATGGGATTAACTAGGATGAGAGATCAGGGTTGGGCTGTATTCTTTACAGCTTCTGTTTAGCTGTATCCCTGAACAAATTGCAGTTAGTATATTTGGTCAAGTCAGGCATCTTTCAAATCCAAAACCTCATGTCTCCCTCTGCCTCTACCCTTTGTGTTCCCTAATATCAAAAACTTCCCAACAACATCCACAAACTTCTTCTGGGACAACTGTCATTAAGCCCCTAGTGAAGTGCTCTGTAAAAAATCATCAGCCAGATTGACACCTCAATTGGCAATAAAACAATAAAACCCAGTCCCAGAGGCAACAATATGCCATTTGTGCAATAGCTGTCCCCTGCCTACTTTTACCAGCTCAGGAATGAAATCATCCCATCATATTTAGTACAAGAAAAACAGAAGATGCACACTCTGCCATACCAAAAGAAAATGTTTTACTTTAAATTTGTATTTTTCAGTGACGTGTGGGACATTAAGCACACAGCATTTGATTAAATACAAAACACATATAGTATAGCTGAAATCAATGCCAAAATAACTGAGTAGTTGAAAGTATCAAACCTTCAATTGATTAGACCCTGAACATTCTGTATTACTGTATTTCCACTCCTAGCAATCTTCAAGGTATGCAAAAGCAAATGGCCCTTTTCCTGTGCACTTCTGTTTGTAATTAGCACTTTCTATTTCACAATGCAGAGTGAGAAAGGAATTGTCTAAAAATGTTTCTTATTTTGCCTTTCCCACATAGAAAGTCAAAGTTAGCTTTCACAAACAACTGCTTTGCTCTTTTTAGGGCACAGTGTACAGTATGTTAAGAGCTTGCTGTCTCTCTAAATTATGACTAAACCTGCACATTGAAAGATCCATATAAACATGTTCCCCTGGAAAAAGTTGGCTATGTCACAGTGATGAGCCTAATAAGGGTAAAGTAGTTGTCCAAGCTGCTAACAGTGACATTATACAGTATACAGTATGCATAAAATGGAATTAGAGGTTTCTGTAGATGGTTCCATTTCACTTGTCTTTGTGAATTGGCAGGAATGTTTTAATATTATCCCACTACTCATAATGACTGCATGCTCTAAACATGCACCTGAAATAAATCTAAAGGTTACTTTATGTAAGATGGATAGACTAGATAAGATAGATACTCATACCAGGTAGTGCGTCTCCTGCTACCCAGCTTTCATAACTATGGTGAAAGAAACAGAAGTATGTATCACTGGAGTGAATGCGCATGAAAACAATGCAGTGGTGGTCCAGGGGAGGAAAAGTCAGAACATCTCAGCAACCATCGCAACAGGCACAGGGTCAGAGAAGAAGGAATAAGAGGAGAGTGGTGCAGGAGGTCAGCAGGAGTTTGTGCTAATTCATATCCTCTCCATAGAGTTTTCAGTGGTCGTCTGCCAGCATGGTGAATATTACTGTAGCTGTCTCGTAGAATAGAATGTTGTAGAAGGTGCTTGATTAAAGAGGAAACTGGTCTGTCTTTATATGTCAATGACACTGCAGGTTTTGGAGACAATGTTTACTATTTTATTTAAAAAATGGAGAAATCAGAAATGATCAGAGTTTTTTTAAGAATCTGTTCGGCATGCAAATTTCAGCTGTGGTTTGAATAAAAAAAGTGTTTTTGACCAAACCCAGATCAGCCAATTCCAACAGGCTACACATACTGTATAGTGATATCACAGAGAACATCATAGCAGTGTCTGCATACATATCCCTTGCTCCTGATACATATTAGGAACTAAGTATTTATTCCCTCTGTGGCTCTAGATCTTCGTGGGGAACCATGAGAAGGAAATTCCAGTGCTTAATGAATTTCCAGTTGCTGTGATCGCCCGCTACATTCGTGTGAATCCACGCTCTTGGTATGAAAATGGCAGCATCTGCATGAGAGTGGAGATTTTAGGCTGCCCAATGCCAGGTAATTTTGCTTTGTGCAAACAGGAAACCCAAATGAAATCTGTTATTGTGTGTAGTGTTGTTTCACTGTATGAGAAAGAAAGATACAGTACATACTCTCAAGGAATGGGTGAATAATTGATTATGTTGTTTTATAGTTTCAATAAGTATAGTAATATAGTTACAATAAGTCCTTAACAAATCTTTTGTCCGTGTTGATAAACACTCTGATAAAAGTGATGTATTTATACTGATTACATGTGTATGCAGGGGTATATTTGAAGGAAACAGTAAGAGCACTGTTGTTGTAATTTTAACTGCTTGTTTTATAGTGCCTGCTCTGAGATAAGAGTAGGTAGTTTTAGTCTATGCTTTCTTGCTTGTGGGGAACCTCTGCAGAGCACTGAATGACCACTGTCTGTTCACTTCCATACCACAAACTCTATCCACTATCTCCCCCTTCACTCCACTGTTATCCTCTGCATGTATCACAAACACAAATCATAGCATAAATAGAAAACATATGAATTAAAAAATTAAATGTTACCTCCTGTTTCCAATTTTATAAAATTTCAAAATGCAAAATATCTTACCTTACACAGAAAACAATGATAATCTATATTTGTACAGTTTAAATGTTTAAAGTCTTTGATGTATCCTTTGAAATCCCTTTTGTACAGGGTGAGCTTTTCTTGTATGTCATCAAAACTCCTTTGATGCAATTCAGGTGAGCAGGTGAACACATGTGTCTTTAAAAGATGATCACAGTGTTTTTTGTTCTTCTCTGTGACTGGTTTTCATCAGTTGGGTCAGTTAATTAAGGAAGACATTAAACTGTTTCCAAACAGACTAAGAGTCACACTAAATGCATTGTAACTTCATCCATGTCTATTTAAAAGCATTAGAAATATAAAGAGGATTCTGTAAATGACATACTGTAGATAACCAAATTTAGAAACAGAAAAGAAGTCAACAGTACTGTACCAGCTGGGAGTGTGGTATGGAGGGTAACATCTACAGTACAGTACTGTATATGTCTCCCGACAATTAATGCAGGTCTTTGAAAAGCAATTAGGGTTGTGTTAAAACACAAATAGCTTAAGTTTCCATCAATATTCTTCACAGGAATTAGCCAAATCTAAAATGTGTTTTTTATTTGAACTTCCTTCCCTGCTGTATTACCGTATATCAGAGCAAGCAGAGCTGGGAGTAGGACAGCTGGCTTGTTAAAAGTATATTTTATCATCACAATAGAAAAATCATAGAATGAAACACCACACATTTCAGAAGAGAAAGGCTGCCAACAGTCATGAATCGAAAAGGAAATGTAAAGATTATGTTTTAATGTAGTTTATGACTCTGACACTGACTCACCCAGAGACATCACAGAAGATTAAAATTTCTGCATATTTTGTTCTACAATAAGTGACAAATCAATTTTTTATTTAATACAGTATGTCTATAAATACTGTATGTAGGCCTTAAAATGTTGCCTTGAAATGTTTGACCTTTTCATTATGATTTACTCCTCATCACTTGCTGAGTGGTGAATTGGTTGGTAGTGTTTGGCTTTCAATTTATATAAACACAAAATTCTACCATTTGGCACTGCTAAAAGACCAAACCAATTTTAGAATAATTAATCGCATAATAAAAAGACACGGTTGTGATTTTTTCTAGTTTCAAAGACTGCTCGAAACAGTGGTCTTGGATACATGACAAATGTACAGTTTGTGGTACATAATTGCATAGATTTTGGAATAGAGCATGTACAGTATTACATTTATAGTCTCACTAAACGCACATTAACAAAATGTTTTTTTAACATGAAGATTTTTTGTCCTTCATGAGAAAACAATTTTCAGTAGAGTAGAGAAATAAAACAGTGGGAGTATTTTTTTCCAGGCAGACTTTTTCTGGTCACACGATACATATTCCACATTGTATTTTTAAATCATTATTAGCTGAGTGATAGAGCACAAATTCACTCCTAAAATCCTGGTGTGTGATCCCAGTAATGTTTCTGTACTGTATGTTTCTGGGGTGTTTTTCCTTTTTCCAAAACAAATGTTTTAAAGAAAATGTTGGAACTACTGCCTTGACTATTGTTATTCCATTTGCTATGATTTTTTGCATTATTTAGGTATTATTTATTTTTCCACAAAGAAGGATACAAATTTCACTCAAAAAATAAACAGCTGTAATATATATAAAATGATGAAAAAGCAGCATTAACAGTAACAAAAATATTATACACATAAAAAATAACCCAGCTACCTACAAACAATTTCTAAGATGCATTATAGTTCTTTGTATTTTTCAGGAAGATTAAATGGCTCACATTATTGTTTACATTTTCCTTTTAGACATTACTCAAATGTCATATTTCTAGGTCTGTTCTCTTAAACAAATGTTTTCTTTTTCCTTTTTCCGAATGTGGTAGATATTGCAACTGTCATAGATTCTTGAGAAACAAAGAATCATACAGTATGTTACATATGCCTTCCTTACTTTGCTCCTACTCCCTTCATACTGAAGTTATAAAGTTTTACTGAAGATTTCCAGTCATTCCAGGTAGATTATGCAACATTTAAAGAACTGCAGGAGGTTATAAAGCTGATCATTGCTTTTTCGATAAGAGTTAAAATTCCCAATAACACTCTCAGAGGAAGAGTTTAGGATAATCATTTAGCATAAATAGCATGTCTTTGGAAGGTCACAGGAAACCAGATCAAATGCCTAAACTGCATTTGATCAAGGGAGAAAATGCAAACTCCCTTCATGCAAACACATAGAAGTCTGTAATTGAATCCAGGTTTCAACTGTCAGGCAGCACGGCTAACCATTAGGCCAATCATTTTGTGAGATATTTTAAAATAAGAACTAATTTACAACCTGTACAATAATTTACAATGGGAAGGTTATCATGCTTGACTTGTGAAGATAAGTGCAATTGTGGTCTTAGGAAGAGTGTCCTATATTGCCCATACTGACAGAGTTACATCATCTTCTCAGTGCAGCGGGAAGGGCACAATTACTCCCTGAAAGAAAATTGCTTTTCTTTCCACACTTCTCAAGTTCTATCTTAAATGTCACATTTAAAATTTAAATACAAAACCCAAGTTCTATATTCAGAGAAGAATGATGAACTTGAGTTTCATTTTAGCCGTTGGTGCAAAACGTGTTTTTGAGTGGTTTTGCCAGCTTTAATAAAAGAAGGAGATAAAATGACAAAAACCACTCTTGAAGGAAATGACAAGTACATTTTGTGCTTACAGCAATTTTTGCGTGAGAAAACCTGCCAGCGTTTGTGCACTCCACATGTTTGTTCTCCTTACCAAAAAGAGAAAAGGCTGAACTACAGGTGGCTTTGCTATTTTCCCTGTTTCTGTTGAAAACTCAGTTAAACTGATAGCAGGCCCTCCAGTGCAACCCAGGATTCTACACAAGCTACAGACACCCTGAAACAATCTGTCCAGTTCCAAAATTTTAAAAAATCAGTTTAGACGCCTCTTTCAAGTTGGTTCTGCAAGTATTTTGTGCTGTGAAAAATAAATTGAGCAATTCAAAACAAAAGATCTAAAACAACCCAGTCTCATTAAAAAAATGTGTTTGCTTCATTCTTATAAACAGTGATTCACTGTGGAAAATCTCTTTTAATTCTCTTTTTCCAGACCCCAACAATTATTACCACAGACGGAATGAGATCACAACAACAGACAATCTGGACTTCAAACACCACAGCTACAAAGAGATGAGGCAGGTACGTTCACAGACTCCTGGGCCACACCTGGATTTACACAGGGTCAGGAACTGGGATTATCTACAGGTCATAATACACATGTCCTAATTAAAGTCAATACTCAAACTAAATATTAAATTATAGATGTCTGACTAAATGCGAGGTTGGTGTGCAACTGGGATGCCAGCAACAGACAGTGGAGGGGTTTTAAGTCTTTATTTCATTATTATTTTTAAATTGTGTTTTAGATATATGAATTTGTTGCTGTGTAAATTTTACACAGTACAGATTTTATGATAGATTCAAAGGAGAGTATAATTGATCTTAAGATAATACCAGTATCATACATTTTTAGTATAATAGAAGTATATTCTCTATATAATAAGATGTACAGTATGTGGTACTTTAGCAATTAAGTTGTTTCACACAGACAACACTATTCGCTGAATTAGAGATCAAAGAGGTTTGAAAATGTATGGATGGATGTATGAATCATACAATTCTATTAGACAACTACTAAAATTTTGTTTAATAATCTCTAAGAATGGCATTGATGTGGTGGCTTGGAAATTAGTGCTTCTGTGTTTTGGCTCTTAAGTCACGGGTTCGAATTTGGTCTGGAGTGGCTTTTTGTGTTTGAGTGGGCTTACTCCTGGATGCTTTTCTCTCACCTTCCAAAGAATCCTAAGTTACTAAGTGTCCCTTTGTGTATGCTGCAGTACTGTCCCATCCATTTTGTACTGCCACATTATGTCCAGTGCTTCATGGAAATGCTATGCATTGCTCTAAACCATATGAAGAATAATTGGCTTTCTGATAGATGCATGGATCTGTTGCCATCCTCTGTGTTGGCATAAATTAAAATAGGGTGTCCACTTTGTCAGCACCATGGACAGTTCTGAGCAGAAACATTTGTGTTTTTTAATTGTAAAATCTTCAACTCCGTGCTGATGGACTTAAATGAAACATTAAAATTGTAGATCTAATTTCAAATGCATGTAGAAATTAAGATTTGTCACTCAATTTATTGGCCAGATCTCACTCAATTCATTGACCGCTTCTTATAATGAGGGACCAATAGAATTATGGAAAGGATAAGGGAGGAGTGTATTATTCTCAATGATCTGACCCAAACCTTTTTTTACTGTCCGTCTGTTCCCTCTGGTATTGTATTTCTGTAATCAAATTAACGAGCACATTTGACACACACCTCTGTCTCCTCCAGTTTGCACAGCTCTGCTGGGATGAGTCCATCTTTGTTTTTTTATATCTCTGCTTCCAGCAGTTACTTCCACCCACCTAACCCAATGCAGACACAGCAGATGCACATCTGAAAATAATTTTCCATTCTCTTCAAAATGAAAAAAAAAATGTCTGAGAGCTCAAATGCAAAAAAAACATTAGTTACAATAAACCTTGAACAAACCATCCTCATTGTTTCAAGTATGGTTTTGGATCCTTCCTGGTTAGCTAACTTATTTTTTGGCCTTTAAGACACTTTAGGCTGCTGCTTAAGATGATAAAATTTTGCTAAAAAGAAAGTCACTTTTCTCACTAAGCTTTGAGATCTGCAGTGATGATATATCATCGGCTCTGTTCCCAGATAACAGACACTTAGCACAAGGCTCTAATGTGATTTTAATGATTTACCACATGTTAACCAAGTTTTTGGTTTTGGAATTTGTGAAAAAGGATTTGGCTTCTGTGCTTTGTTTTTAATTCTATTTTAGTATTTCTTAACCACATTCATCTGTCAAAAAATGTATCGCATCTTCTAGGTCATTTTTTGTACTGTGATGAATTTTGGAAAATATGAATCATGATAGGTGGCATGATAGATCAAGCTTTCTCACACTTTTTTTTCTAGGCTTTGTTTGAACACGATTTTTGGTCTAACTGATGTAAATTAAATTTAGGTAATTAATTCAAATCCCTTCCCCTTCTAGTGATGAATATTTTCTTGCTCTTCATCCTGTTTTAGGATTAAGTTTTAATTACCAAAGTATGTAGGAGGGGAGTGAATTTCCATCTAGATATAATTTAGTGAAAATACTGTACGTAAAGAAAGCTGTTTCTCTAAACTAATTAGATGTCTTCTAAATATACCATAGTATAATAGTTTTTCAAAGTTGATTGTGACCTACAAACTGTGTAGATGTGAGTACAGTACCTCTGTGGGTTATTCTCAGCACAAGCAATCCCCCTATACCCAATTTTGCTTTTGTGTGGGCCAAGCCTTTATCATTAGCTGACTGTGACCAGGATGCCCGAAGTACTGGCTCAACGCTGTCTTAAGCCTGCAAGGCCTGGGTGGCTTACTTCAGGAGTTTTCTCATCTTGCTGTGAAACAGCACTGCTTTTGTACAGTATATGGGCTTTCACTGGCGTCAGTGCTGTCTGTGGTGTATCAGATGACCTGTGGCTCTGACACTTGTCTCAGTGGAGTGTAAGCGGTCCTTCATTCCCCCTTTATAGTACAATGCTTACTTCAATATGCCGTTGATTAACAACAAACAGTTCCACATTGGGTGGATATAAAATGGAAACATGTTTATCCAAATCTAAAGACATAAAAAAGAAATACAGGCAATAATATATGGATAATGGTGAGAACTGTGAATGGAGCAGTTCTGCAATCTAGAAAACAAGAACAATATGCTCTGAATACAGTGGGTTTACAGGAAATAATCAGATATGGGAATAAAAAGGAATTAATGTAATGGAAGGGGAGCAAGGATAATGTCGAAGTTAGAATGTACAGTAATGTTATCTATTTTTTTGTGATTTATACTATTTGTGAAACCAACACATCAAAATAGAACAAATGGGAAAAAAGCAAGGGGAATCAGGAATTAAAAGAAAAATAAAAGTGGTTTTTGGATGGTCTGAAACAGATTAAAATAAATGTGTCATTGATTCCGTTCAATAGGTTTTAACTCACTTTAAGCAGACTCCTCTGTGTTCCCAACAGCTAATGAAGGTGGTAAATGAAATGTGTCCAAACATCACAAGAATTTACAACATCGGCAAAAGCCACAATGGACTGAAACTCTACGCTATTGAGATCTCAGACAAACCTGGGGAGCATGAAATTGGTAAAAAAAAAAAACCTTCCACTGTCAACAAAATAATTAGGAAATATAGTAATGATTCACAACATTTTAAATTCTAGTCTGTCCAATAAAATGTAGCATGATTAAACTAAGATTTAGGAGCTACCTGTATTCATGTTGTACCTGTTAAAAAAAGTATGAATTATTGTAAAGGATAGTTACTTGCTATAAAATATTAAAATCTATTTTTTGGAGAGATTGAACTACCTGACTATGTCTTTGTTTCTCTTTAATATTAATTAGTCTGTATTTTACCAGTCATCTGTACTCTGTGTAGATATCATTGCATCATTTGATCTCATTCATCATTTTTCCTTAGAAATAATAAAATAGTAGTTTCACATTGTCGCTCCAGGTGAGCCAGAGTTCCGCTACACTGCTGGTTCCCATGGCAACGAGGTGCTTGGCCGGGAGCTGCTGCTGCTGCTGATGCAGTTCATGTGCCAGGAGTACCTGGCTGGTAACTCACGGATACGGCACCTGGTCGAAGAGACCAGAATCCACCTGCTGCCTTCTGTTAACCCTGATGGCTATGAAAAGGCCTTTGAAGTGGTAGGTCTGCTGAACCTTAATTCATCTGAGCAGCTGTGAATGGACTGACCTCACCGGTGCAGTGTGATATGATGCTAACACAGTTTTATTTGAATTATGTAAAGTCAGCTTTTTCTTGTCACCTTCGAAAAGTGGCTATGATGCAGAGTGTTTTTTTTTTTCTAAAGAAAAGAATATGATATCCGATAGTGCGGCTAAAACCAACAAACCCAGATGAAATTAGTGTTTCCATTTGAATTAATTCCTGAATTTTTCCATTTATTCTTTAATATTATTTATTAGGTAGTGAAACCTACTTAAATTATTAGGTAAACTTTCCTAAATTATTAATTATTGGTACTTTACCTAGAATACCATTGTCCTCTCTTGATTTTATGTTTTTCTGTCTGGACTTGTCAGAAAATGATAATAAATAATAAATAATAATTGAACAAAATATGTTTTGTACTGTATTTTGAACGTCAAGTACAGGTTAGAACATCATTATATATGCTCACTGTGTGTCTGTTTATGCAGTACTTACAGTATACATGTTCTAATGAACTTCATTCCAGATTACAGTAGGAGTTAAGGACAGCAGTCACAATATTTTATAGGTATAAGTATTAGTTAACTCTCCACCCAGTCACAATGCTACATGAATATTACTAATATGATTAGGCTGGTTTTATATAATCCATGTCTGATCTCCAGTTTTGAATGGTATATTTTTCAGGGTTCCGAGTTAGGAGGATGGTCCTTGGGTCGCTGGAGTCAAGATGGCCTTGACATCCATCACAACTTCCCAGACCTTAACTCTATCCTATGGGAAGCAGAAACCAGGAAGTTAGTTCCCAGAAGAATCTCCAATCATCACATACCCATCCCAGAATGGTATCTGTCTGAAAATGCTACTGTAAGTCAAAGAAGGGTCCTGGAGAATGAATTTCTAATTGTAGAAAAAGTAAAGAATTACTTCTGTTGTAGGACAACCTTGTCTTAGCATTTTCAGTTTAACTGCCATGTTAAACAAATTTCATCATAAAATTACTCATACCCCTTTGTTTTAATAAAAACAGAAGAACCAAGGGACTGATTTAAATACTTTTCACTAAAGCATTATTTATTTTAACTTAAATGTGTAATGTAAAGGTGCTTATAATGTGGGATACTTTAATTTCTTGCACAACCTCAGAGTCCAGCAGAACAGTTCTTTGTTTCTCCTGGTGAAAGAAAATAAGAAAATGAACAAACTGTTTCAACGGTTAAACATCTTGATCGTTGAAGGCACACATTACCTTTTAGAAAATAGGAGAAAATAACTTTTTTAAGAAAAACAAGATTACATTGAGAAAAAATAGTATTTATTTCCAGAATCATCATGTTTTTAATTTTAAGACATAGCAACGTCTGTGTTTTCGGTGTTTCTTTGCTACTTGACACATGTCCCTTATGTTTGGCTGATTTTATCTGCTTATTATGAAACAAAATGAGCTGCATTTCTTTTCACACTTCAGCCACTGAGCTTTCTGCCACTCCAGACTCAAATTTTATCTCTGGTCACTCATACCACAGCAGATTTAATTAATTTCAGTCCTACAATTTTCTGAACCACGTGTACAGAAGGTTGTGCATTTATGTTCACCATTTTGTTAATGAGACATCCCAACAATACACTTGCCACCTGAATGGAAATATCTGTACAATTTTTAATACAATTAAAACACAATATATACAATACTGTTCCAAATGGGGAGTTACGAAATTGACCGAGCGGTTAAGTCAATAAGTAAAATAATTATTCATGTCCCCCAACTTGTAAGTGATTTCTAGCAATGTACCCCAGTGGCTGGTATAATTAGAGGCACGTGAATTCTTTGTTCTCTGGCACAGCTTTGTTGAGAAGAGTAGTAATCCAGGCACATTTGGTTAAACAAATATGCATTACAATGACAAGATTCAAACGACACTATACACAACAAAACATAAAACACAAGTTACATATACTATATACAGTATTTACAGACAAGGTGTTTCAGAGGCCTAACATTCTGGTTACCCAGAAAACCCCAGACAGCTACTAAGTATTAAACTCATAGTAAGCCTGCAGTGGCCACAAACATCCTCTCTCCTTTGAAGTTTGAAGTGTTTACCCTTCCAGGTGTCACAAACTTTATCTGAAATCTAAGAGACACTTCTCAGTCACCTAAATATTTAAATCATTCTGGTTAATAATATTAAAACCATACTATAGATCGAGTATTGCTGAACTAAGGTATAGTGAAAACACAATTGCTGCTAATTGCTGTATTATACAGAATGCATGTTGCTGTTGAATACATACAGAAAAGGCTACTTTTTATACACTATATAAAAACTAATCTATATTGAACATAAACAATGAGGTAATTGGGGATTCAAACATTTAAGCTTTGCAGCTAGAAATAACATTTCTGTACCCTAGTAAAAAGTGTTTTTTTGGTTTTGTGCTTGGATTTGATAGTCATGAATGAGAATTCATATGTCAATAGAACTATACTTTGTGATACACAACACAACTGTTTTATTTATTGCAATTTGTGAATCTCATAGCTAAAAATGGTACTTTTCCTAGGAATCTATTTTTATGTAGAGAGCCTTACAGAGAATAAGCAATGACTCACTCATCTTTCTAAAATAGTAACACAGCTGCAGCTGGAAAGATCTTTTCCCCTTTAATGTGTTGTTTCCCCCCCGGCTATATTATGATAGTCAGTTGTGCTCAGTAAAATGTGAAAATTATATTAATTTTTCACCTCTGTATTGTTGTCTGTAATACAAAAGGCCTTTATTTTATGCATTAATGGCTTTTTAACACTGGGGCTACAAAGAGGAAAATTGAAAATTTACTTTAAATGTCTGGTAATAAATTATGGAGAACATACCTCAGGAGGAAATAAATCAGTAAGATGCAGTAACTTTCTTAATTACACTTTTAGTTATCAGGCACAACCTTTACAATATCCTTTGTTTCCCTTATTTTAAACTGAGATTTGGTAAAGCTGATTAAAGTATGACATTTTGCTCACAACATTACATTAATTTTTTTTTTCGATTTTCTCCAATAACAGCCTTCCAGGTCATTTTTCATGTCTTTCCAGGTTGAAGTCCTTATCAATGCTTTGAATTGTCCCTGAGACAGCCTGGGTCGATTGTTCTTTCTTTCATGTGGCCTCTTTTTTCCCAGACAGATGTGTGTGTTGGTGTTGTGTGTGGCTGGCTTGTGTCACTCTGGAATATATGAGGATATGTAAGCTAGCTATGTAACCAAGGACACCTCTCTGGTGTCAGTTTTGGGGGTTTTCTCTTGATGTTTCTGCTCCAGGTTTGTAAGTGTGCTTTTCTGAGCATTCGGTGCCAAAAGAAAGCACCCTTGGTATCTGCACTTCATTGCAAGGTTTTTCCCAGTTACTTCCTAACTGCATGGCCTTTAGCTGCAAGCTCCCAGAACTACAGGTTATTTACAGTAGGTCTTTTTGTAGGTATAAAGCAGTGGATGGACTAAAGTTTTGCAAATGAGTGAATGCATCAAGGCTGTTCTGGTCCGTGGAGTTTTCCACAGCACTGACTGCTTTTCTCTTCCCCGCTGGTCAAGGTGGCCATGGAAAGCCGCGCGGTGATCGCCTGGATGGAGAAGATACCCTTCGTTCTTGGTGGGAATCTGCAGGGGGGAGAGCTGGTGGTAACTTTCCCCTATGACATGGCGCGGTCTCAGCACAAGACCCAGGAGCAAACCCCCACGCCCGACGACCCAGTCTTCCGTTGGCTGGCGTTCTCTTATGCCTCCACTCACCGCCTCATGACCGATGCCAGCCGACGAGTCTGCCACACCCAAGATTTCGCCAAGGAGGACGGGACCATCAATGGAGCATCATGGCACACTGTGGCCGGGAGTAAGTTTACCAACTTCCATTGCTCTTCCGTTCTCTCTCTTTCACTTTGTCTTTTTCTCCAGGGTGTTCTGTTCTTATGAACAACTTCAGAAGTAGAGCCACAACAATAAAACAGCACAATTTCCATCTATCATTTCAAACATCTATTTTATGCACATAAGGGAAAATATATTAAATGCATTGGCAAATCTTTCATTGTGTCTGTCTCTCCTCTCTTTGTCACAGTAGCCATATTAAAATACTGTATTACGTTCACCAGATGAACCTATAGCCCTTTAACTTTTTTAATGTGATGGTCATCTCCATTATGAATGATTCTCTTCCAATTTACAGATATAAATGAATACACCACAGTCCAGTGTTTCTGTGTTCATTAACTCATTCTCTGCTTTTTGTGTGCTTCATATTAAAACTTTCTTATTTCATAAACAATATTTTTTAAAAGGTAAAGCTTTTTTATTTCCTGTGCACCAACCCCCACACGAAATGTACATGTTATCTTAAATGGCCCCTGTTTCTACACAAAATGTCCTCAGATACGGCAATTTTCTGATTTTGGCTGATGATGTTCTTTCTAGCACAGTTAGTTCAGGAACAAAAACATGTCAGCAACACTTCTCCTTTATCCCCTTGCATCTTTGAAGGCAGCCAGCTTTTTGTGGCACTGAAGTGCTGACAGGGCCTTTTATTGTGTTTCTGCATAGCATGGATTATTCACAAGTCAGAAGGGGCAGCACTATAATCAGGAGTAGATATGAGCCTCAGAAAATTGTTTTGTTCCAGAGTAAACATTCTGTTTCTCAAGTAGGGATATTTCTAAGTCAAAGGGTTTATAAAGTCAGGAGCTAGAGGAGAAAAAAGAATGTCTAGGTAATGTCATTCCATGTTTCTATTTTAAAAGAAAATACTGATCTCAGAGAGGGACACTGCACCCATCTTTGAAGAATTAATTATGGAAGTAGCCAACAGATAAACTCTTCCGTTTTGACAGGTATGAATGATTTCAGCTACTTGCACACCAACTGCTTTGAACTGTCGATGTACGTGGGCTGTGACAAATTCCCTCATGAGAGTGAGCTGCCAGAAGAGTGGGAGAACAATCGCGAGTCGCTGCTTGTGTTTATGGAGCAGGTACAGAGAGAAATATCTCAATTCCTGAGAGTCAGGGACAAAAATATATGCAAACATGTCAGGGGAAAATACGTGGAAACAAAAGTGGTGCAAGCTGCAAGGTGACTTTGATCTGGAAAGCAGGGATAGGACTAATACCTTTCTCAACAGATATTAATACTGTTCTCAGATATAAGCAAACACACCAACAGACATCCCCATACCTTAGAGAAATTGTTGCAATATTTAGGAATTTGGTTTGGATAACATCTGTGTTCTTTCCTTAGCATTTGCGTGATTTAGAACAAATTACACATGTACTGTATAGACACATTCCTCAACATAGGCAAATGAAACTGACAAGATGCATTGAAACAAATAATGTTTCTGTGCTGTAATAGAGTTTATATACAATTTTACCAACAAGTATCTTAAATCTTATTTGTTAATGGATCCCCAGACTTATTTTTCCTGGGCCAGGAGTGCTGCCTGGACTCCATGGATTCTGAAGGCTGAAGGCTTTTAGGCATATCATTCTCAGTGTGATTGACTCCAGACAGAAAGAGACGATGTGTTCGTTTGATTCACAGTCCAAGGCAGAGGTGCACAACCGCACTGCAGGAAGACCACAGTGTCTTCAGGTTTGCATTCTACCTGAGCCTAACTGAACCTAATTGAACTAATTATTGACTTAACTTGACCAGCATAGCATCTCGTGTCAGTTATTTAGGTGCTGGAGAAATATACTGTAGATACCTGTAAGACCTGTTGAATTGCAGCCTTCCAGGAATACAGTCATATATCTCTTGTAAAGAGCCATTTGGTGATTTTATGGGCTCTGACAAAGAGGAAGAACAAGCTGAGCTGAATTCATTGTTGCCTGAAAAGAGAAAATGTGGAGAGAAGCCCAAGGGAAAGGATTGTAGACAGTATTCTTGATGATCCTAAGATCTCAAATGACTTAACGTTTTCAGTAAATGAAAAAAATGTTTGGACTGCAAAAGAGCAGGATTCAGTTTTGGTCCTACAGTATACCTATTGAAGCAGAAGTATGAAAGAGAGGTTCGCATAATTGCTTTATGTTTTAAGCAAAAATTTCCTTTTTAGCGCTCAATTCCACCCACTCCGGAACAAATCAGAAAAGTTCAGATTTTTTTACACATTGTTCTGAGGTGACAGTATCTGTGGTTGCCAGCAGCACTCTGTCAAAGAAATAAGAAGTTTTGTTTGTGGGAAGCATCTTGTCTCAATTTATTTAGTTTCGCTATATCTTTAGTCAAAAGGCAAAGAATTGAAATTGACCTTACTTGCTCACCATGGTGCTGCCCTCAGTGTAGGAGATAGCACAGTACCAGTGAAGAATGAGAAAACCATCACAGGAATAATGGAAACTATAGATTTTCTTTTTTCCCCTTCGGTGTAATGTAACTGTGGATAATGCTAACCCTAAGTCTTGAATAGATATGTCATTTTCGTTTACTGCCTTGAAGCATTTCAGACTGTATTTCAGACAATGAAAGAAGGTTAGAATCTTTTTGACAAGAATATTGCTTGACTAGCTTAAAGGAGCCTGTTGTAATGCGTAAAGGACCAAGAACATTGTTGATAAAGTGAAAAACTGGATATACTGTACAGTATATGAATGTACACTGACTTGGGCTAGATGGTATATCTGCACTATTGAATACTGTGTATAAATGCACTCTATTTGCTGAATATATCATATACATATTTTAAAATGCATTATTGTTGATGGTGGTATAGAGCAGAATATTTTCTTAAAGCACAAGAGTCTGGTTGTCTTTGGGACTGTTTTGGATATAATGGACTATTTACATTGTGCACAATGCAGATTGACTGTGTGCTACAGGAGAATAGGAAGTATAATACTGTATGTACTGTATTTCACTAGAGCTCATACAGTATAGTTGTGTTTGGGTTTTTACTTTATAACATTATGATATGAGGTTTGTTTGTGCCACACAGCCCTAGGTTCCATACTTAAGGTACTAAAGAAGATGAGCTGGATTATGCTGGAAACTGGGGGGATCACACATAGGACAAAAATGTCAAATTTTGTGCCCCAAATAATAGTTTTCCCCTCATCACAAAGTAGCGATCTCCTAGGTACTGGCAGGTAAACCATATTATAACTGAACGGCTTGCCTGCAAAAGTATGTTCTCTGTTGAATCAGTGACGTAATAATTGAAAAAGCATTTACAGTATGATGCTCTTTAGTGAGTAATAATCATATTTAAATTGAACTGCATACCACAAGCTTTCATTTTTGTCCTAGGGACAGATTTACAAGGCCAATCTCACACCTGCCTCCTGACCATCAGTGTCAGTACTTGCCATCATTTAGAAGCTGGTAAGGGAGGCGGGTTCAGTTCAAGTGCACACAAAAAAGTGAACATATCCATTAAATATATTTGCTGCTTTATTGCTGGAAAAAAGTTCATGTGCATTTGGCACTGTTCATCTGTATTCAGATGACTGCATCCAATTCTAGAAAAGAAGATTATTCACCAGATTACTGCAGTTGCTTTACATTAGCTGTCATTTAAGATCAGCAGAGGCTATAAAACAATAAATGGTATACTGTGTCATAAGTCAGTAGATTTATCGCAGTAGCCTCTGTTAGCTGTGTTAAAAGTTATATTCTGTATCTACAGTATGTATTATACATGAGCACAATACATACAGTATGCACTCACCAGCTGTAACACTTATGAACATGAATGTTATTACTTATAACTTAGAACTAAAAAATAAAAAATGTTGTTCTGGCAATCCTTTGTTGTATAGTGACAGTGTTATTCCTCCACCATCCCATGTTGACACCTCATCTCTCAGTATAACTTTCCCACTGGCTTTTTTCTCTTGGCTTCTGGTTTCATTCTTTTGTGTTGGCAAAAACAAAAACTTAAGATGACCTCTCTCTTGGAAGACCTTTATTATTATATAATATTCTTCTCTCGCACATGCTACAGCACTAAACCCCCATGTGAAATGTGCGCTCTGAACCCCCAGCCTCAAGTTTCACCTGTTTTGAATGGTTAATTAAATATTCTGAAAAAATTAATACTAACTCTTGCAGTATGCATAACAACATTCATGATTACAAGCTGTTGTTTTTTTTCTTTTCTGAGATTTGAAATATCAGTGAGGTTATTAGATAGATAGATAAGACTTTACGTTACAGCAGCCCAGCCCAAAACAAGCAAAAACAGACATCAAAATAGACTAAAAATTAAAATAAGTACAGCTAAATAAAATAGAGTTAGGTGTGTGCAAATATGCTAATAGTCACAGTGAAACAATAAAAGATTAGCAAAATACGCATAGGTATACTGTATACAGATTGAAAGTACCACAGTAAATACAGTATATTAATGCAGTGTATAAAAAGTACATTACTGCAACATGCTGTCCATAGAGCAGATGAAGGGCTAGCAATCCTAGCCTAGGGCAGTGTTATCCAGCCTTAGGTACAGTATTACATTTAATTGGGGAATCGAAGACACTAAGACACCAATGAGAGAAACAAAATACTGAAAAATAGTATCTTTATTTATTATCCAAAAAATGGAAATATCAAGAAAAGGGTTTAATAGCCAGAAGATAACCATTTAAATTGCAATGTAGTATTGATTTGATTCAAGGAAAATGGAATAATCAATCTGAAAAAGAATGTAAGAGACACTTGTGTTAGTCAATTACTTGAAACGTCAGGCCATTTGCCCAGTTTTTGGTCTTTTTTGTCATCCAGAGTAATCATTGTCACACTAAGCTTCACTTTCTCATTGTTAATCAATGTTTTTATTCCTAAGGTCCACCGTGGGATCAAAGGAATAGTGAGAGATGCTCAAGGTAGAGGCATAGCTAATGCTATCATATCTGTGGAAGGAATCAACCACGATATTCAGACAGGTATGTTCTTCAGGACACTCATGGCTTTTTACAGACTTAAATTTTAAAAAGCTAAGAAAGAGAAAAGGGATGTATTACCTTAGAATGTTTACTGGTTCCAAACATACTGCATTTCAATGCAATTCAAACAAACTTGTTCTTTCTGCATTGTAATTCAGAAGAAAAAAACAAGATGCTGGATGTAGTCTTTTGTATGTGTACACTGTACTTATACAATCTAAAAAATAAAAGAAAATAGAATATTGTTTTTTAGGATAACCTCAACATTGTGAAAAGGGTAATGCTTTTTTATATATCACATCAGCTGGAACTCCAGATTAAACTCAGAATAAGACACCTTTCCTTAACTGTGGAATATGACATTTTCTGCAAGTACTGTATACCACTTTTGTCCTAAACCCACAGTAGAAGATTGCACACCGTGAATACAATTTTCACTTCCATGCCTTGCTGTAAAATCAGTGCCTGTGGTCTTACAACACTAGCAATATGTTCTTTATACAAGTTTGTTTTCCAGGTTTCTAAAAATATTTAGGATACACCACCTTTAAATAAAAGTTTGAAGCAAGTTCATTAGTTTAATTAGAAAACTAATTATGTGTTGGAGACAGATGTTGAAACAGCAAAAGGACAACCTGCTCAGTGCTGAGGAACATTACCTCCTTTTTAATAATTCCTGAGATTTCCTTCACAGTAAGTGGGTCTGACTTTCAAAGAAGTGTGTGTGCCAATGCTGCTTCCATGGGATTCTTTAAAGTAAGGACAGACTGACAGATAAAGAATGTTAATCATTTTCAATTCCGGAGTTGATCTGAAAATCCCTTTCTTATATTTGAAAACCCTCTTTAGTTTCATATGCTGGAAAAGAGGATTTCATCTTTGCCCATGGTTCATAGCGGAATTCTGATATTGTTACCCTTGGTTTAGACATCTAAAACATGAGATGGAGACACAGTAGTGCATAGAAAAACATAATAACCTTTTGATAGCAATTTGGATATTGGAAAACCAAATTATCCAATATCTCCCCCTGTCATCAGGAATGTGAACTACCCACACGTACGCATGGTACGCAGGTAGTGAAGCCATTTTTTTAATTGACCTAATATTTATTAAAATAATTACAAAAACAGTGAGTCCGTGACCCCAGGCCTGCTACAGACTAAAGCTACCATCTCGCATCCCTTCAGGGTTGTGATCAGACTTGCAACAACAAAAACAAACATTTAGGGAAGCAGTGTTGGTTTCTAGACAACAAAAGACCCTTCCAAGGACAGTCTGCTCTGTAACACAGAATCGAGAACCATTTCTTTCAACAAAACAATGCATCCAGGTTTTATGAGCTCTGCTAAAAAGGCTGCTAAAAAATAAATCTTTCCTTAACCATAAAAAGACACACAGCCCTTGTTCTCCTAAATTCAGTCGGGTGTAATTGGTGGTGAACAATACTGGCAATGTTCCAGTTCCAAAAAACACTTGGCCTTTTCTCTGCAAGCTCCAAAAGATGTGAGGTGATGCAGCAAAAAAGAGAGAATTTATTTAGTAATCTGGTCCCACAGTGCCGGTCGATCTCTTATTATGTCAGTTCTCTGCCCTAGGAAAAGAACTCTCATTGGACGATGTGCAAAAAATACCCCCCTACCCTCAACAATATCAAACACTTGACCATCTTCTTTCTAATGTGTGGTAAATATACAGTACCAAGGTGGATTATTGGATGTTAGAAACGTCCCTGAATGTCACATGAGCAATTAATTTCTTTTCTCCTCTGGCAAGTGTCAGATAAAGCTATTTGTAACTTCTTAAGATTAGTCTGCACACAATTAATGTATTTTATAATATGCTGGACCTATTTTAAGGCTTATAACAGTAAAGTGTCACTTAAATTTCATCCGAACAGGATGACTCATACTTATGTCTCTGGGCAAGAAAACACTTGCCTAAACTAAGACAATGATCACTGTGTGGCTTAAGACAATAAATAGCCTCCAATAAATGAAGAGGGATCCAAAGACATGTTTTAACAGAAGAGCCACATTGTGCCACTGCATCTTTTGCAATTTTATAAATATAATTGGATTTATTATGGAATGATGATTAATAAATTTCTTTAGAGAAGGGTTCTGTACTTGTTATTTTTTAATTGAGCCTTAAGGCCAGAGAAGTAGGTCAAATGTAATTAGTTTGACCTTCTACATTACCTTACAGCTCGAGAAAAAATAAGAAAAGTAAAAGATCACTAACAGAAGTGTGATTATTGCTGGTAAACTGTCTGCATGTCAAATACATCATGATGTCTAAAGACCCTGGCAGCTGCATATATCTCCTTTCTTTTAAGAGCGACAAAGACACTATTTAGTGTTCAATATTTTCTTAAATACAATGTCATAGTCACTGTGCTGTCAGGTTTTGTTGAAAACCAATTTCTCTTTGTTTTAAATGTGTGTCAGAAAATGATTAAGAAAAATGTGACAGTAGGAATGCTGGCATGAAATAGAGTAGAAACAATACCAGTTTTTGAGATTACAGGATAATCATTCATTTTTAAATATACTTTACTTTGAATTTCATTTTAATTCTTTCTGCAAGGCAGAAAGAACAAAGGGGAGCTTTTTGTTTCTGGTGTAAGGTTAGAAGCTGATTTAGCATTCAAGTAGGCTTATTATGATGGTTTCAAATTAACCTTTAGAACCCATCACAATAGCAAATATATGGTAAATGTCATCATTATGTAGCAGTGTTCCTGTGTAGGTGTCTCATAGGGAGTATGAGGTCAGGAAGGAAATACTCTTGTAGGATTTTAAGAAGACTGTAACTCTCCTCCATTAATATGTTCTAAATATATCATTTATTTGATCATATAAATGAACACTGTACCATAGAGAGATAAAATTATTACTTCAGTTATGGTTATTTAGCCACTGTAACCTCTAGGAAGTTTTACTAAACTAGCTTGTTAACTATCATCAAACCTACAGTATGAAATAAGGAAAGGTGGAGTTCTAATTAGAGCTATAGAAATAATAGGTTCCCAGTAGGAGCTGTATGAAGTCAGAACATGCCTACACTCTGCTTTCTGGCTTGATCACAGACACTGTTATGCCCTGGATTTCTTCTGATTTCTGCCCACACAGTGCTATTCTTAACCAAGTGAAGCAGGTACTATTTAGCATGACACCGTTCAGTGCTATTTTTAAAACTCTTACTATAAAGGGTACATATGCAGTGTATTGTATATCTTGAGAAATAAAAGATAGCTCTGAGATTTTTTCTTGAAACTTTTTTGGGGTTTTTAGTAATATGTGTTTTTTTTTACTCAAGTAAAATATTGCATTTGTTTCCTTCTTCTAATAAATTAAACTATTATTTATGACATCTGGAGTATGCAGGTTTTCTTTGGCAGTTTTCATTGTCGCTCAAATTACAAACCTTAAGACACCAAGTAACTATACAGTATAAGTCCATACCATAATAAAAGCTTTGACATGGGGATACCTTCATCTTTAAATCAAACATTATGTATAAAAGACCAAAAATCTAAGAATGTTGTGAATTACAGTATATTAATTTCTACAAAATACCTTGAAGTAAGAAAACATACTTCAACAGTTTATTGAGGCACGTCTCACGGACAAAGCATTGAGAAGAATGGTATTCCAGAGACAACCACAGTGAATAGGTCACCATGCCTTCAGATATTCAGTAAAGTATAAAGGGGAAAAATTGAATAATCTTCTGGCATGTGTAAGCTCAACAATGAATTAATTTGGTACAGGTGCAGTACGCAGATCTGAAGTAGTAATACACAGTCTCAATTGGAAATAGATTTTTTTCAAAAAGTGAGAAATGTCTGGAGCACTTTATCCAGCTGGGTGACATTATCCATGATACTGGATTGTCTTTGAGGTACATAATGAGCTCCACTAGCCTGATATTGTAGATTCTAACACTCTCCTTCTTTCATTCCCTGTTTCTCCCATCAGCTGCCGATGGGGATTATTGGCGCCTACTCAACCCTGGGGAGTACAAGGTGACTGCTAGGGCAGAGGGCTACACCCCAACCAGCAAAGTGTGTGAGGTGGACTACGACATGGGCGCCACCGAGTGCGACTTCACCTTGAACCGCACCAACCTCTCGCGCATCAAGGAGATCATGGAGAAGTTCGGCAAGCAGCCCATCCCCATCCCCGCCAGGTCACACCGCCAGAGGGTTCGGCAGAGACGCCGGCAGACATAGGAAAAAGTTTACTTTACGTGAACCATGAATAATTTAAGACTGGCAAATAAAAAGGAAGGGGGTGTCAGTAAAGAAAGAGTTAAATTGCCATGTGGAGACCATTTACGTACAGTAGTCCTTCAAATGCCAGTGTAACTCTTGCTCACCAATCACTTCCACCAGGTTACAGACGACACAGAAAGTTCTCCTGTGTGATGCGTCCTTAAAAATGGGGTATACAGTACCTTTTAGTAAGCTAAGGTAAATGGTGGTGTGTGACCTGGGGTATAGGATGTTACTAATTTGAAACTATTAGTACAATTAAAAATAAAGTACAACAAAACACAGGAAGATCTGCATTTCCCACCAATAAGGGTCAGTAGTTGTGGGCATTCTGAATGGTGCATTTAAAGGGAATAGGTGTGCTTTCAGTAATGACTATTGATTAAAAAAGGTTGACTTTAGTACAATGTTTTCTGAGTATATGAAAATTTTAATTGTATAGGCTTCAATTTATATGCTTTTGCTCAAAACTATAAAAATGTTATCCATTACAGGGCATTAAGTATCTTTCTGCAGCCTATATGACAATTCACACAATATTTGTATGTGTTCTTAATAAGTGTATAAGAAAATACATAATATGCTTTAACATGTTTACTGTTGAACTCCTAAACAATTCCTTTGGCCAGAAACAGACAGAACACTTTACTGTGACATTTCATTACATGTTAGATTCCTTCCCATTTTTCCAGAATTAGTTCACATTATGTAAAAATATTTACAGTTTGTACCAGGATCTCTTTTTGATGAGGGGGAGAGTGATTGGACGGCTGTTTTTCATTCCATTCTCTTGACTGTGTAACCAATATCATTATTCACTTGATTATTTATACCAATCTTTAACTTTCTTCCTGGGTAAAAAGCTATCAATGGCTTAAACACACCTACAGTAAGTGCAAGTTAAACCTGCCACTGGCAAATTATAAACCCAGTATTTGGTGCTGTGTTTCCACTGAATGCAATCAACATGTCTATGTGAGTCAGAAAGCTGTCTACAATAACTGATTTTTGGAATTTAGGATTTGTACATGGGTCATGTTTTAATCTTATCTATCTATTGTGACTGCTAACCTCAAGGCCAACAGCTGTGCCCACCTGACCTGGATCTATTGCCATAGAACAAGAAACAGACAATCGGATCAGAATCATGAACCTACTCAGACCTTCCACATTCTGTATATCACATGCCATCCCTAAAAACTATTTTAAGACCTCATTAGCTAAACAATTGTTCAGAATAATCATTTTGCCCCAGTCTTAATCAGATAGCCATTACATAAAAATACCTATAAAACCTGCAGTGAAACTGGGTTGATCATTGCTGTTACAATAATGTTTAGGCCAGATACTCCATGTTGCTATTTATTTCATGGAGTTTATAATGAAACTTTGGGAGGGATGACAACAGCCAAGTTCAATCTGACTCAGCTGTCAGTAATACACAATTAGTCCTGACATCATTTCCTCACCTCTCTCTCATCCTAGCGTTAATCCCACATCAGCAGGGTCCGCTTGTCGGCACACCCGTCTCCATTTGGTGGTTTGAACCAAATCTTTGAGCTGACGTTGCCATTAAATGCGACTGAGAATACTCCAACCGACGTGTCGCTCTGCCTGCCGTCGGAGGGGGGAGAGGAGAACAAAGTAATGTAGCCAATTCATAGAGGGGCATTATTAGGAGGCATGGGAAATTTGGCCAGGACGCCGGGGTTACACCCCAACTCTTTTCGAGAAACACCCTGGGATTTCAAGACCTCGGTTTTACGTCTCATCCGAAAGACGGCGCTTGTTTACAGTATAGTGTCCCCTTCACTATACTGGGGCATTAGGACCCACATGGCCCGCAGGGTGAGCGCCCCCTGCTGGCCTCACTAACACCTCTTCCAGCAGCAACCTTAGTTTTTCCCAGCAGGTCTCCCATCCAGATACTGACCAGGCTCACACCTGCTTAGCTTCAGTGGGTTGCCAATTATAAGTTGCAGGGTGACATGGCTGCTGGCATCATTTCCTCACCTAAACATTATAAATACTGTATGTTATCATTTTCTCACCCTCATATTCATATTTTAATCCAACCTCCACCTTCGCAGCTGCCCCTTGGTCACTCCTCACTCTGCATGGGGCTTCCAGTCTCCTTGTCCTATGGCCAGCTTAGCCCTGAGCCAAGTGGGTTAAGACAGATTTTGGCGAAACCCCCCATAATCCTTTCACTACACTTAATTCTTGGGTGCTGTTAAACATTATTGAGTTAATGTTTAATTAACTTCACTCTGTAGTTCCCTCACAATGGACAATACAACCTATCTGAATAAGGGATAAAACCTTGTAGACAGATTACCTAGGGAACTCATTCACAGCTGTATTGTGTTGTAATTCATTTGGATTTAATTTGTCTTAAATCTAATTAATCATTTTCATACTTGGTTTGTGCTATAAAAGTGTACCACAAGACAAAGAAATATAATATATAAAAAGAAACAAGTAATAGGTTTATTCCATGCTGAAAAAAAGAAGAGAGAAAAAACACAACGTTTCGGCCGTGGAGCCTTCTTCAGGTGTGAGAGAGACAAGGCAGTAGGCAAAGATATAAATGCAATTAAATTTTTCTAGAGGATCTAAATTTCTATATACTGTATAATGGTCCATTAAGGTTACTTAAACTTGTGCCCAAGTCTACTTGTAATAATTGCTTTACTATAACAAATATAACAATTTGAGCTGTGTCATTATGCCTTTGGTATACTGTAAATCCACTTACAGTCAATAATGACTTCTAATACAAAATCATTTGAGAGATCTTACTCTGATGTAACTCAGGGGTGCTTGAGTCCAGTCCTGGAAGGCCACAGTCTAGCATGGTTTATAAGCTTCTTAAAATCAGTAACACCATGTGACTGGAAGAGCTGCTAACCTGTTTCAGTGAAGCCAATGATTCAATAAAAACCTGCAGACCCAGCAGCCAACCAAGATTGGTTCTGGGCATCCTTTGTGTGGACCCAACACCATGTTCACTGTAAATGAATAATTTGCTTAAAATTACATTTCAAAACTACTTTAAGATCAAGGAAGTAAAAAACAAGATCCATCATTTATCAGTTTGTATAGCTGATGGGTCTATAAAGATCCTACCACCACACACTCTCTCCATGAGGATGAAGGCTTAATGGAAATGCATTGCAATCCATTAAGACCAAATAAGGTGATTCTGAGCAACAGTAAGACTGCAAATCTACAGTATCTGAGACTTTAATGCAAAGTGGATAGAAGTATATTTCACCACAATTTTCAACAATTTTGGAAAGTCCTGAGTAAGAACTAATTTTTAAAAGCCGTAAGAGAATAGTTTTGGTGAAAAATGGGTTTCTATGCCAAATACAGAGTGACTGATCAATTTTCATGTCCAATCAATGTGGCTTTCTCTGTTGCTGAATAATTAAAAACATTGACCAGGCTCTTTCTATGTCTAAAGATAATTCTGTTTGTGTTCATTTGACACATGGTTATTACCCTTTTCTAAAACTGAAAATGACACTGTATATGTGTGCATGTATACAATATTTATACATTTTTAATTAAGATTTCATAAAACTTTTTTTTCTAAACTTTAAAATATTATACGATATTCTAGGTAATGTTATTGCACTTTAAAAACCCCACCAGACTGCTTCTGCTTAGAAATTCTTGTATTTGGAATTTTTACTATTATGGATCTTTTATATGCAGGAACTGTATGAGGCAGTTTATAATAAAATCACTTTTTGTCTAATATCTCTTGTGTAGGTTTGTGCCAGAATGCATTTCATCTGTTCCCCATTGCACAGCATAATTTTAAAATGCAACTTTCTAGAAAAATAATCCCGGAATGTTGTATTCTAAAGTATACTACAAAAATATGGATTGGTAAAAGACGAACACTGTTTTGTTGAGACAGAACGAGATTTTTAAGGCTAGAAGAGTCTAACAGTTTAGTACTGAGAAATAAACTGAAAGTGCCTTGAAGTGTTAATAGAAATAGAATTGCCGTCTCATTTTTGTATAACCCTGTGTCTTCAGTGCTGTCTTGGGTAGAGATTCCTAATTAATGTGCAGCCCACCCTTTTCTGTCACGCCTGCCTGCATACCTGCACTGAGCCACAGCCGCCTGCACACCCGGGACTCCACAAACCCGCAATTACAGGGAGAAGTCCAATCAGAGGAGACACTATTGAAACCTTCCAGGGGTATTGAAAAGCATGCCACACCAGCGTCATAATTTCACAAGATAAATAGTGGGTGGATAATATGTGAAATCATGATTCCTGGACTAATTATCTCTTCCAGTCTCTCTTTTCTTTTCTTTTTTTGGCATTGCATATTACTGTGAATTGCCTGTTGATAATATTTGCTAATAAGGAAAGGAATGGAAAAATAAAGTTAAAGACTTTTTAAATATATTTGAGTAATGGTAGCCTGTATTTTTTAAATTAAATAAATAAATATCATTATTGATGATATTGTTCGTAGTGATATGATAATTGTTGTAGTGTTCTACATGCTACACAAATTCTTGGGTGAAGTACTTTGATGTTCCACATGGAATATACTTAGATACATTAATAATACAGCAAATGAGTGTTGGGACCAGTGGCATTTGTTATGCTTTTAATGCCTCTCACTATATCCATATATTCAATTTCAGCAGTTTGATTAATAATTACCTGTGTTCCGTTCCCACCTGCTAGACTCTGTCAGACAAAACAATCCCCCAGTTTTGTAGGAAAAACCCTTCTATCCATACAATGTCTTAAATTCTGTCCTATGTGTCCAGAGCTCCTGTATATCTCAGCAATCAAAGGTCTTTGATCTTGAGCATCAGAGTGTTAAAGCTGTATAGTATATCTTGCTCTATTTTTATTTACTGGTGCTTTTTAGGCACATTAATGAGCCATGTGACTTTATACAACATTTTCCTTAATAGTGCACTACAGTATACTGTATACTGTTTTGTACATTTCATTTGCACGATTTTAATTAAAAAAGCAGAAAGATATAGTAATTCTACTAGTAATTCAGGGTTCGTACAGATTTTCCAACATTCACCTCCCATCTGGAGCCAATCAGGGTGTCCAAAGGACAGTGCTTACTGCTCAGTCTGTAATGCTGTACAGATGTGTGGGAAGAGAGAGCTGCCATCTGACCTTAATATTGGTTCAAATGCCACTGCTCCCTCTGAAGTTGTTCCAACCTTTGAAGTGAACGTGTGTCTGCATGGATATTACATGAGTGAGTGGCATTATTTACAGTATCTGTTTAGTGACTTTCTAAAACTCTTCATACTCTACAGCATCATTGTTGTTCTCATATTGGTAAAATAGAATACAAACAGACCAATAAACAGCCAGATACTGTACATACTGTAGATAGGTAGATTGGCCATTTATACTGCATATACTGTAGATAGATTGGTGCTTGCTCTTCATGTACAGTAACACTATAGTTTCATTACTAACTTGAAATGCAGATATACTGTATTGCATAGGTCTACATGTTTAATACACAGCATTGCTATAGTACATTTGTGTCATGGTACAAAACATTAATGTACAGGGACAGATGAAATGTGGAAAGGCTACAGCAAGAATGTTTTTCTGAGATTTATGGAAGTGAGTGTCTGTTTTCACTTAACGTACTGTACATCTCTCAGATGCTCAGGGCTTGCTTGGCTGAGCACAGCAGGAGCACTTATTCTCTGTGAAACAATTGTCTTCTGAAGGTAATTAACTCCTGCAGAATCCCATCTGAAGATGGTTTTGAGGGCTTTGAGAGGGAGTCTGTATTTTGAGTAAAAGCCATTTTCAGCCCTACATTCCTCAGCTATTGTACTGCCATTTCATTACCAAGATCAGTATGATGCAAGTAGGTAAACCAGACCCTCAGCATGCTCTGTACTAAGGTGGCAGACAAACTCAATTACCATACAGTATGTCTTACAATTTGATTCCCTCACACACTTGTATTCCCTGCCTTTGGAAGAGCTTCTGTTTATTTTCCGTAATTTTCATCACTAAGTCATAGCTTGTGTATTTTAATTATGGAAATTGAACTAGTCAGAGCCTTTCAGCATTTGACTTTCATCTCTGAACAAGGAGCCAAGCTACAAGTATAGTAACTAATAAAACTTTGGCATCCTCAGCTGCTCTCTTACAACACCACTGAGTTTGAATTAAATTAAAAATGAAAAAAAATATTTAGCTTAAAGTGGCCTTAGCACAACATGTAGGAGACTGAAACACCTGGGAAGTAGCATGCAATGTTGTTGAACCTGATTTGCTCTTGAAGCTGATATGTCTGAGATCATGCAGGAAAGGATGAGATGAGGTCCATGACTCATTAAGCCACTGGCAGCCAAACAGGCAGGGTGGATTTGTAGTCTTGCTTATGTTCATACTGTATAAGCATCTTCTTGTCAACTTGGAATTAACCTTTACTTGTTCCTTATGTTCTTATGTACAAATGCAAGGTCTGCCCATTTCAACTCAATAGAGAATAAAAACAAAAAGTGAAAATAATGACATCTCCCATTTGTTGCTGTGCATTCCTCTCACATTTCTCACAGTTCAAAGACATACTGATAGGTTAATTGGCTTCTGGGAAATTCGGCCCTGGTGTTGGGTGTATACTGTAAGTGTCTGTTTTTGTCTTTGTGCACCCTACAATGGAATGGAGTCCCCTCCATCTACCCCATGACCCTGAATTGGATGAAGCTAATAGAAACTCAATGGATGGATATACTTAAGTTTCTTCGATAAGCAATATCAATGTCTCTGTGTATTTTTGTTTTATTAATTCCATTTCAACACAGAAAAAATAATTCACCACTGCCATTATCCTTGAAACATTACATCATTTATTTTAATAAACTCACAATAAATAGAATTTGCAAAATTAAACACTATCATAACAAAAATATATACTGTATATAACAACATTTTATATAGTATGGCTTCACACTCACAGAAGAAAATAAAACACTATAAACCTTACAGAATCAGAAAAGTTAGTCAGGGAACATTGAAATGCTTTCAAGAGGAGAAGAGCCATTAGACTCCAGAATGCTTGCAAATTCGTCTTGGGAGAATGGGAGCTTGTTCTAAGCAACACAGGAATCAATGTTGTAGGGGTCAGTTATGTTCGTTAAAGAGGAGTCTGTTTATACAAGCAACATATTTTGGTTATATCATTGTGCTATATTAACAAAGTCTGGTACAGAATTATAAACAATATAGTATTGCTGGCATGTTTTTCCACATATTATACTTTATTAGTATATTATTATGTTTTTCTTGCTTAATTGTAGCTTAATATAATCACTTTTGAGATAAGTATATACTATACACGGTAAAGTGCACTAAAAAGGTAATGGGACAGAAAACTCAAAACTGTTATGGTTGTTTTATGGCCAAGCAATTTGTATTTGTTATAGTGTTATTTATATGAATAGGTACAGTACAGTAAAAACAGTATAATTCACATTTTACTTTTGGATAAATACATGGATACCTCTAATGATATTAGTACAAAAACCATAACCTCCAGAGGCAACCATGCATAATGTACCAAGGAAGTGACAATTAACCATACTTCAAAAGTACAAAGATGAGACAAGATTGTTTTGGACCAAAGTATTATGGACAGATGAGATCAAGATAAAACACTGCTTAAACATTATCTGTAAAGTATGGTTGAGGTAATGTCATTCATAACCATCTCTTGAGCTGATTTACTTATCTTTATAAAGGATGAAGTATTCAGGTGGGTAGCTGTGTCTGCATGTATAGGCTGCAAAGGAACAAGTAATAGGTTTATTCCATGCTGAAAAGAGAAGAAAGAAACAACTTTTCGGCTGTGGAGCCTTCTTCGGGTGTGCGATGTGTTTTCTTTCTACAGATATCAGCAACAGAATGAATTCTGGACTTTACAGAAATATTGTGTCTTCTTTTGTAGAAGAAAATACTACCATACTTACTGAGTGCTTTAGCATGTCAATAAACACAAACATGGCCAATGTAACCAAGGTGCACAGTTTAGTCCATCTCCAGTTTTAAATGAACATGCTTTTTACAAAATGAAGACAAAATTAAGTCAAAACACTCTATAAACATGCTAGAACCCAAAATGGCTGCAGCAAAGGCTTAGCAAAATATTTCTATTGACAGTACAGAGTTTGTTTGGTGAGCTCAATGAGTCACAGACTTCACGCAGTTATTGCCTCAAAGGCATGTCCAATTAAATACTGACTTTTACAAATTTTCTTAAAGGGAATGTGTTCCAATACTTTTGGTCACAAAAAACCACACCACAAAGTACGTAATTTTCTAATATGATTAATTGCATGCATGACATTTTCCAAAATATACAGTAATGTATATTATATTAGCTTGTCACAATTCTCATGAGCATAAATTCAAATTGCTTGAGTGTAAACCAAATGTAATAGTTAAATTCCAATATGTTTGGAGGGCACTGAAAGTACTGTGCACTCAAGAGCTACAGTACTGCTGCGACCTGATTCTCCTACAACAGTGTGTCATTTCTCTAATATTGCACATATAAGGCATATTTTATCCCCTTGTAATTGGAAACACAAGTGTCTGGAGTTTCAATTTGTGATCAAAACAATTTGATCTTCTAAATTATTTAAGGGGAAGTTTAATGTGAGTATAAGGATATAATAGTTTGATCTGTCTAAGTTACTGTATGAGTTATAGAAAGATTCAAATATTTACCTTCGAACTCATAACAATAACAACATGCTATTTTTAGGTGTGCACTTTTTAAAATGTAACAGTTTGGGGTATGACATACTGTACAGTTAAAGATTAAAGGTATTTCAAAAGTAATTATGTGTAAATTATATTTTGTCACTGCATTTTTATGTTTTCTTGCAGCTGATTCTTGCTGTCTCCATGCTCAATAGGCAGAAATGATTATTTTTGTTCTAACTGTCCCTGAAAATAAAAATGAACTTGCAGGATTCAAGACTAGATGACTCACTCCAGTGCAGGGAGAGTACTGAAGTGATCTGTGGAGCTGTGCTACACAGTCCACACTCTGTGTCCCAGTAAACTGATGCTTTGTCTATCCCACTGAGAGCAAGTTGTACTGAGCATGTTGTTTCAGCTTCCACTGTACAACACAGTGATCCTAAAAGAAGAGAACAGATCACTGGGCATAACAGAGCTTGCACAGATCTTGTAATACACCAAGGATACCAATTACAATTAAATTGCAGCTGTTGGGATCATTTAACCAAATGTTTCCAGCTCCATTGTCATCTCTGCCAGCCATAAGAAAATGAGAATAAAAGATGAGTGAACAGATCTTAAATCTCAGCCTGTTACGTTTTCCATTGATAGGAGTTTGACCTTTATTTCCGTTTTGTTTCTGGCAGCTTAATCTGGTGCAGTTACACAATATGCAAGAACCACACTGATATGTTTTTTTCTTTTTTTTGGACCACCACCGTCTGTTAAAAAATAATCATCCATTTTCACAATAACAAAAAATTAAGGATTTTACTTCAGTAATTTAACCTTAGTTTCCACCTTATATTGTGGGTTAGGGTTAAAAATGTAATTACTTTATGGATATAGAATCAATCTGAAATTAAATGCAATTTTTGAAAACATGAAAGATTTTTTACCTAAATGTGAGGAAGAGATTTGTTGTAGCATTGTATCTGAATAAAATCACGTGCACTTACACAGTAGTTACATTTTCATTAAGTATACGGGCACAACAATGTTTTATCCAATCTTTTTTTCTTCAGCTAATACAAACTAATTATAATATTATATTGAATTAGCTATGAAGATTAAACAAATTTACCCTACAGTTAATATTTACTTGTTTTCACGTACCATGTAAGCCACGCATTTCTCTAAGACAGTTTATAACCTACTTAAATGAAATCACATGAAATTTACAAGCACATAGTCTTTAACAAAGATGTTAACAAAAATATTTATAATACATTCCTCCATATACAGTATAAAAAATTAACCAAAGAGTGATTGTGTGAATTCTGTGTTGAATACAGTGTAAATTCAACTTTTACATCATAAAACTCTATTTAATTAACTGCTACTTAAAGTTTACTGATTCAATTGGCACTGTCATAAAATATATTTTCCTATAGACACAAGTTAAGAACATACTGTAACTGCTGTATGGAAACACAATTAACAAATCAAGTTCACATAGTTAACTGTCACATTACCCAGGAGAGAGCAGGTTTTCAGTAAAAAGGACTGGTTTTCAAACTGGTTTTGAAAAGCCCAAAGTAATTTGTATCTGACCATGATCTTACTTTTGATCATTGGAGAAAAGGATAAGATTTTATCTTTAAATCCACTTAAATTTATGAATGGGCAACAAGATAATTGGTCAACTAAAAAGATCACTGACAGACAGCAATATTTAAGGCATTTAATCTATTGACCAGTCAGTTTATGAACATACGGTAACTAAATAGAACAAAACTGTGACTTGTGCAATAATGCTGGTGTTTAAACTAGAATTTTGAAATGGTATCCCTAAACTGTAAGATTATATTGAACAATATTTCCCTTTAGAAAAATAGCTTCTGAAAGCTGACTTTTTATATAGCTTCAATACATATTAAATGTTAATGAATAGTAGAGAATAGTAAATAATGTAAAGATAGCTTAGTACATGTCAGTTTTGAGTTCTGAAACACTGCAAAAGCATCTGACCTCTTTCAAAACATTTAGATGTTGTTATAAATGTTATTCATACAGAACCTGTAGAGAACTTTCATCATGCTTGTCTTACAAACTGGAAAAACACACAACATTGCTTGTTTCAAGTAAAAAAACAATCTTTTCAAAAACTTGTATCAGCCATACAGGAAAAATATTTTTTAAATGCTGCGTTTCTTATGATCATGACATTTTTAGATGTCCTGAATTGGTTAAAAATAGGAGCTGTTAAACAAGCATTCTTGAACAGTCACATATATTTTCTAGGGCAGCAAAGATTTAACATCCAGTGAAAATACTCAAATGTGATGTTGATTGAATCATGCTGAATTTGGGGGCTAGATATGCAGAATGGCTAATGTGTGATTTAAATTATTTTGAAGAAAAATGCAGTACAAGAAGGCACTGTGATGATCTTGTTTTTAATTTCTTGTTTTCAAAATGTTTTAAGAATTAGAATGGCAATGTGATTTGGAAAGGAGTGCATGTCTGCAAAATTCCTTTTAATCTTGTAGATTTCACCACAATGTAGTTCATCATATTGGTTATTTCCATTTTTGCAACACCAATAAATGAAACAACAGGTTTCATATACTTCTTCCACTTCTCTGCATATTACTCCTGCTAAGTTTAACTATACTTTAAAACATACTGTTAAAAGTACAGTATGTACGCTCTTGACAATGTGAAATGAAAAAAATCAACGGGCAGTTCATGAGCTATGAACAAGATATTTAATTTTAATTGAAATTGGCCGTATTAATGGTTATGAACGTACTTAGGTTTCTGAATGTCACATGTATCACAAGCCATTTTAAGCCAATTCTTAACATATACACCTTCTTAGTAAGAACAAAACAAAATGTTCCATCTATTACCAATTCAAAGTAAAAACTAAAATGCTCTAAGCTGTCCCAAAAATCATTTTCATTTTCTTCTATTTTGATGCCACTCACAATAGTGATGGTCAAATAAAGCAGAGTCTGAACTGGCAAAATAGTTTCCTAAATATTTTTAAATTCAGAAATGAAATATTTGAAGAAGAGGAAAGCAGAAAACCCTTTCGTTCATTATTTAACAGAAATATGAAAGGATTAGCATATTTCATTGTCCTGATTGCCTGCTAGCTGTTCAATTTACTGTGACAATCAAGCAGTGCTTCTTAGCACAGTTGAGCACATGCTTTGTAGCTGATGTGTAGCTCTGTCCTGACTGAAGTTCAGGTTAATTAGGCTGAAAACAAAAAACGCTCAGGAGCAATGGAATAATTTCACATTCATAAAATATTAAATCATCGAGATCAAAAAAGAAACAATCAGATAATGCATCTGTCAAAAAGAACCAAATTAGATCCTTTACACTTGGAAGCAAGGACGCAATGATACTATTTTAGAATTTTTTCTATAGAAGAAAATTTTGGCAGAGAGTTTTCTTTTTCAGTTCTAAGCCCTAGGGTAGAGATCAGACGAAGACAAATTAGACTGAGAAAATAATTTCCAAGAAATCAAAACAATGCCATATAATAACACTTTCTGTCAAATTAGGACACAATTGCATTGGAACACTTTACACTATTTGAGGCGTGGAATGCCGCCAATTTTACAGCCAGTGTCTTGGTTAGAAATTTGAGCCTTGCATCTACTTTACTTGTCTAGCATGAGCATCAGAGAAGACGTGAATCTGGAGAACCCAGGTTAAACAATTAGTGTTTATTACTGTTTTCAGTTATTTCTTCTTTCCCCATGTTGTCATTTATCTGTGTTCTGCATGATTCCCTTTCCATCACCGCTGTTATCTGAGATGATAATTAATGGCTCCAGGTAAAAAGTAGGTTCTGAAAGTGCTGCAGCTATACAGAGTGCAACAGACAGTCTGATCACCCTGAAAATGCTAGGTTGCTTCTATTGAATCTCCAGTGGTCTATATCAATGGTTGTTGGTGGCTGGTTCGTTACATACAGACCAAGAGATGTCAAACTGTACCCACACCATTCAGTTAACTTTAGCCTGTCATATTTGGCACACTTTAAGTGGCAGTTAAGCGATTAAATAACTGATAAGCAGCTACTGTACATCCAAATAATGGAAACATTTGGGTTTGTCCATAGTTGCCCAAGAGTCAGACTGCCCTCCTGTCCAGTGCTAACTGTTGGCTAGAAGATGCTCGGTATAAACAAGTTACTTTGAAGGCAGAAATACTTTGAATTGTGTACCCAATGGGCAAAGAATGTAAACCAAAAATAAAGACAGTAAATGGATAATGTTATAATGCCAATGCTTCCCTTCAAATTGAGTTATCATAACTAAAAATATTTTTATACAGAAGCTTAACAGGACACGAAGCCATTTTTTGAAACTTTAGAGAATATCATATAGAATATGTCTAATTGGATTTATAGCAAGTAAGATGAACTAACAGGTGGGTCCAGATGATAAAAGCTTCCTGTTTAACCTGCAGCATGTAGGGCCAAATCAGAACCTTCTGATACAGAGGCTCTTTACAATGATGTGTTCAAAGGCAAAAACAAATGTCTTGGCCGTCAAACAAATCTCAAATCTTCTGATACAGAAAACAATGAAAAAACACAAATTTGTAAAGTCCTGCGTGGAAACTAAAGACATAGGAAGAAACACCACAGTACACCATAAGCAAGTATCACCCAGCAATTCTATCTTTTGAGCAGTACAATATACGAATGCAGCATTCTTTTTCCACATAGCTGAGTGTTTTGTTCAGAAAGAATAATTTAACTAAACTTCCTCTTTCATAATGTTTTTTCTATATTTTTTTTGTATAGAAAAATAAAAAAATATTTACATTTCATGAGGCAGAGTGGGGTATATTTACAGTCACTTTCAATTCCCAGCTTGACATCCTCTGTTCAAGGAGTTGATGAAGTGAAGCACTGCTCATTTCAAACGTTCACACCCCTAAAACCTTAAGACAGCCAGTTCATCAAATGATTCCACTGCAGTTTCAATCTCACTGAAAATCTTCAGGACAAAAAAACTATGGGCTATATTTCTATTTCTATTCACATTGCATGAACCATTTAAAAAGGCATGCAAAGTAACACTTGTTGTCAGTTGGGTGGGCTGCATTTTCCATGAAGTCAGGCATGTCTACCGAGGAAGGCACTCAATGCGCAGGCTTAGTTCTTCTGCAGTTCAGAAGCAAGCGGAGGCAAGCACTGTCAGTTATGCTACACTTGATCAAACAACCTGAGGGGCTGACTTCAGCAGCATCGGAAACATAATGAAGAGATTTTTTCTTCCCTATTATTATTTTTGTGCTAAGATGTACAGTGCTGGTGGGCATCACCAATAATTGGTTTCAGAAAGCACAACTGTTGTTTCTTAGAAAACTGGGAAATTACAACTGAGACCAGGAGTATCGGATAAAGTCTATCCCCCGGTCAGCTGGTAGGTACAGTATGGTGGTGAGGAAAGGCTCTGTTTCCCAGGAGACTTAAAATGAAGACAATGTCCTATTAACACTGATGCAACTAGAGTTGTTTTTCAATTTTTTCTTCTTGGATTAGAATCCCCCCTTCATCATAATGTAAAAGTTATAATGTACATTAACCTCTGCATAATGATGAATACACATTTCAGTAGGAGACACTGGAAATAACATAGAGCAATAACTTTTAACATGCCCCCTACAATCAATCAGAAAGAAAATTGCAGACAGCGAATAGCAAATTTGAAAAAGGCGGTAAATTACAAAGCCTATTGAGAACAATATGATCCTATCTGAAGATCAACCACCCAAATCATTGATTCCCTTGTACAGTGAGATTGCTCTTGCTTGGCTGGCATGGACTATGGGAGAACACCGATCAGCTATCTGCTAGTTGTAAGTGACTGCATACTCCTTAACTGGGAATGAAAGGAATCCATCTGCTTTTAAAGACAGAGAAGGGTATCATTTAGGGGTTCAATCTGGCATTTCATAGTTTGTCTCCAAAAATACGTTATTGTATAGTATGAAGCATAGTATTGTATTTTGTGTAAGCAACACAGTATAACTACAGTAACTTACAGTAGCCCAGTATGAAAAATTACTTTTAAATATTTGTATTACACAAGCTATTTCCATCCCATTCTGATGCACCTTGCAGATCAGTATGATGACTTGGTTATTCAGACACCTGCTTCTATATGAAAGTTAGGTTTTGTAGCTTTTTGGTTTTCTTGAGTCATATGTTGCCAACAGTATTTTTGTCTCCCACTTTCACTCTGTAGTTTGTATAATATTGTTTCTTCCATTCTCCCCCCTTACTCCTGATGAGTTTAAAGAGCGCCTTTTCAAGATTCTGTTAACGATGTCGCTGCATGTCTTCCTGTACTGATACCGGAGCAGGGAGTACACAAAAGGATCACAGGCCGCCTTACTGTAAGCCAAGCACTTGGAAACAGCTCCCCAGTGGGGGTTGATAGGCACTGCTGGAAACAGCTCCACTAGCCTGTCAAGACACACATAGAAAGAAAAGAGCAAATCAGGCAGAAGCGTTTACAGACGGCCTTACATTGTCCCCCAAGACATCTGCTGAAGTCATCGTAGCAAACCAAAACAACAACAAAATCCCGCAGTCTACTATACAATCTGTCATGAGATGATTTTTATTTTGTTTTACTTCAAAACACATTTCTGTTCAATGCTCATTAAGTAGTGAGTCATTCATCTTGGGAGTTCCTCTGCAGATTTTCAACCATTTTCAGTCTATTGAAGCATCTTTTTGGGTCAATGATATGAAAGATACATTAGAGAAAAGAGGCCAGAGATAAAATGTTTTAATTTATGCTCCAATTCTAGTTAATTCAGTTTTTATATGGTGCTAAACAATTTAATTTAAATTTAGAATTAAGGAGAGAGAGAGTACTCTTGTACAAAATGCAATACAATCAAATGAGGGATGAAGACTCTTCACTTTCAGCTAAACCTGACTATTTTATTAAACTGAAAGCTTCCATCATGTGCAGGAAAGATGCTTTGCACATAAACTGCACTGTATGTTTTCTACTATGACATACAGTATACTGTATGTAGTAAATCAAATTATTCTCTATTGTTATTGCCTAAAAATAAAATTAATGTTATACTTCTCTCTTCATGAGCTTGTTCCTGCACAGCTCTACAACAATTGATATTTGCCAGCCTATGTAGTTACAATTTCTGGAGGAGTATTTGAAAGGTCTGTACACATGACCTACTGTACATATCCCTTCTTAAGGCAAAGATCTGCTCCTTGTTCAAATTTCCAGGTGTTTAGCAAACAAAAGTCAGGGCCCTGAACAGAGACCTACCAGGGTTTAAAGGGACAGTAAACTGAGGAAACACAAGCAACAACTTTAACACAATATGACAAATGTTTGTTAAGTCCTGCACCAAAATGGATCTTAGAATTTCTAACAAATACAGGGATTTTAAGAATTGAGCCTACCTGATGGCTCCATACCTTTTTAAAACATCCTGTTTTTATGCCATAAAGCATTAATGTATATTAGCAATAAACAGATCCCATTTGGGAAACATACTGTATGACAGAAGCCAGGACAAGACCCTGGACAGGTGGCCTGTCCATCTCAGTGCTCACACACATACAGGCACAAAACACTGATTAATTTGTCAATCCCTCCTTCAGCCATGTGCTTCCAGGATAGGCTTTGACTTGTCACAGCAGACACAGATAATCAATATAGTTGAAATATATAGAATATATAGATTATCAATTCTATTTTCTATCAGGATAAAAGCTTGTGAAACATGGGTTTACTGTTAAAGTCGTTTAGAAAGGGAAGTGTTTTGAACACTGGAATGAGTGTATAAGGCATGATGAGGTTTATTATATCCACCAGTTTTATGGTAAAGGTTAGGGTTATGGATAAGATTGTGTACAGTATAGAGCCATGTTAGTACTACTTGAGTGTTTTTAAGTGAATCTATAACAAGTTGCATAACAGTATAAAGACTAGTAATTTTTTGTGAAAACCATGTATAAACATTAGCCTTAATACAGTGTACATTAGGAATACACATCACATATTCTTCAGAAATTGTACTCCACAAAAAACTTTACTATTATTGAAGTTAATTTATCATAGAATTAAAATCAGTTTTCTTTATGTTAGTGTCCTGAGTCTATGCTGTATGGCTGAACAATACCTATTGACCTGTAATGCAAAATGAGTAAAATTGAAAAAAATAACTCAATGTACTAGTTTTAAAAATATTGGATTATATTAAGTTTTCATACATCTTAAAGGAGCAGTTGGAAGAGCAATAAATTAAAATTAGGTGTATAGCACTATCATTACCACTGTCTGTGTATCTGTTTCACACATTTGAGAAGCTACTTTCCCGCAGGAATATGCTACAGAAACACCTAAATGTTCACTCTTCATTGCAAATCACAGAGAATAGTACTCACAGGCCAGTGAAAGAGGAATGCGATGACTGTGATGGCCACCAGTGTCCTAGTCTCCTCTAACCCGCCAACTCATCTGTTGACATGTCACTGGCTATGTAGGCCAGTACAAGGGGTTCAGTTCCTGCATAAGGACAGGCTCATCCCTCACTGACTGTGATTAATTCCACCCTTTCCTTTGATGGTGCTAAACCAATTGTGTGCCATCCTCCTGTCACAGTTGGCTAGTGACATGCCCCAGGTTAGGCTCCTGATGCCTGGATCATAAAGCCTAGCCTGCACTTGGGTAAGTGACTCTACCAGTTAGGTGCTGGATTTCTACATTTTTATTAAGACCAAATTAGCTTTTTCACATACCAATGACATACTGAATGCTGTCAGCCCTAGATACCTACTGTAGAGTATGGAGTTGAAGACAGATATTAAGACCCCTTTTCTAGTCCAGGCAGAATATTTACAACTACAGTATGTGTTAATATGAACAAGGGTTTAATAAACACTGAAAATATACAATTGATAATTTGGTTATAATGTGCATTATTAAATCTCAAGCAATACAGAATTCTATCCATCTAGTTTAGCCCTCAATGAAAATACAGTAGTTAAGGTTTTAATAAAGGTTCTGTCCTTCTTCCATCAGTGTGTTTGAGCGCTGCAATATTTTTACTTCTGAAATGTGAACTACTGTAAATGGTATGTCAGACCCCATTATCTGACCCCCTCCTTTTAGCTCACATCCCAAACTTCTCTCCAATGAATACAGACGACAAATTAGTCTTTTCTCTTGTTTAGTCTTCTCTTTGTCTGCACACTTAATGGTACAATATCTTATATGTACTGCAGGTATGTTCACCTGTCTTATATGTTGCTTCAAAATTAACAGTTGCAATACTGTTTGCTTGTCACATTTAGCACACATTTAGCACATCTTAATTAACTGGAAGTTATACAAATGTGAATGGGTCCATTTATATTTGACATTCATTAATTGTTTTTTCCAGTTCAACATTGGATAACACTGCTAAACTACACTGAAAGGTCCTAACTTTGGTCTATTCGTCAATTATATTTTCTCATGTACTGTAGGTACAAAGGACAGATATTACACATGCAGAAGAACTCTTGACCCAGTGGCTGATCTCTGTTAAGTGACTTCATAATCAATGTTTGAATGAAAGGGCTGAGTTTATTTAGATTAATGTGATCCAGATAATGCTTTAAAATACATTTCTTAGATTTGTTGTGTGTTATTCATGCTTGACTTTATGTTTAAGTATGTGTTATAACCATATATGAGGTATTTATGTGCTTTAAAATCAATACATGTTTTTCCTTAACTACCTCACACTGTTCTGTGGACATTGCATCCACAACAGAGCAGGGGATGAACAGCCCTCTAACCTCTTCACTTTTACCTTCACAGATACTTGTTCTTGCAGGTTTACAGTGAATGTCACAGCACCATTCTGATTCCAAGAAGAGTGATTTTAGTTTATTAATTTACTCTCACTTAATAAGTCTGGGATACTGTCTTAATTCAGGAGCATTTTTATAGCAGTAGCAGCAGACTGGGAACATTTTTAATACTATTTAAAAAACTTTTTTCAAGACAGTCAGAACAATACTAATTTCATGTCACTGTTTGGTGTTACAGTGCAATAAAATAGTGTATTAGTGGTGCTAGTAGGGAAGTGTCATATGACATAAGTCACTTCTGTCTGTGTGCTTGTTCCATATTACTCCATGGTCAGTAATGCTTATTCAAATCAGATAAAATACAAAATAAATGAAGGTAAAAAACAGAATTTGACATTTGCATTTAAAGAAAAATGCTAATCTGTGATAGGTATTTTGAAAAAGTCCTTGGCTCTTTGCTTTCTGAGCTTATTTTCAATCTCATCCCTTTAAGCTTACCATAAACTGATTCCAACTTCTATCTAAAAACTCGAAAACACCGCTAATTATAAAACAATGCGTGTATTGTAGCTTTTCATTAAAGCTCACGGCCACCGAGTGTTTTGCCTCATTCTGTAAGTCCCCCAAGCGGATTTTGCAGGTGACACTTATCATGAATACCAGAGCCCATTTAACTCACATTTCAGTCCTGCAGCTCCACAGTATAGCCTGGAGTGGATCTGTAACAGTTGTGGGTTTATGTTCTCCACCAGTTAAAAAGATTTTCAGACAAATATTATTTTCAGTAGAAAGAATATGTATATAGTACGTGCAAATGAAAACGAACAAAAAAAATGTCATACAGTGACATGACAACAGTCAACAGCCTTGACAGTTGTCTTGACTTACATTAACTTATTAAACAAAATTGTGTATACTGCAAGGAATAAATACTTACAAAACCTTAGGGTTTAAGTTATTATTCTATTTTTATGTACTCTATCAGTACCTGGCACTGCACTATTCCTTGCTACTCTTTAACAACATTCTTGAACACAATATAATTTACAGTGTAATAGTTCACAAAAAATGTGAGTGTTTGGTGTTTTTATCATCTAATGCAATTTTTGACATAAGAGAATAAAGTCAAATGCAGCTCATTTCTTGCTTATGTTGCTGTCCTGTGTTTCCTTTAAAAAAAAAGATTTCTTATCCATGCTGTGAGCAGATGTGCTGAGTACAGCTTGCCTGTGCTCTGATATTTGGCAAATGGCATTGGCACTATTTAACATACCATTGAAACTCCCTAAACACAGCTGAAAAGGTTAATAAATTATTGATACTACTATAACATTTTGTAGTACTGGCACCATCAGTTGAAAAATCCAGTGCTCCTTTGCCATTAATGGAGCCCTGCACGAATCAGTTTTCCTATTGATGCACTAATTTACCACATTGACCTTGTCACTGCAATAATTAACTGAGAGGTTTTCAGTTTTGGAGTGGATTTCAGCAGTCAAAGAGTGATCTATCAACATATGAGAATCACAAAAAATTAAACAACTGACTATACTGAAAAAGGAGATGAAATATTGCAAATTGAATGACTAGGAAATGAATCCTTTCCGGGGAGCTTTACTAAATATTGGCTTTGAGGTTGGAAGGTACTAATACACCAAAACATTTGTGTCAAGATCTAGACTCAAACATCTTTAAACCTGACTTCTTAATAATTATCTTTCTCATTTTAAGGACATAGGAAAAAACAACCATCAGTGTTCAGAATCCAAGTGTTAAATGTATAAAGTTGCATTTATATTCTCTTCGTTTTATGTGATAAATACTATGTTTCATTGTAATCTGGACAGGCATCTAGAGAATATGGTATCAAAATCCTATTTTTTTTAATTGTTAAAGATTTTTTATTACTGTTGCCCCACAGTTTAATCTTTCACTGGCAAGAGATTTAAAGCCTGCCAGGGGGGCACGGTGTCTATCTCCCTTTGTTTATTTTTGTGTAATAGGAACATCTTGTGGAGGTGCAAAATTCAACACTGCATAGAAGTGGAATTAAGTACTGAATTATTGACTGAAATTATCCCCTTCTCTTTCCCATATTCCAGTTCATATATCTGTACAAAAAGTACTTGTCTCAGCCTTTCATCTGTAGTGTAACAGAATTTCATTTTATTTCAAATGCTTAGGGGGTTTCTCTTATAGTATAAAATAGTAGTGCTATTCTCTGATTTATCACCATTTTCCTTTACAAATCAATCATTTAAATGTGGAATTAAAACAAAAGACCTTTTCATTTGTTTACACAATTTGAATAAGCATATACAGTACACTATTTATCTTTAAATCTCTTTATTGCTTGTTGGTTTTCTATAAATACATTAAGTTAAAATATTCTTATCATGACAATAAAGCTATTGTGAGTATAAGATACAGTATATCTTTATACTTTGAATTTATAGCAGATTTAGAATCGAACATAATAACTAAACATACTGTACACTATCCGGGGTAATGATCCATTTATGGTCACTGGTCATGTTAGAGGGAACGATTGAGGAATAGGAACTAGAAACCTGTGGAACTTGCAGGCATCATACACCTCATAGAAGTGATATATTTAATGTTTTAATACTGTAGCTTCTACATCCTAATCCATTTTAATGGGTCCTACTGATAACATACAATGTTTTGCGTTCTAAATTGTTCTTCAAGTATATTTTTACTGCTACATAGTAGGGAAAAACTCCTGGATGAAGTATAAGGCTATGTCTGATGTGAGATCCTCTTCTGTGTGAGAACAAAAATGGCTCATCTTACACACGGATTATAGTCTTTGAATTACAGGCAATGGACTTTGCTTTATGTAGCGAGTCAGCCTTGCTAGCACTTTGTCTTCTTGTGACTCACCTTGTTATTACATATGGTGCAAAGCAAAGCACAAAGGTGCCAATGAAGGTGCTAATCTTTTTGGTTGCTCTCTGTCTCCGCCTTCTCTGCTCCTCAAGGCACCGCTGTCGAACACTGTGAAGGTGAAAGACAAGAATGAGAAGCGGTTGAGTCTTCGAAGTAAAATAAAGAGAAGAAAGCAAAAACAGCTGCGTTCTATGTGAAATCAATACACCAACTGATGTGTGATTTAAGAAACTGCTTGGGGTTGTGAGGCATTTAGAGGAAAAGGGAAATGCTCAGTTCATCTTTTTCTCACCAGAAAGCATTTAATCAGGTTGGAGCAAGAATACTGCATATGATAAAGTAGCCACTTGAGTAAATAGAAAAGGGTCCTGCATCATTGCTAGTACAATACTTAGTACTTCAGCCCTCAAAGGGAATTAAAAAAATACAAGACAGAGCCAAGGGATAGTCCTCTATGTGTTTTTATACACGTGTGTACTTGTGTCACCTGGAATATACTGATATTAGTTTAGTGTGAGCAAAACTGGGCATGACACCAAACTTTAGTTCTGAAGTGATGCAATATAATGTATTATTATCATCTTAGCATCTCTTCATTAAACTATTACCTTAACCATTCTATGGGAGAGAGAACATATATTGCTTTTTTTAATGCTGACTTGTGCCATTTAGTATTGAAAGGTTTCCAAATAGGTGTTACCAAATACTGTACTTTGCCTGAGCGTTACTGCTTGTAGGATTCATTCCAGCCCTAACGTTGCTTGGCCTCCTTAGCTACTGTATGTGATATGTAGACACTAGTGTTTTGGAAAATGGTTTGGATTGTATCACTGCATATTACTATCACCACAAAATCTGTTTCTTCTTCCAGGTCCTGTGCTTTTCATATTCATGTGTGTTTCTGTCCTGTTGCTGAGGAATTGTGACTAGACATAGTGACATAGTTCATACAGTATATAAATTCCATCTACAGTGACGAAGAAATGACATGTAAACCATTTACCTACAGTTAGTCTCTCATGGGGCAAGACATAAAAAACAATATCATAATAGATACAAGCTCTCTATGTCAAAGATTTTTATTTATTGTTTATTTTACTGTTATTTCTGAAGTCTATCGCCTTTGCTGGCAATGTGTTTAAAGACAATCTCATTCTGTTCTCATCAGTGTGGCTGCAATTAGTATGGGCAAAGACCATCTTAATATTTCTGAAAAAAAAAGATGCACTTGATGGGGGTAGAAAACATAAGGTATTAATATAGGTGTCATTATCCTTCATCCATTATCTGACAGTTACTCATTCTTAGTAAGGTTCACAGCAACTGTAAACGTATCCCAGAGTTATAGGGTGCACTCTAGTCAATTGTGCAGCACCAACAGGTACACTGGGTCAATTTGGTGACACCAATTAATCTAGTCGGCATGTTGGTTTAATGTGTGAGGAAACCACAGAACCTGGGGAAGACCTACACAAACACATGGAGAACATGCAAACTCTCCGCAGAACTCCACCACACCAGGAACAAACAGAGGACTCAACATCTATTAGGAAATAGCATTAATCACCACATCATCATATTGCAAATCATTGTTAATAACATCTATTAATAAATACCAAAGTAAAAATCACTAATATTTCTTTGAAAGTATAACTTCTGTATAAAAGGGATGCTTATTATATGCAGTTTGGTATCAGTTACATTCTAATCAGAAGTTACAGAGGTAAGAGTAAACAGCATTGAACACGTACAGTAAATACTTCTAATTCATCATCCAGGTGGATGCTGCACATTGGTGGTGGTGGAGGGGAGTCCCCATTACCTGTAAAGCGCTTTGAGTGGAGTATCCAGAAAAAGCGCTATATAAGTGTAAGCAATTATTATTATTATTATTATTATTATTATTATTATTATTATTATTATTATTATTATTATTAATTTAGCATTAGAGTAAGAAAACCTTAATCATTGTTCATACAATACGTCAGTTATGCCACACCAGACAAGCTACCATCTCTGAGGTTTTCATTAATGATCGTTTTGTAAAAAATAGTAGTAGCAGGCTTGTTTGGAGATGGGGAAACCCAAATTAAAACGAAGCAGGGCACGGGTATTTGTCCCGCACGGATATTTCCGTCGATTTTTATTTCAAGTTCGAATTCTAAATTGTTTCACGCTTCTTACGTCACGCAGTCATAAGCATGAGTGCATCGACTGTACATAGCTGAGATAATTGCGCTTGTTCTAATATTTACACTCTTCACTAAGAAGGCATGTTGGCAAACGACTTTAAGGAATGGTACAGTAGTTGTGACCCATGCTTTCTTGTCGTGCCTTAATGCCAGAGCTTTTCACAAGCTGGTAAAAGAACAGATTGTCTTGTATTGAAGGCAGGCAACATTATATGGGTTTGTGACTGCATATAATAACTGTTCGCTGTCCCATTTTGTAATAATGTTAAATAGTTTAAAAATATATATTTATAAGTTTTATAGGTATAAAAGGACGAGATAGACTAAATTGTGTAAACATTCTTCGATGTATCAGATTTAGTGAGGTACAGTACTACTAACGTCGTCTCTAATACAGTTCCCACAGCAAAATAAGAAATTATCATTTAATATAGTGTATATAATAAAGGATTTCACTGAACTAACATACTCGCTTTGCATTCTCGTGAAGGCCGAATTAAAATCTCAAGACGTGTATTTTGTATAACGATCTCAGATCAGAGCTAACTTTACACTTGTAGACTAATCAAAGCTTTTGGCTGCCATGTCTTTTTTATTTTATTAAAGTATTATATCATCAAAGTGACAAAATGTTTAACAGTGTCATTGAATACGTATTTTCACTTTATGGTAACATTTTCTATTCCGCTTTTACGCGTTTTGTGTTTTTTTTATTTTGTGCTGGAATGTCCATTAAAGGCATGGCAAGCTCCTGTTGAGAGGACCTCTACTAATCCAAGCAAAATAATTTTCCGGCAACAGCACTTACATTAATATTGCATGGAATATATTAAGAAATATAGGTAAATGTAAATGGCTTAAAAGCAGAGTGTCCCACGCTTAGAATCCTAAATATATGAAGGGCAAATTCCCTATGTAATAACCATATTAGTCAAATAAACAAAAACTAAGAAGCTCAATAAAAAAAAATCATTTTAAATCTTGCAAAGCTGCCACGTTGATCAGGAAGGAGTTAAGATTAATTATAAAGATCATTCAAACTGTAACAATATATCATATACGGTGTTGTGGAGATTATACAGTACATACAATTTGAATTTCTTGGAAGTTTAAATATTAAAACTTGAGTCATTTCATTATCTGCGAACGTCAAAGTAACGTTCTAAGTAACGAAAACTTCATTTTAATAAGAATCGTTTAGATATGACGGTTGATCTTAAATCAAAGTGAGTCCTGTTTTACCGATACGTTTAAAATACCCGTGTAAAAAACCGCCAAGCGTCTGTTGCGCAGACCTTCATATTGGACCTTGATTTTTTCTTACCTTGGATGAATGTCCACAAGTAGCACCAGAGTCTGCATTGTAATAATGTCTATCCTTTTACAGTGGAACCGCGCCACTTTGAGCACTTTCAGATATGTGACACACAATACTATCAAGGACAAGAGGAAAGTGAGGGAGTGGAAAGCCACAGTAAAAATAACAAACTGAGTCCGGCTACCGCTTGCCCTGGCGTTGCACAGAGTACAAGAGGCGTAAAGTTGATGGTACCCCACCCAGGAGAGGCAAGCTGCTACAGTGGAGAAGGACATGGAATGTGCCCACGTGTAGCCAAGCACCACAGCAGCATCCCGGTGGCGCATTTTTGAATGGTAACTTAGTGGGAAAACGACAGCAATCCACCTGTCGATGCTCAGGGCAGCCATACTCAGCATAGAATTAGTAGTCAAAAAGCTGTCCAAGAAGCCAACGATCTGGCAAAAGCCTTCCCCGCCGGGGTGCCCCTTGTTGATGATTCCCACTAGAGTGAGCGGCATGTTGGAAACAGTCATCAACAGGTTGCAGAAGGTTAGGTTAAGGATGAACAGACCCGGCACTTGCTTGCGTATCTCCGGGCTGTAGAGAAAGCAAATCAGCACCAGCACGTTGGACAGCAACGACACTATTATGATCACTACTACCAGGAAAGAGACAATCACCTCTGCTGTGTCCATGGTGCGTCCCGCTCAGATATCCAGTGTTTCAATAATGGTATCCAGCCACCAACAGCAGCACCAGAATGGCATGGTGTTAGCTACAAGATAAATCCACCACCGTGCCCCTATAGTCCCTATTATTTCCCGAGGAGAGCGGCAGATCTGCTTCTTTCAACGTCACTGCCTTCAACCTTGTGCGCAAAGCAGCAGGGATGTCCATCAAGCTGCGAAGGACCAAAAATAATCAGGAGGACTGAACCAATATCTCTAGAGATAAGCTCTAGCACACAATCTCCCCATCGATACCAAAAAGTGTATTTATCAAGTTTTTTTTTCTTTGCAGACGTCTTCTGGCACTGCCTCCGCACAGACCGCCTTTCACGTCTTACACTCTGTAAATCCTGTCTCGCGCTTGAAGGATTCAATCCGAATATTCCCAAAACCAAGTATCTGTATAAAACCTCATATCCTCAGGTTGCTTAGGAAAAGGTCCTGTTCTCAAAAGCACCGATGGGCTTGAAAAACCGCTTTACCATTGGACAGGTGATTTATTTGCTTTCCAAATCTGATACTGGATTATGCCCCTTCTTCGTCTCTCCAAATTGACCGTATGTGACAGTATACGAAAGAGTAATATTTCCTCTGCAAAAACAAAATGAACATATTCAAACTGCAAATGCTACAACAGATAATGAAATCCGTGTTGTAATTTAAACAAAGGAATTTCTTCATATTACTCTGAGAGAAATATTAGCGTTACATGCGATGTTAGGTAGGAAAAACGATGTTTTATCAGGCATAGTATCTTCACGGGGATGAGCCGGGCTGTGAATTTGTAGAATCGGATTTAATTAATTTTGATCACTGAAGTGTGGACATGAATTATTCCAGATCAAATGTGACTTACTTTCTTTCAGACATATAATCCGTAACAAAATGAAAAGACTGCGTGTTATATGGTTGTGTCCAAGCTTAAACATTGCGTGCCACAGTTTTAAAGCAGGTAATAGCTTAGTCATCAATTATGAATATAAAAAAAATGTCGAGGAGACGTATCCTATCAACAGTATAACTTCCAATTTCAGCGTTTCAGCGGGATAGGATTAGAAAGGATAGTTCCGCAGAAAATGATTAATTCCAAGCGGGTTCGTACTGTGTGGACAGTTGTAAATTGTATTTGTGATCATAAGGTTAATGCGAATGATAAGTACAGTAAATGTTTTATTAAACAGATCAAATTCTTACATACTTCACCATGCAGCGTGACAATGACTCAAAAACATGCAACCAAATGCAAATAAAGTTAATCAAAAGTGGAAAACTTCAGACAGGCTGCTGACTTTTACATGCTGGCAAAACAATCGTTGTCAAAGTACCCCCCCAAAACAGACAAGAACATGAAATGGCAGCAGCAAAGGCTTGGCGAAGCATCTTGACGGGTCACACAATGAAATTCACGAGCTCAATGGGTCACAGACTTCATGTAATTATTGTCTTAAAGAGAAAGGCAACTAAAACTAGAAACTACAGTACAGTATAAAAACTGACTTCGACACGTGGTAGTTCACGTACAAGGAATGTGTCCCAATTCTCCTAATCACCTGAAATCACAGGGTTGAACACAAAGTAGGATATACTGTAGTTCTAATGTGATCAACGTTAAGAATAAAATAGTATAACAGTTTCTTCTTTTCTGTCCCAATACTTTTGGAGGGCAATCTTAGCAAAATACACGTGAAACATTATTATTATTATTATTATTATTATTATTATTATTATTATTATTAAGAAGAAGAATAAGCTTTAACGGAACCAAGGTGTGATCATTGCCATTAATTGTTTGCTTCTGTATAAAGAGATCCACACTTCGAAACGTTCTCTGCAGTTCATAATTCTCTGGTATTTTAATGGCCAATTAGATACAGTAATCCGTGAAGGAAAATAGAGCAGCACAATTAGAAGCTTAAAACTCAAGTGGGCAGTACTAATATGCTGCACTGCGCAGATGTTGTTACTATGCTTGTAACACACTGTCCATTAATTAGGTTAATTAAATATAAGCAAATAAAATATGATAAAACTGGTATGTTAATTTTATGATTAGCACTATTAGTTGCATTATGACCTTTACTTAGACAACTAAGGGGTGTTACAATCAGAAAATACAATTGTACATACCATATAATGTAAGATATTCACTATTCACTGATAGGTTCTTATCGAGGTGAAGTGCTGAAATACTTACAGTATTTAAAAAAGTCAAACCATTTTCCAAATATATTTTCAGGTTGTGCAATTCAAATGTTCAGGTTGGCATTAAACTGAAAATCATAGGTAAGCCAACTTGTTTGGAATGTAGGGTCCTTATTAAACAATTAAGTTCTGGTGATTCTGGCTCTTGCTTCTTTGGTTAGTGTTAATTTGTAAATGAACTGAGTTCAGGATTGGATAATTGATACGTCAAAAAAACAAGTATTCCAAATCTCCATCCATCCATCACTTGAAATTGTTTATTCCATGCTGAAAAGAAAAGAGACACAACTATTCAGCTGTGAAGCCTTCTTCGGGTGTAAGTGTACTATCTTGCTGCTTACAGTATATTCCAAATATGTGTTTACAAAGTCTTTGTGTACACAGTTCTAGGAAAATAAACCAATTAACTTTCCCAGAGAAAGGGTTGGGGCTTGTAGTGTTATAGTATATGGTTCCCTACTATTCTACTTCTAGAGTTAAGCTTTTCTAGAAAATCTGTATGATGAGGGTACAATGACAACTGGGCTAGTTAACTGAAAATGAAAGTGCATAATAATTTAGTTTTGCAAATGAACCTACAGTAGCTCCAGTGATATTAGAGCAGGCATAGAAAACCAATAAGAATACAGAGCATTAAAGCTACGTGATAGCTCCTACTTTTAGATCAGATACCTACTGACATCTCAAAATAAGAACCTGTGCTCATTTGTAGTTATCATGTCACCAAATAAATAAAATGTTAATGATTTTTTTCAAAATTATTTTTGATTTTTGTTCTGTATTGCATATAGTAATTAGTGGAGAATTGACCATTTTCCATCTTTTATATAAATGGGAAACAAATTAGCTGTGTGTTCATTTCACTGACCATCGGGATCAAGACAAAGCAGAATTAGAGATTTTCTTCTCTTTCACGGATTACTTTATACTGATACATTAATATCAATTACTCTGCTTGTTCGGTATACAGTACGGTCTACACCGGTTTTAGAATTTCCTTATTTCTGAGTTCTGCGTTTTGGCAACTGATTCAACTAATTACTGACCTAATCTTCCAAGTTTAAAGACTTCTCTTCTCTGACTAATACAGGTTTGTTCAGAATATAAGAACATAACCAAGTCTGTGAATAGAGGAGGCCATTAGACCCATTTATCTCATTAGGTTTTTAATAGTTAATTGATCCAATGCCATCTAAGATCATAAAAAACAGGGTATTGGCACCATAAACATGGCTTGCTCCAGATTGTGTAAAGATGTACCTCAGTGTTATGTACTTCTCTTTAGTTTCAACTCATACCCTCTCGTTTGTATCTCAGTGTTGAGACTTTGTGTTCACTTTGTCAATTCCTTTGAAGATTTTGAATAGTTAAATAGTTAAATCAGGTCCTCACGTAGGCTGTTCAAGACAAAAGAGTAGTCCATTAGTAGTACATTCTTTTGAGTCTGATTACTCTTTTTTGTGTACCAGGGTAACCACAATTGAGATTTTTAATATTCGGGAACAGGAGATCTTACTGTACAAAGAAATTACACAATCTAATCAGAATATCTTTTTATTTAATTTCTGTACTTTAACTATATCTACAGTACCATCATTCTGTTTGTTTTCTTATTGATTCCCAGTGTTATCTAGAGTTCAGATCATTGATGTAAATAAGAATGAACCGTGGCCACAATACAGATCTGTGCAGTACTCCTCCCTAATTGAATGGACAAATCTGTACTCTATCATTTGAACAGTTCTCATTCCAAACACTTTTTTCTGAATGCCTACTATCTGCAATTTGAGGATTAATATTTTATCAGAAACCTTGATAATATATGTTAATCTAACATATTGTGCTCTGTTTGTATCCTGTATTGTTGATTTATAGAGATTTGTTAAACTTGCTAATCTGCAGACATCTAGGACCAGAGTTGTACACATTTTGTATAAGAATATCTGTTATTTAATTATCCCTGTACTTTGTTGTACTTGATTCAGCCCTCAACTTTGGCAGTTCATCCCAATATGTGATATGCAGGATAAAACCAACTACTGTATCTGGTACCCATTCCTGATCATCTTGTTTCCTGCAATAAAGAAATGTCATACCTGAACAGGTTAAAAATCTAGATAGAAATGTTCCAATGTTTAAAGTTCTCAATGTCAACCTAAAAGGTTATTTCAGATTTGGCTGTGAAGCAAGGTTCTTTTGGACACAAGTGAAAGTTGAATAGATACAGTATGAAAAAATAAGTATTTCTTTACACCAAAGTCTGTGGGTGTCTTGAATAGCATACCCACGCTTCTTGTGTGGGTAAAGGAAATTCCTTAATATCCTTCAAGAAAAGACAGGTGGGATTCTCAGATCGATAAGCTACTAGCAACCAAACAAGCAAGTTGAGTTGAATGTAACATTTCCTGTGTTCTTAACCTCAAACATGTAATCAGCTTGCTTTCAGTAGAAGCTCCTGTGCTTGAAATTGCCATTCTTTCAAAAGCATGGGTTTTCAATTATTGATGCTCAGGTTGTCACTGCCTATTAGTTTGCTTCATCAACTCTAAGCAACAGTAGCTCTTGAGGCACACAGATAATGCTTCCGGCGTTCATTCCTGCTGTGAAGATTTGTAGGAAGACGGTTCTATTAGGCAGCATGTCCTAAAAGCTTGGGAATTGATCCAGGAACACAACACGTGAGCTTCTGGCATGAGGAATTCATTGTGGGCGTATGTGTGGGTGGAAGGAGCCGTTGTTCTTGGCAACATGCAAGTCTGACATTGTGTTGAGTTAGTATCTGGTATTATTATTTTCCTCAACTGTCTTAAGGTTTAGTATTCTGAGTAAAAAAAAATGAGCAGTAAAGTAAAATTACTTTGGAGCTGTATTTTTAGATTGGAGCACAAGAGGGGAAGTGTTTTGAAAAGCATGTTAGTACTCTGAAGAGGCTTTTATTGGGCAGGCGGAGGACAAGTGTGTGCTTGCCTGTTTTATGTTTGTTTGCTGAATAGCATCATAGAGATGAAGATTAACAGATAGAGTCTGGTTCTTTGATTAGGGCCTGATCTGATAGAAAAATAATTTTTGAAAATGATTTAGGTCATCAAACCTTTCCTTTCCAACGTGAATGATCTTATCCCGTTTCCTATACATTTTTGTGTTGCTTTTTATTTTTGGTGATATCACTGTACATTCACTTATATTATTGCTGAACATGAAGCTACATTAAAGTACAAAGATATAACTTAATACAGTTTTCGACTTATAACAATGTGCATCTCTATGGAAGAAATGTATTAAGTTTATCTGTTAGTACTGTAGATTTGGCTGAGTGCAATACCAGTTCAATGTGAATATTGAGATAACAAATCAATATTTCCACAATGTGGTAAATCTTTTTTGTAGTCACTGGGATGCAACTGGAAGACTCAATTTCTTTGACAGAGAGTGTTTTCATACACAGGTTTTGATAGAAATTACATTAAAATATGCTGGTCTGAAGTGAGCTGCAGTGCTTGCTGTGTGCCATGGTCATAAAAGGGTGGCTTCCTCAAGGCAGAGACAGATGGTTCTGACAGTTACTGTATGGGTTATTCCCAAAGGGCTGCTCTTCACAGTTCCTCAGGGTCTTATAAGTCTCTGTATGAGCTGATACAATGTGTATTTAACATCAACTAGCACACCCACTGCAGAGGGAGGAGTTTAGAAATCTTTATCTGCTTCAAAAATGAGATTTCCTTACTTTCCAAAACAAAATACAACCGTGTTTCTTAGGTTATGCATTAAACACACTGCTAGAAACGTATATCCTTAATATCCTGTTTCCTGAGAAAACAGGACTGTCTTATATCACAAGGTCTTTTTAATAAACTTGTAATTGTTCATCTTGTTTTATATGTTTCCTTACTGTTAAATACATAAAATGCTTATCGGCAGTAAATGCAGTACATTTTAGAGAATTAATAGAGAATTCAGTGAAGATGTCACATGATAGATAAAACAGACAAAAGCGGTAGTGTCCTGCACACATGAACACCCACACACAGCTTGACAGTGTGCGTGTGAGGAGATAATGTTTACCTAGGGCATGTCAAGCTGTGCCTTAATGCACTGGAAAAAGCAAATGAGTATTAAATGCCACTAAACTACTGATAGTCTCTCCACTCTATTATCACTGTATTCTGTTGTTTTATTTTCTTGTTTAGGCAAACAAACTGCCTTCTAATTAACTTCTCAAATTAAAGAGAATGTGAAGGCTGGTTAATGTTATTCAAGCAATGGAAGAAAATGGGCAAACCAGTTAACAACTATAAAATAGTTTTTCAACATGCTCTTGTTTAATTTCAGCACTGTTATAAAATACAGTATTCTCTTCGAGCATATATTAAATTTGCCCGGTTCCAATGTGCACTGTCTTTTAATTAAACAGAAAACGGTTCTTTTTCCTGTTTTTGGTGACACAGTCAAGTATTCCAGCTTTCTTGAACCAGAGCTGTAAGCACAGGAGCACTTATTGAAGGCAAGAAGGTCATTAAAGCCAGCAAATCGATAAATCAGCCTTCCATAAAAACACCTTTAATCCTTTCGAGTCGTGTCTGCTGAAGAGATACACTTTCCCAATATTTTCTGGTATTTCCATTAAAAAGCAGCATTGTTAAGCAGACTTAGCAAAGGATTGAGGGTGAATCATCACTCAGGCTGTTATCAGCATGCACCGACACCTAAATTATTTTCCTGCAAAAACTGCTGCGTGTTTCTGGAAACTGACGTCCAAAAACCCTGCAAGTGGTTTGCAGGAAATATTGTCTGGGAAACTCACAGTGACACGGTAACCTGTTGGTGTTTTTATGGAGTACAGTTGTTGCCACTATGTGCAACCTCCAACTTGGGTTCTGTCCATAATTTGTCCCCTCACCTGAGAACAGCTGGGTTCCTGTCGTAGTCTTGTAATACATCTCCCAGAATCCATGGGACATGCATGTCCTACCACTAAAACAGGGTCATGGCGCGTAGTGAAGACTCCTTTGGGACCAGGAGGTAAGTAAATCAGTTATGAAAAAGTCACGTGTTGTTGCTCACCACTATGAACAGACTTATTGTATTTTCCAGTGTATTCCTTTCCATAATTTAGTCACTTTTTTATTTTAGGAATATTCAGTTTAATAATTAAATACTGTATCTGTGTGTATTGAAGACTTGAACTGGAATTGGTTGTAAGTAGTGAAATCTCTAATATGCTGACCTTAGAAAAGAATTGAGAAATTTTCGCGCAAGGAACATTTTCAATCCTTGACATTCCTCTAAAATATGTCCTTTCTTCCTGCTGTATGCACGACCAGCCAGGCTTGGTTACTTTCAGATGGATTTATGAACAAAAGACACACCTGCTATCTATTAATTTAAAAATACATGTAGTCTGAATGGGACAGTTTTATTTTAAAAGTATTAAGTTATAGTTTTATAAACATTTGTCTATCATAGGTTGTAGTCTTAGGGAATAATGCATCTGTCTTTAAATTCAGTAGTTGTAGATTTGAGACTAGATAGCCTGGCAAAAAGGCTGAGGTGTCTTCTGTGAAGGAGATTGCCTAAAAACTCTATGCTTGCCTGTTTTGTAAAATAAGTATAAAGTCTTTTAAAACAGTTAAGTAATATGTAACTCTTAAATCATACCATATTCCCATATATACATTATTTACACTGTCTACTGGCAAATTACCATAAATGGAAGTTATAAACTGAAGCTCTGGAGGGATATCAACGACAAGTCAATCTCACATAGCTGTATCTAATCACCATTGTTATGAAATTAGCTATATACTGTATACATCAAACACAAATGCCTTCCTTTGCATTGGTCTCAAGCATCCCTCCTCCAGCCCATCTGCACCTTGCAGCTTCCCCTTAGTTCACTCGAATCTGAATGGGGTTCAAGCCTCCTTGATCTATGGCCAGGATGCCACCCATTAACCAGACAGGTTAAGCCAAACCTATCTACCACATAAATCCAAACATTCACCAAGCATTCAATTATTGGATGCCGTTGACCCTTGTGAAATGTATCTAATTATTATTTATATGGTTTTGTTAGGAAAACCTTTCTAGATTTAATTCTTACCGAACTATGTGTAAATTCTGAATTGAAATATTTTGATGCATAATTAATATTTTTCATATTTCTTTAGAATATAATTTGTTAAAAAATTGTGAAGTCCTCATTTTCCCATCTCTCATATCCTTTTGTGGACTTCAGAGCCTCATAGTACTGCTTGTCTCACTAAATCTGAATGGTTTCCTGGTGTGTAATGAATTGATGATGGTCTTACTCACATATCAGTGGTGCTTTGAGTGGGAAGGCTTCTTTCTTCTTGCTTCTTTCAATTTACACTTCAAAGTTTTAGCATTCTTTAATGTAACTATAGTAACGAATGATAGTATCTTAATCCTTCATTGTTCCTTTACACACTCATAGGAAGACAGAAACACATACATTAAATCAAAACAGGCCAGCCCTTGAGCATGTCAGTGTCCCAGTTAAAGTGTATTATTTATTTAACATATTTGTTAATTAATTTGCTTTTCATTTCATATACAGTAATCAATCGATTTACAATTGCTTGCTCTATAGGCAACTGGTTTGAGTTAAAAGGTAGGTTCTCTTTTGCTATGGTTAATGAATGCCACAAAAAGTGGTTTCCCTTTGACCCAAAGGTTTTGCCATTATTTTTTATGAGTAAAACAACTATGATTAAAGCCTGGATTAAATCAATATCAATACCGGAACCTACATGCCCAATCACAAACGGATATCATTGGGCTGTTGAGTGAATATATTGTAATGGACATGGAGCCCTGGTGATATTCAGGACATTGTACACAGTGTGTGTGCTTGTGTTTGCCCCTGTTTTCATTTTTGTGATGTGTCTGTGAAGGTGTGGGTACAGGATAGCTCACAATCCCTGGAGCTTTGGGCATGCAGTGGGTCGCACGGCACCTGTGACCTGTGAGAGGAGGAGGACCTGATGGGTTTGTGGAGCTCTATCTTCCTCTGAGCCACTGGTCCTAGAAGATCAGAGGTAACAAGTGTAGACTTTCCATCCTAGGACAACTGCTGAAAGTATGGAGTTAATGTACACATCAGTTAAGTTATACTGTACATACATACAGTATGTTGGTGCACAAGCATTGTTGCCCTCTCAGCTGTAGTAGCCATTCTGTTCAGTCCTTGTGCAGCAAAAAAGTGATGACCACTGTCATTTTGACAATCAACTCTAGTCCTCAAGGACTGCCGTCCAGCTGGTTTTATACTGTATAGTAGAACTCTTTAAATCTCCAGCTTTTCAAGAGCAAGAAAAGGCTCTACCTTGTCCAATTGAGCAACTCATGAGTTTAATTAGGTAAATAAGAACTCAAGAGGAAGGAAAGTAGTTCACTCCTGCTTTAAGTGTTTGTATTCTACTGAAACCATAAGGCAAATAAAAGCAGGGAGAACGACTGGTATTGTCATTTCAAAAATTATGTTTAACCCTATAAAGGGCTTTGTTTTCTAAGTCTTGGAGAATTCTGTCTTCAGGGTTGGTCCTTTATCCTATTGGGAAAGAGAAACATTGCAGTTACATTGCTTGTGCTTTTAGCAGTGAACAGACCTTAACTAGTCTACTTCACGTAGCAAGCTAAGAAATTGGAATTTTGAAGAGAAGTGCATCATTGTGCAATTATGAGTAATATCAAATATGTCCCAATAATACATTTGTTTGTTTGTTTGTTTGTTTGTTTGTTTGTTTGTTTGTTTGTTTGTTTGTTTGTTTGTTTGTTTGTTTTGTGATGCAAAGATTGTCTGCAAATGTTTCAGGCAGGAAACTGTATCATAATACAAGCAGCGAATTAGAAAACATAGGTTATTCCAAGCTGAAAAATAAAACGTAGAAAGTAGAAGCAATGTTTCACATTTGGAGCCTTTTTCAGGCATGAGGACCCAACAATAGACAAATAAGGACCTCACCTGAAAAAGGCTCCACAGCTAAAGCTTTGATTTGATTTGACACAGAAAGGGCATACATGTTCGAGAGAGGTATCAAGGAGGTCTTTCTGTGAATAACACAGAGAAGTCAAATACGGTACACTGTACATTGAAAGACAGCTGAAAAATCAATAAAAAACACCCAGGAGGATTGTGGTTTTAGTTTTCCAGCAGGTATTGGATGATTCAGAATGTTAAACCAAACAGATTTTATAAAACTACTTCTATATAAAGAGTTTTAACTGAAAAAAGAATTGTTATTTCAAGTCTACCACAATTCTTGACCATATAAAACATTTGCTCCTCACAAACACAGACTGTTTTTCTTATTTATCAATCCAAAAATGTTTTTATGGTTTTCCATCTTAAAAGCAGAGTGAAAGTAATGTAAAGCACAGAAATAGTAAAGCATGATAGAAAGTCAAAGGACCCATGGCAAAGTAAATTGGATATTCACGGCATTAACATGATCAAGCTATTTGAAAGCTTCTAAAATACTGTGAAAAACTTAACATTGTAAGCTTTCAGAAGGTAATCAGCTTGACCTTTAAATAATTTAGCTGTGGCTGGGCTAACTTCAACCATTTGTGCCAATTCATTTTCTCAGCAGCCAGAAATGAATTAGAAGTCATGGGCGATTTTCCCAAATAGAGGGCCACTGCAGGTGGTGTACTGTACATCAAGCATTTCTTGATAGTACCTGAAACTGAAAGCAGAAGTAAAAGCTACTTTCTTGCAGCAACAAATTAAAGGTCACAGACTGAAATAGTTGCGCTGTTAAGTCAAAAGGAATGGCTCTGACAATAGACTTTTTGGTTTTGAAATCTGGTTTCCCTTCATGACTGTGTAGGAGGGTCTGATTTTTTTTTTCTCCTTCAGCAAATCAGTGCTGATTCGTAAAGCACAGATGGTGTCTTTATAAGCGGTATTCCTGTCGGCAGGTAATTTATTCTCTGAGACCCTGCTCAAGTACAAGAGACAGTGAATTAATAGCCAGAGCTATGACTCAGGACGTCTTCCCAGAGCACACAATGCCAGCACTCTAGCATTGATGAAACAATCTTGAAAAACATATTTGACACTAGCCTTCTTTAGTGTTCTTTGAAAAGGAATATTAATGCTTTCAGTTTTGCTGAACCACCATGTGGGATTAATTTCAGTTTAGCTGCTCACTAAAATAAAAAAATAATTTAAATATGTTCTAGGAGTTCCTCTCAGCCATTCCAGAGACTTTATGAATGTGAAATGCAAGGGGATTCTCAATTACTATACTTGCAATAGAAAGGACAGCTTGATATGAAAAATACTGTATTTAAACAAATCCTTCCATTTCATAATCCGTTCTGCAGCAGAGCAGGGCAGGATTCAGTAACCCAATCTAAATGCTTATATTTGCATTTGAAAGATTAACTTTAGCACCTTAAAGTCCTAGACTCAACGAGTCCTCGTGACCTTTTTGTAACAAATGTTGTAATGACTATGTCCTATGTAGAACCACATTAATGTCATGGCATTAATATCTTCTGTGAAAGTCAGGAGGCTTTTAACAAGAGAAGGCAAATAAGTAAGAAGCCATCATTCTTGTCCATTTGAATGTAATTGAAAAAATCCCAACAGGTCTAGAAGGCATTGTTTTATCTACTGTATTTACTACATCTACTAAAATTATTCCTATTTCTCGTAACTGAATATCCATTCTTTAAGTTCCTGATTCGGACTGGACAGGAGTATTTCTCTGTGAAAATACTAATTATTGGTCAAAGATTACTTTAATTGTATGCACGGCATTGCACTTTTTTCAGCAGTAAAGCTACTGTACCGAAGGGTAAAAAATCAACTAAAAGACAAAAGAGTTGATCAGAAACACAAGTGACAGCCCCTAGGGCAAAGACCTGTAAGAAACAGGCAAACATGAGCTGATGTCAATAGTCATATTTGCAGCGCCAAAGACTAAATACTGATTTGTAGATGGAATAACTGTATTTAGTAAATTCAATTTAAGAGCTATCTTTAGAATAAAAAAAACACATTCTTCTCCCAAATCCAAAAGATTAGGAACTAGTGATTTCAGGTTAGAAAATATTGTAAGAAAAAACATTACATACAGAGTACAGTATACTAATACAACAAAATGACCAAGATGGATCAAATGGTCTTTTCTTGTTCTTAATTTTTTTTGGTAAGATACAGTACCTAGATAAAAGGTATACTGAACTAAGGACAAAATACTGTAAATATTTCAAGGTTATTTTAAGAAAGAGCAATGCAAAGTCTTTCTTCTTTCAATAATTTTAATTTTCTTATTTTATAATATGTACAGATTTATAAAAATGGACTATCATGACCCAGAAACAACCATGATTTTAATTAGGATTTTTGTTTTATGGTTTGTCAATGTTTACTTTATAAAAAAAAGTAAAATGCAGTTCTTATAATATGAAATGGTAATTTCACATATATGATAGGTTTTTAAAATATAGTTAACATTTTAAGTTAACAAATGTAGTGTTTTATTGTTATTTATATCAATCAAATCCAAGTAAATGTGAATTAGATCTTATATCTCTGATGTCGGTGATATCAGTTATTGTCAAATATATTTCATAATACCCCTGCACTAGGCTCTTTGTGATTGTTTTATTTGAAAAAGCAAGCAATTGATGTTCTGACTATTCCATTGTGATTATGTTACAAAGTTCAGCTTAATCCTGATCATCCATGACAGAAATCATATTAAAAATAAAAAGCCTCCTTTCACAGGGATGCAGAGGTGCTAATGGCAAGTAGATTCCTCAGTGAGATTGATAGGCCCATGACAGGCCTCACATGCTCACCTCAAATAACCTTCTGCGTGGGCGAGGATCAGCTTCACATGATGACGCTTGAATGGAATTAAAATTTTAACCTTTCCTGGTCTTAACCTGATCATGCATAGAAAATGCTCAGGTGATGTGGCTCAGTTCTTGCTTGGAAAATGTAAATCACATATACAATGTATGCAATACATTCAGTCACATTTCCAATACATGTTCTGTATGTCTTTCCGGTGTAATATCTGAATTACTGTACATGGTGAATGTTAAACAAACAGGTTATTTCTCTTGTTTGTGAAGCAGATTCTTCAACTGCATCCTGCTCTGTCCTACCAATCTGCATTAAAAAGGTTTTCATAGTTTAAATCTGATGACCGCAAGCTGAGACTTTTATTTCCATTTTGGAGAGAAATTGAATTCTCTCTGAATTTTGTGTTTTGATTGAGATTTTTTGTTACAGAAAATATATACAGTATTCAGTTTTGTGTTATTGAATTCCCTTTGATCATTTCCCACTAACAGATTTTTCAATACAATTTTTGCCATGTTAATGTGGCATTCCTGCAGTAATTGGCATATTCAGTACTTTCAAGATAACCATGACATCTTCACTTTAGTGCATTCACTACAGAGCTAAAGATAGCATCACGATGTGCTCTTCTACTGTATGTTTTTTCCATGTGCATACTGTATGTGTATATAGAAATCGGTCTCCTGTTACTGACTCCACAATAATTACTTCAAACAGTACAAGCAGAGGAAAGACACATTGAAGGAGTCATCCATAAAAAGCATTATTCAATCTAAACCCAGTTACAAAGAAAACCATTCACTGTCAGTAATCTAATTCCCAGCTCAGCAGAGTCAAATGTTATTTACAAAAATGTTTTTTCTAACTTCTGGCCCAAAGGATGTTGGGAAGTAGTCCTCAGATTTTAGGCACTGGAGTCAGAATTCAAAAAAGCATTTTAGCTAATTTCATTTTATCTTCGCTACAGCATTAATTAACTTCAGTGGAACCATCTGGTTATAGGGACTGGATTTAGCTGCAATTGATCTGCCTGTGTGAAGAAGGAGGGAGTAGTAAGACATGCAGAAATGTCTTGGAGTAACCAAAAAACATATGGAAACAGAGCTTCACCAGTAACAATGGCAACAATCATCACCTACAGAAAATACAACTACAGAACATTCTCATTTCTGCTCAGGGCAAGATTTGTTCCATTACGGCCAAGCCTCAGATTTCATATTACTGTACATGTGTTTTTTATTCCAACCAGAAAATGTGTATTTTGCTGTTTATATTCTGTAGTGCAGGCAGGCTATGCTAGAGATTTTTAAAACATTTTTAATAAATTTCCATTATTCTATGAGATTCTGATGGTATGAGATTTAGCCATTGAATTGTAAAAGCAGAACTGATCTATCTAATGTGAGAATCTCCATGAGGTGAGGTTCAATTTTATTACATGAAAATCCAATTATATTTTGAGATCTTTCAATTTCCTTAAAAAAAGCTCACCTATGCACAGTACAGCATGATAATAGACAATGTAGCTCAAAATAAATTAAAATGTTGACACCACACTGTGGTTGCAAATTACAAATCCTTTACTTTATGGCAGGGTTTTTTGCCCACTGTATAGCTCTTGGTTTATAATTTGTAATTGGTGGAATTGGTGGATTTAATCTGATTTAAATAGACCCATGTGAAGCTTGACCCTTTGTTTAAACCTGGAAACCTGTTCATTTTTGATGAGAGAAAAGTGGCTACGTCTTTCAGTTTTTATGTTCTATTTTAGATTAAATACCTCCTGTGAAAATACCTACTGTAATGAGCCATGGTTCCGAGCCACAATGACACCAATGAGTCTGAAGTAGTGTCTTTGTCTGTCAGGATCATCAGTCTCAGCTGTGGAGCAGATGTCACTTGGACACATGGGTCTGTTTGATACTACAGGCTCTCCCAGCAGGACTGCAATTAGCCTGTCCCGTAAATGAATTAGTCCTCTCAGCACGGTAAATAATACTGAGAATTAAAGACTAAAAATGAGTCTGATTGTATATTTTATACAAAGTTGCCCTAAATAAAGATGTAATGTCTTAAAACTTCATTATTTGTAGATCATATTTGTAATTGTTTCTATTTGTATTGTGTGAAAAATAACACCGTGGAAGCCAAATGAATAAAGACATACAGTAAATATGGTTAGAAACAAGAAGACGTAATTTTGGCCATTGAACTCTTTAACTTAGATAGTTAATCTGAAGATCTCATCCAGCTGTTTCTTGAAAGAAGCCAGGGTATCAGTTTAAACAACATGGATGGGTAGTACAGTATGTTCCATACTCCAACAACCATTTTATTCTCTTTATTACTTCTCTTAATTTTCCTCTGGTGTCCACTAGTTCATGATTCACTGTACTTCTGAAGATGTCCAATCAGTTATAATAATAATAGTAGCCAATGCTGTCATTACCACCAATGTTCCAGTTTAGTTTAAAACGTGAAACAAAATCTACAAAATACATGTACACTTACAGTACCCTTCATGGAAGATTTATGATTCAGCAAACTTCATGGTAGCTCCATACCTGGAAAAGAGAAAAGAGGTATCAAAGCAGGAGCTGCCAATTTAAAAGACTATCTCCCATGGCAGTTGGTAAGTAGTCTTGCAGAGCTCTAAAGAACTAGTTGGTCTGTTATGCCTGCCTTGTACCTTGGCTGAGAACTTAGAATACTGCTAAGTGTAATGTTTTTAGCGTTCTTGATTTTCCAAAACTGCTTTTAATGGGACATCAAACATCCAAGAATTGAATGCTTTGTGAGTATTTGGAATACTTGGTGGGATAGGTTTTTCTTTAATAATAATAATAATAATAATAATAATAATAATAATAATAATTAATTGCTTGCACTTATATAGTGCTTTTCTGGACACTCCACTCAAAGTGCTTTACAGGTAATGGGGACTCCCCTCCACGACCACCAATGTGCAGCATCCACCTGGATGATGTGATGGCAGCCATAGTGCGCCAGAACACTCACTACACATCAGCTATCAGTGGGGAGGAGAGCAGAGTAATGAATCAAATTCATAGATGGGGATTATTTGGAGGCTATGATTGGTAAGGGCCAATGGGAAATTTGGCCAGGACGCCGGGGTTACACCCCTACTCTTTTCAAGAAACACCCTGGGATTTTTAATGACCGCAGAGAGTCAGGACCTCAGTTTTACGTCTCATCCGAAGGACAGCGCCTGTTTAAAGTATAGTGTCCCCATACTGGGGCGTTAGGACCCACATGGACCGCAGGGTGAGCGCTCCCTGCTGGCCCCACTAACACCTCTTTCAGCAGCAACCTTAGTTTTTCCCAGGAAGTCTCCCATCCAGGTACTGACCAAGCTCACTTAGCTTCAGTGGGTTGCCAGTTGTAAGTGGTATGGCTGCTGCTCTACTCACTTGGTTAATGGTTAGCCTTCTAGTTATAGGACAAGGAGGCTTGAACCTCATTCAGAAGGAATGGGTGAGCAGCAATGTGAACATGCAGTGGAAGAAGGATGCTTGAGATTAATGCAAAGGGATCTGTTTGTGTTTGATTTTTATATACTGTAGCTAATTGTGATTAGATTGGGTGATTAGGTATGGCTGTATGCGATTGACATGTCTTTGTTGTCCCTCCCAAGCTTCAGTTGATAACTTCCATTTTAATAAGTTTTGCTCAGATATCCATCTGGCTCAGTAATGAATCTGCTCCTGATTTAATTGATGAACTTTCCTTTAGTGGTAATTACGCTACTTGCCATTTGGCACGTGCTTGCCCAGTCTTCAGTTTTGCCTATTTCAGATTTTTAGATTATTTTGGATTTTCTTTTTGCCTTCAGTTCATTGATGTACATTGGAAAGGGCAGTGGTCATAATAGAGATCCATGTGGTACTCCATTAATACAGTCTTCCCAGTCTAAGCAATTCCCATTTTTTATTACTTTGCTTCCTATCCATCAACCAGTTCATAATCCAAAAACATGCATCACTTGAATGCATACTGTCTGTAATTAATCCATTAATCTTTAATGCAGAACGTTATTGAAAGCCTTCTGAAAAACTAAAAATACTATCGTCTAGTATCTTGCCATTCATAATATCCTTTGGTTAATTCTAATAGTCATTCCTATAACCTTATACAGTATGGAGTTTTTGATCACTCTTTTTATGGTTGGGTACTACATTAGCAGTTTTTCAATCCATTGAAAACTGGACCCCTGCCTTTAGTCGCTGTAAAAAATTGTTCCATGTCCATGAATAACAACACATTTCCTTAAGTACAATGAGCAGAATATTATTGGTCTCTTGGGATTTGTATATCTTTAAGCACTTCTAATACAGTACATGTTATGATTCTCACTGTTCTGTGGTAGTACTGTTTAAAACACAACTGTCTTTTCTTAGCCTGGGGCATGTTGTCCTTTTTCTTCTTCGTTGAACACCTGAGGGAAATATTCACTTAATGTGTCTTTCTTTCATTGTCTAAATCTTTACCTCATCCTTTGTGAGGAACAAACAAGTGTTTCTATTTTGTAATACTGAAAACAATAACAGTATTGTGCTTTCTTTCTCTTTTATTTTAATTCTTAATTAATTACTTTATATTTTCTTAGTCTGGTTTACCTTCTCTACATATACTGTAAATATGTTCTTTGCATTAAGTAGAATTTTACTTTTCTTAAATACTCTCATTCTTTCATGATCTGCTTTTCTAAATTTGTATGCCTTTGTATACTTTTACTGATGTATACCATATTATGATAATAATTACCTACTGTAGATGAGAGATGGTTATCTCACCTCACCTGCTTTCACTTTATCTTGATTATCCAGAAAGACTAGATCAGTACAGGCATTCCCTCCTGTAACTGTTTTGACATGCTGAGTAAGAAAGATGTTGTTAGCAATTTCATATTCAGCTGATGATATTTCTAGTAAGCTTTCCCAGTCTTTGTAAAGAAAATTAAAATCTCTCATGATAGCCCCTTAAATGTATTGTATATTCATGATTTCACTCATAAGACTCTCATAAGATATCTGAAAGTGGTGATACAATCATGCAGTAAGAAATTGAATCACCCTTTTGATGTATTGAAACATCTGTTTTTATCTGTGTTATGAATGACTTTGATTCTTGATTCTCTCTTCTCTTAAGAATCAGGACAAGATCTGCACAACATGTCAATCTTATATCTTAAGGAAAAGCAGAATTGGATATAAGAGCTCCTACATTATAGAAGGTAATATGTGGTTCTCATTAATGTTTTCAGCATCCCAGATCCATAATTCTGTGTTTAACTGTTTTAGTCTAGAGAGTTGGAATGTTCTGCTACTTAACTGGCAAACCGAGCAGCTTCTCCATCCGACAAGTCCTGTTTATTGGTCTCCTATGCATTACTTTGGCTTTCTAGTGGTACAGTTGGCTTACTTTTATGGGGATAATATATATCACTTTTAAGCTTAAACTATTAATCAGACTTTGCGAGAACTGAACTTGTCATTAAACGCAAGCTGGACAACCGTGTAACAATAATTTTCCTCAAGGTACATCTTTCAAGCCTACAGAGAATCAGAAGCGCATTTGCTTAGAGAAGATCATCTGTTCTTTATTTCAGATACTGAGTTATGATCATTTTCATTTCATTTTTGTACGGAACAAAATAAATAATATTTAATAAATATTAAATAAATATATAATAAATAATAAATAAATATTAAAAATAAATAATAAACAGAACAAAATAAACATGCTCACACTTCAGTTGCTTTGTGTTTTTGTTTGATGGGTTATTATTGTAATTAATACTATTATTGTTGTTGGGAGCACAGGTGGAATAAGTAAAAGAATGTAAAATTAACTGAAATTAATTAAATGGGATGACAGCAACCAAGTTCTCTTTCATCTCAGCTGTCCTAACATGAAACCATCCCTGACGACATCTCCTAAAAGTTATTAATAACAAAAATAAGAATCTCTTCCTACACACCCCTTCTCCAGTCCATCTCCATCTTTGCTGTAGCTCCCCTTGGTTCACTCCTCTCTCTGCAGGGGGATCCCAGTCCCAGAGGATCAAGCCAAAGTTCCCTCACACTCATTTAACATTCACAAATGCCTTAAATTCTTGAGTCTTGTTTTTCCTCATTAATTGGAATTCAAATGTACTGTGCATATCACATATTTTCTTATATTCCCAAAATTATTGTAATCTGTTTAGTGGTTCTGCAATTAATGTGTAAATTAAAGACAGGATAACATTTAAAGGTCCATAGTCATAATGGTATTTAATAACAGGTTTCAGCAAAAGAGTTGACTAGTAGTAGTTTTAGTGTACAGTATGTTGTCATACCTTAATGAAGTCAAAGGAGATGTAAAACTAACTGTAAAAGTCTGTTTATCCCTCTTGAAGAAGGAGGGAAAAGGCTAAGAGTGCCCAAATGTGCATTTGCGGTGACAAAATGGAAAATACAGAGTATAAAAGCATAAACCTTCATCCTGGGGGGACTGATGTCGTGTTTGACTGATGTCTATAGTCATCCTTTAGCATTTCCCACATAGTTTTTAACACTGGGCCTTGCTAGCTGTTTCTGAGGTAAGCATCTCCATCAGTGGGTGCCTAATTATTATTGATGGAAAGTACAGAGTCCCCAGCTGTGGTGTTAATACTTTCAGAGGAGAAGAGGTACTGCACATAGCCAGAGTGTCTTGAAGAAAGAAGGGAGAAATGAACACGCTGGCCAAGGTCACTGTGAAGACGCAGCCAGGCTGTAATTAACAGAGGATCACTTTTCGAGAGTCGGCTACTCCATTTTCATTTTTTCTGAAGCACACTTCAACAGAGCATTTCCTGATGGCGAGCATTCCTTTCGGGATTGTTATGGTTGAACAGAAGTCAAGCTGTTTGAGCAAGCCTATAAAATCAAAGCTTTCCAGGTCCAGAATTAGTTTGGAATTATTTTGTTTTCCATATCAATATGCATTTCGCCCCAACCTTTAATGAAGACCATTCTGTGGAGAATACTCACATACAAGCACATATTACCAATACTTTGCAAAATAATAATTCATATGTGTTAGCTGAGCGTATATTTACAGAGGATATACTGTATAAATAGTAGAGATACAAAATGTACTCTCCTGAATATTTACCATATGTTTTTTCCAGTTTTCCCTTTTGTAGGTCCTCCTCAGTATTGCTGATATTTTTTCCTTGTCACTTGCCATGAAATTTGGCGATAATCTGAAGGAAAACCTTTAGACAATGTGCCCCTTAGAGTAGATGTTAATTTTGTATTGCACTGTGGGCTTGTAGATGACATATTGCAATTCAAATTGTAAGCCAGTGGATCAGGCAAGGGTAACTGTTAAACAAGCAGAGGAGCACTCAGCATGTCCTAATCTAATGGTGCCCAGGCAGTCTCGCCCTTTAGGGATTCCGTATCATTTTGGTTTGTTGTACAGCTACAGCCAATAGCAACATCTGCAACTGCAGGATGAAGCAAGATAGCTCATAGTGGAAGCTGACTTCTTCAATTATATTTTATCAGGACACTTATTGTACTCTTATAATAGTGAATTGGCATGTGTTATAACAAGCAAGTCACAAAAAAGCATATTTAAATACATGTTATGAATCATGTTCAAGGACTGATAACTGCACGAGGCATCAGTTTTTAATAGTTATATTAAGGTCATTTTTTTTTCATTCTTCTAAAACTGTCAATCCCCAGAACCACTTCTCAGGTTAAGTCCTGCAATTGCTTTAGAGGAATTTCAAAAATACTATAACAAGACTCAGAAAATAGGAATGCTTTTTTCAGTTAATGTTTTCCCCTGTCTCGTCATGCCATCACTTCCAATACTCACTGTTTTAATTTTGGCTCCTTAAAACTACAGTGGCTTACTAATAAATGTGTATGTTCTACAGCTCCAGTCAGCTCCCATGAGAAAGCCTCAGAGTACAAACAAGACAGTTACAGGGATACTACTCCAAAGGACTCACAATATACTGTACAAACGCAGCACAGCAACAGGCCAGTCATTTGGCTTTGTGGATTTGGCGGCTGATGGACTGTGTGGTTCTGACCATTTGAAGGGAGCTTGAGAGAATTACTTTGATCCTGAGTAATACTACTCTGAATACATGTACGGCTTCACACAGAGGAAAAAGAATGAACGAGAGAGCCGATACTTGTTATTATTAGGTCTTATTACTTAGTAATAATATGTTACTAGTCAGTTGCTCTTTCAGTGTTTCAGTGCACAATCTCGTCTTTTTTATACAAAGATGTTTTCCATTCTGTCTCCTATTTTACTTTAAAAATGCCAGTTTTCCACAAACCTTTGGAAAAACCAGTCTTGCTTCTTTCAGTTTTGATTAAGCTGAAAGGAGTTTGGGATATGTCTCCATAGGAGTGACTGTGATTTAATAATTACCTTTAGTTATTGTTCAAGAATTTTGTAAGCAATTTAATTAAAAGCAGAAAGATTTTGCTGCCAGATGTGTGAGCCTTAAGGGATATGGTACAGTATGTGAAACTCTTATATGAAAAATGGACTCAACACAGATGAAGCAAAACTGCTTTTTTGAATGTCCTAACATATCTAGGGCAGGTTAAGCTTTTTTTTTGTTTTGTTTTTAATAGAATGTCAGTCTAGATGACCTACCTATAAAATAGGCTTAACAGCAAAACATCACTCCTTTCTTTGTTTAATTATCTGTTGCATCCTTTTCCTTTTTATTGTAGGAAATCTGCAAGTACAGTAAATTCCTCTTTGGCATAAAAACTACCAGGTATATCTGAGTACATTTGGGTAAAAATATAAGGACATTCCATATTTACTAACTTTATCTATTAAATGTTGCCAGAAGAAATAATTGCAAACAAAGATATGCTATAGTTCTTCTATAAATATTTTACAAATTGGTCTATTTGGAATGCAAGACTGACTTTCTATTTAAATCTACTATTCACTCTCATTTCCTCTTGAACCACATACAGTACAGTACCTGTTTACAAGGCATTTCACTCCAATGCATTTTCATCTAAATGAAGATGTTAAGAGAATATACAGTATAAACCTAGAGAAGTATGATAAGTTCTGAAGGCTGTGAGAAGTTGAACAGTCCTATTTCTTTGAGTACAGATCTGTATTAAAAACCAAGAGCTGCCCTGAGCTTAAATGACATAAAAATAATTAAAAATCTCAATCTCTTTAAAATTCCACACTTTGAAATGAACATTTTAAGACCATTGCAGCACAGCTCTCTGCCTGTTTTTCTTTTGTTTGTTATACACTGGAAGCCTGTTAAAGTTAGCAAAGGATTTTTTTAAACATGTTTGATGTAGTGGATGCAGTAATGAGGGTGATATTAAAAGCATTTGATGCAGTCGCAGTTAGCGGCTTCTCTGTATGGAAGACAGGATTCTAGGAGAAGGAATGCTAATGAGTTTTTTGTGTGTCGGAGTAGGTGATGTGTGCATGCACTCTGAGCCAGATGTGAAAAGATTTCTGAGGCTGCCTATTAAATGCACACACATGAGTGCATTTAATACAAATAGCACCTACAGTATCATCTTATATTTGATATTCCACAAAATTTAAAAAAAAACATACCACAGAACACTGAATTCCTGAAATCTCACTGAATATTTTTCTGGTATGCTGTGAAAAATAACTATTTTTGCCTTTGAGCTGTGATTAAACAGAAAATAATGATCTTTACACAACCTCAAGCTTCTCTTTAAACAGTGGTTGCTTTACTTGAGTTAGCCTCAATAAAAATAGGTAATGTTTTGTCCTTTGGGGATGTGCAGCCATTGTCATTCTTGATTTTATGTAAAGCAGATCAATGTAGAATATTTAGTTTTTCCAAAAAGAAGTTATTTCTTAAAAATAGTTGGTGCAAAGCTTATCAGACATACTGCATGTTTCATGTTTATAAGGTTTTCATATTAGTCTCACCTATTCATACACCTACAGTAACTATGTTAATGATAAAGATGGGGATGTTAAGGAATTAGAATTCTCAGTATTAATAATTGCACAGTACACGTGTATTTCATGGTTAGGCGCCCACCTGTGCACCCTTCTCTCTTTCCAATCAAAAGCATTGCCTTGTGTTCTCCTGGTGAGGAGTGTGCGTCAGGCTGGTGTGGAATGATTCATGCTTCACCAGACTATGTGAACGCCTGGCTGAGCAGCACAGCACCAACCAGCTAATGCACTGGCTGAAATCCTGTCTTCTTCCATTAGCTCTCATTTGTGTAGGAGAACCCTGTTCTCTGCATTCTGAACTCTGCATTTGAATCTCATCCCTCCACATCTGCATCTCTGTTTCTCGGAGTGATTCTCCTTACTCTGGAGGTTGCACCTCAGTTACATTAATCCACCCTGACAGTGCACTCAATTTGAGCACAATATGATGCTTAACCCCCAATTTAAAGGGATAGTTAAAAAAAACTGACCGATGACAAGCTAATCGAGAATTTAAAATGGTCTTCCACCTTTTTTTTTTGCTTTCCACCTTTCCCTCTTTTTATGTTTTTACTGCAATATTTGTTCTTCTGACATCTTCTCTTACTATTTTGTATCCAACATGCACTAGTAAACGATGCTGTGCAATAACCAAATAACAAAATGTTCATCAGCAGATCAGATTTTATATCGTACATTATGCAACAGGTGCACAGACTAGCGTGGGTGGTGAGACTCGGGCCTTTACTTCTGCTCACCTGCTTTTCAAACAAGAAAACCAGTCTTTGTTTCGTTACAGTATTTCAGTTGTAATGAGTAATTGAAATATGTCATATTAAAATGTTTTGAAGTAGCAGGTAATCCTTGTGGTTTTGACTTGAAGTTCACTATTTTTCTATTTACCTTAGTCTATTTATTCAGCTGGCTCAGAGCCAACATTAAAAACAGGCACAGTTAATTTTGGAACTTGAATTTCTTTGTTAACACCAAAATACATACCTCTGGGCATGATTTAAAGAACGGATTTTCTCTGAATCATGTAACAATGAGATATACCCTATCATCAACCTTTAAAATAAAGCAATTAACAATTGTCTTGTTTTACATTTTGTGCTGCAATACAGTGCTTCAGAGACAATAGGTAGTTTTCATTCATGATAACCTTTGACATGACATACTGCACAGTACATGCAGATTGTCCCTTATAAATTATCGCTGAAAATTGGAATTGTAAAATTGTAAGAAAATATTTATTATAGGAAAAATCAAAGGGACAAGTTTGATATAAAAGCTAGCATGCAGCGTTCACATATTGTAAAGAATGCATGATTAACTTTATATGTCACATTTTCTCCTTGGTATGAAAGATCTATATTCTAAATGCTCCTCTGCCAAGTTAGAGACATCTCTAAAGCATTAGAATAGAAAACCTTATCTTTGCATATTGTAAAATACTCAGACATACAGTAATAAACAATTTCACTTATTCAATTCTGTTTCTCTATAAGATAATATATTAAGCTACCCTGTATTTATTCTACATTTTAGAATGTAAAATGGGTGCAATAGATAAGTAAAGTAAATGTGGTGACAAAAATAATGGGGAAAACTTAGAAATAATGAATCTTTATTGGTCATGGGCCTAGTTAATGTTGGCCTCTGTGGTGAAACCTTGTAACATGATTGCCTGCCTGTGAACCAGCAGTGGAAAATGTTTAAAATGTCAACACCTCCTATTTGGTTTGTAATTTCAGTGTAAAATTGTAAATTAAAGAGTTCTGTGTTTATACCACCCCCAACCTACCCTTCTAACTCTCCAGTTTGTCTCACATCCATGCCTGACTGAGCTAGAGTAATTATAATGATGGCTGCTAATTGCTGTTAATCAGTTTTCCTGCAGGGCTAATGGTTTAAATAAAGACTCACTAATAAACTGTCTCTCCGTTCCACTATTTTAAAGGAGCTGTTACTTAATTGCCTCTATATTAACATTTAGAATTAGAAATCATCAGATTGCTGTTTGTGTTACACTGCCATTCCAAAACAATTTGTCTTCTCCCTGTTGGCTTGTAGCACAAGGATCTGAAAGTCAAGCTTTTAGTTGTAGAGACCTAGGGCTTGATAGTTCATGAATTTATTATTCATCTCTTGCTGAGTATGCTGCAAAATTCATGGAGGTCAAGAGATAAGGCTTTTTTTAGAAAAGTGAGCAACTGCTTCTGATACGATTAATAAAATTTCAGCATGGGGACGATCACTGAAAGAAGTATTCTTCTGCCAGTTTTCAAAGGAATTAAAATATAGCCGTACCATTAATAAAACTGGTGTCATTAGCAACACTCCCTCTCTTCTCTCCCATTATGCATAGAAAATGAAATGCTAAAACCTTTATTGATTACATGAATATTGATTAATTATTCACATCACAGGATACATATTTTTGGATTTAAAAAAGTCTTTGAACCCTCTGTAATGAATTTACTCATTGTTAAAATGGAAATCCCTTATGTGTCTGCAGCCTGTGGCAGTTCAGGTTACAGAAACTCCCAGCCGTGTTGTGCTGCTGTTTACACTTCTTGCTGCTAATTGCTCACTGCAGCATCCACCTCACAGTACTATTGTATTATATCTGGAGTTCTCAGAGCCATTTATACCAGTGCTCTGATTGCTTTTTCAGGCCTGAGAGAAGAGAGAGGCAAGGTAAACAGTCAGTGATCTATACATTCATCTTTCATTTCAATGCCCCAGACATAAAGGCTACTCATCCAGAGAAGATTAATAGTCCAAACACCCTTTTGAAGACCAAAAAAAAAAACGGACAAGATATTTCATGATGAGGTGTTACTATAGTTTATAAAGAGCTAAGATCTTGTCATCTTAACAAATGCAAGGCCAATTTCAAGTTTTGACTGCTATCTAAACTACTGTACAGAAAATTGAAATCCTCAACCAAAATACGAAGATTTATACTGTATGTGGCCTGTATTTATATGTGGTGTTTATTAAAGTAAAATTGTGTCTCATTACATTATCACAGACATGAATATGCATATATGCATTGTACATTAGAAGAGCAGAATTCTAATTAATGTACAGTATGTAGTTCTGCAGCCACTGTGATTGTAGTAATTACATGCATACCTATAATATGTGAAAAACAGATTACCAGCAATTTTTACACAAGTGAATATTTGGCTGATGTAATGAGATTCTAATGGTTGGAGCTGGTATTTATAGAAATGGAGGTTAATAATATCCAGTGTTGACATCAACTTCAGGACAAGCAAATTATAAAATAAAACACCCCAGTACTCAGGGAATACTGTACATTATAAGGTCATGTTGTGGCTTCAATTTTCTGCAAACAATCTGATGAGTGAGAAGTAATTTACAGACTATGTACATTAAGAGAGGGCTTCAGACCCAAAACATCCAATCTTTTCCACTCAATTACTAACATAGACCAAGTCAAATTCACTTAGAAGCAGACTCCAAAATGTTTATATGGGAAAAATAAACACATTTCTGAAATAATTTTCTTCATGTAAGCATACATTCTATGTTAAAAGCAAATATCCTTTGGTCCCTAAACAAAAATGCATATTTTATTACTTATTTCACTTCCTGGTAGAAGTAAAATAAACAGTTTGTTTAAAAAAAACTATTTTAGTATACTGTATCAAGAATACTTTTTCAGTTTATTTTGTCAGTTGTTTGCAAGACACACAGCTAATCACGGAGCATACCGACAACCAAGATATCATGGTCTGACCTCAATCTCAGCACTTAATAATATGAATATGGTACAGAAATCTATGAGACGTCAGTCAATCATATTATTTTGTATAACCTTCTCAACAAAAGCTTACCACAAAGGGCTTTACAGATGTTTACAGAAGTTAAAAAAATAGGGCTACTCATCTTTCTACCTCTCCAGTCCACCCCCTTACCAAATTTTAAACCAATCCTTAATTGTTCAATTGATAATTATCAAGATCATTACAGCACTTGAAGAACTGGTTTCATCAAAGTGACGCAGTGAAGCTGATTGGACAGGATGCAAATTGCGTAGCCCTGGAGAACGAGAATGGCCCTGCTAAAATGCATAAATTTAAAGGTACTGAGCCGCTCAGTCAGTAAAGACATTTGTTTTACATGAATGTTGTGCCACATTGGGAAATTGTGACCAAGGATTACCAAGCAGCATTGCAAATGCTCCTCAATACCACCGAGGTTTGCTGGGTGTGTGATGGCCAGAATATCCATGGTTTGTCAAACAAAGCAACTTCTGTGATTTGCTAGAGCAACTGTAAACTTGCAGTGTCATAAGCATGGTCTATATTATAACTCCAATAGATGTTAACTCAGGGCACAGTGGGACTCACATTTGTAAGAAAAATCTGCATAGTCCTCATTCCTCCAGTACCCATGCACAATAGCTGTGAGGTGAGTTGATGAACATTTAGCAGTTCAAATCAGGCAGGATACAAAAAGAAAATAATTGGCAATTCCAAAGTTAATTGCATTCATCCAACAAAAATATTGTAACTCTGACCTTTTACAGTTCACAGGGTTAATGCCCCTGGATTTTGTAAATATCTTTTTATATTACCCTTTAAAGAGGAAGCAGTTGTGGGCACTGCTATAATACTGGGTAGCAAAATGAGAACTCTCTTCTCAGTTTGCAACTCGGTGAATGTTGTACTGTATGTATTTGCTAAATTAAAATTATTACATTTTTATTTGATATTATAAGCAACCTAGTGGTTATACTTATCAATCTGTATATTCTGGAGTTTGTTCTATATAATTGAACCAAGGAAATTATTTCTGGCTTCAGTTTTGCAATATTTTGATGAAATATTGTCAATTGTGACAAATTGTGGCATTTTGTTAATCCTGAGAGTTTACAAAATGATGCCACATTCCTGAGATGTCTTAAGATTTCCATTTTAAATAAAGCAGTTCATGCTCCAAAATAGACACAAATGAAAATTCTGTTCTAATACTTTCAGGACAGTTCTCCGAGAACTTGGTAAGCTATGTTGTTGAATCTGCTAAATTAGGTGACATAGGTAAATATCAGGTACTGTACATCAAAGGTTGTGAAGCAGCCATGATGGACAGAATCTTCCTTTACCATCAAGAAATTTGGAAGTTTCTTCCAATCTGGCATTATTACCAGAGAGAAGTAGGTCATTCTGGGCACAGGCTGAAATTTAGTGTACAGACATCTCCAGTTTGAGCATGTACTTCCATTAGCCAACCATGAACTGACCCCCCCACGTATAAGGTCACAAATGGCATACCGCCACCAAGCTTGCAATTGTTTGAGTTGACTGGAACATCCTGAGTCTGCAACACAACAGTGACCCCAGTGACTTACTATATGCCTGTAGATTAGCAGTTTTGTCAGTAAGAGATGCTTGACTCCTCCAGTCAATGCTAATGCTCCTAAGGGCAAAATGACAAATAGCTCTGACAAAGTGTGTCTTTGGGAGGGCAGCTTGCCCAGTTCTTCCAATGCTAGAACAAAATTTATAAAGTAGTGATCCACTGCTACCAATTGGAGATTCCAAACTGGGGGAATAAAAATGAAAATAGATTTTTGAAAATGTTGTAACCAAAGACTTTGAAGGGAATCTCTCTCCCTATCCAAGGATATTTTAGAATCTCTCTATCATAAATATTGTATTTCTCTGCCAGAGCTTTTCAGGGAGAAGGGCTAAACTGGTATCAATCCCTTCCATAATGTGTGATGATTTACTGTAGTAGCCAGAATGTATTTGAATTCTTTTTGGCATCATATTAATCACATACCATACATAAAGCTGTGCATAATAATGCAATGCCCCCTTTACAATTTGAGGCAAACTGCTTGTATTTTCTTTTTTTTTCTTACTTCTGAGGTTTCATTAATCTTTTCTCCACTCTCACTCAATTCTCAGTCAGAAGCTAATATCTGAAAAGGCCACATCCATTTTTTCCTTTTTCTAAATTTAGCTCAGTGAACAAAATGTCATGAGTAACTTAGAAATGAACATTTAAAAATTATCATTTTTTTCTTTCTGACATTCTATTATAAAGCACTGTAAATGGGCAGTTTGACTCTGTCTTAAGCCAAGACAGTCATTAGTATTGCTGTGTTTTTCTTGAGAAGAGTCTACTTTATCTATAATGGCTTTACATGTAGCATCCACAATAATATCCCTGTCTTAGAACATAAGACTATTTCTGTGCTTTGGCCAAAGTATACCTTATTAACATTCATTATTATGGAAGATGAAGTTTATCACAGGATGCAGCTGCACACTCAAAGCTCTTCCTGAATTATTTGACATTCCCATATACACAACTACTGACATCTTCATTTTATGAAAGGGCCTTCTGCCTGCCAACAATTCATAGCGTAATATGCCTTGAGGCTACATGAAATGCCACCTCTTTGTAACACTATCCTCAGGCAATTATGTTGTGATACCACAAAAGACACAATACTCCACACAATATACTGCTGTTAGATATAGTCCATAGCAGGCTAATGGAATTTGCCCACCCATTTTGAGAATGGCACTTTAGCTGATGGGTTGTTAATGCTTAATTTACATAAGCATTGTTTATATGTAAAATATGAACAAAGCATGTTGTTTTTCCATAAACTGATATTAATATCAAATAAAGGCTACTGTACTTAATGTAGAACATTTGCTTTAAACAGAATATGAGCCTGTGGTTCTACAGTGGGAATCATAACAGACTGTAGTATTTCAGTGATTCTGTGTGCCCTGGCTATGAGTATTCTGGCACGTTGGATGGAAAGCAGGGGCCTCTTTCTCAATCAGCTGGAATAGAGGTGAAGACAAGGGAGGAAACAGGAACAGCTGAAGCAGGACAGGAGGCTTGACTGCAACACAGTGTGATGGTGGGAAGATCAGCCCTGGGAAGGGCCAGACTCATCAGATACATCTGGACGTCATGTTATCATACTTGTCAAGTTAAAGAGAGGTGTGAATTGGGTCAAGATTATGTGAGGGCAGCAATGGAAAAGGAGAGAGACAGCAAAACATTTGGTGTGAGACTACTGCGAATGAGCTGATGAATATGGGAGCAGACCATGGATGGGAATGCTGGATCCTAATAAGTACATCAAGCTCCCAATCCAGTCTGCGATGTTCTACCTAGTCAGCGCTATCTGTTTTGTTGAGGTAAAGGGGAGTCCCTAACTTTTCCACTGTGCCCAAGGAGAGAGTGCACAAAACACAAAAGACACAAATCACATGTTGGCTTCATGTTGCATCACTGATGTGTCCAAGAGCAACAGGAGTTGTATATTTTCAGTGTTTGGTAGGACAGATTGCACAATTAAATATAATATAGCGTTTGCCAATCATTACAATGGTTTTACTTTACCACCTCATTTTCTAGAGTACAGTATGTCTCTTACCTAAATGCCTTTACTGTTTATGTTAATTCCGAACAGTGTTAAAAATCTGGTTGTTAAGGAATTTAAAAAGAGATTATAAAGACCTTAGGCAATGTATATCAATGACACCATATGAAACATGAAGAAATTTTGTGCTGGAAGCCTCGATCTTCAAAATCCTGTTTCCTACAAACAATTAATTGTATATAAGTAAATGTAAATCTACAATGAAAAGTTTACCCATATTAAAGTGACATTATTCTTTTTTCAGAGTCCTTGAATTATCCTAATTCAAGGATATCTGAATTCAGAAATTACTGATGTAATTCTTTAATTATTGTCTCTGAATGAATCACAGTTTAACAAGCAGCAGCTAAACAATGGACTGTTTTTAAGACAGCAGTAATGCATAATGCAAATATTGAATTACTGATAATGTGAAGGAAAATAATCATGGGAGAATACAGACATACAGTATGACTGTGAATCCTGCATTAAATATCACAATCATACAGTATCTACTGTACTACTATGGGTGCTGCACTGAAGGGGAAGAACATATGTTTCCTTACCTATAATTATTAGTAATAGTATTATCTTAAAGGGTTATGATTTGTGAGTTATTATCTTGGACAGACTGTACATGAAGGATCTTGGGTAAAGTGGGATGGAAACTCAGTAGACATTTTCATTTTTAGGTGTGAGGTGTAAGGTCATCTCTCAATTTCACAGGTGATTTCATCATTTCATTGCCTGCTAATTTTTGAACTTCTTACAACACATGAGCTAATGTACAGTGCTTTTTAAGATTTGTATCCAAGGAACATAAAATATAGTGCAGCATGAGGCTTTATCTGAAGTTTGCATATATTACTTTTTGGTTGGATAGAATCCCAGGAGCCCAACATTATATTTATTGTCACTTTATCAGTGCTATAGCAAGTTTAGCAAGAGTTGTTAGCCTGATGATAAAGTTCCAAAACATCTTGTTTTCCTGTTTTTCTAAATGACAATACCCACAGTTGACTTAAGTAGTTACAAAGGTTGCTCACTTGCACTCCCCTTAAGGTGCCTGATAGTCATTCCATGTTGAAGTGTCAGTCAGCTATTTGCCTCATGGCATTTTGACTGTAGGCAAATGTCTGTATCTACTGCGTAATATACAGTACCTCCTGGTGCTTGGTTTGCAGTTTGAGAGGATTATGCACATGTACCTCTGTTATACTGTAAGTATCTTTAATAATACTGTACTTGGTGAAACTGACATCATACGTAAATAGATTTGCTTAGCAGGCACCCTGATCCTAGGCAACCTATACGGGATACAAAAATTTAATAATAATACAATTTACATACCCATAAAAGAAGTAAAAAGTACAATCAATTACCATGTCAAAATAAATAAAAGGTGTCAATGCAGACAATACAGGTTACTGCAGTTATGTCGCACTACCGAGGTGGGACTCCTAAGCTCTGTGTCAACTAAATTGCTGGTGGAAAGGCAGCTCCTCGGGCAGGTATGCCTGTCTGGATTTGCTGACAGGCAAATCAGATCCAGGTTGAATTGAGATTCTATCAAGCAGATTGAGGCGGGTGTTTCCTATGCAGGAGACACAGGTTAGTACTGTTTAGCACACTACCTAAGTCTGAGTCACTACCTAGGTCTACCTACAGGTAAGTCAATGACTTATCGTTAAAACACCCATTCGTTTGATGAGGGAGGATTGAATAATCTGTCCAAAAGAGTCTGAATAACCCTGAGTGAAATATAGCTCCTCATGGGAATGTGCTCAATTTCTTAAGAAACTGAGAGCTACAAGTTCATGCCCACCTGAGCATAACAGTGCTCCCCTCTGAAAAGGCACTGGAAGCATGAATCATGGAGGCTGCATGGAGATCCTGTGCTGGTACCCCTGACTTCTCCTCTGGTCCATGGCCTCTTCAAATACTGCGGCTGTTCTGAACACCATGAGTCCAGGACGCACTTGGGTCTGTGTTCCTCAGTGGCTCCAATGGAGATTCTGCCTGTGCAGAGGCAGATGGGTCAATGGTTGCCAGTGTGGGTTTCAGGAGTTAAATGTGGAAAGCTGACAAGATTTACTTTCCCAATGAAAGGGGAGGGTGGAGCCGGTAGGTAATGGTGTTCATTCATTCCACCACTTTATACAATGAAACAGGAGGCCAACATTCTTGATGGCAGGCAGAGAGGGAGGTGTCTGGTTGAGAGACACATATGTTGCCCAGGCCTTAGGGGTGGAGCAGACTCTCAAAGATGGTTGACCTGTCTGTTCCAGCCAAGGAGGTTTCTGGAGGTTGGAACACACAACCCACTGTACACCCCCCAAGGACATCCGTGGGGTCTAAAGACAAAGATGAAGTGCACAGCTTAGGAGAAATGGTCTTGAAGTAGTGTGGTCTTCATGGTTAAAGCATCTAACCATTGGGTTCGGATAATCACTCCACACTAGTCCTGCTAGCCCTGTTTGGAATGCAGCTCCTCATGGGAATGTGCTCACTTTCAAAGAAAACTGAGGGCTGCCTTGTACATGAGATGAAATAATATTACACTGTAGTTTACAGAGGACAGGAGATAGAGTTATGTGCTGAATATACAGTACAAATGAAGAGTAATTGTAGTTAGCACATGAACGACAGGATTCTAGACAGACTGAACCCTATTTAGTACTTGGACGATAAACCTAAGTGCGGTGTTCTAGTAGTCTAATATTTCAAATTTAAGGCATGTATAGTATCATTCAGATAACAGAACAAGGGTCTTAATCGAGTAATGTTATGCAGGTAGAATAAAGATAACAAATTTGTTTCTATCAATAAGGGGCACTTACTGACAGAAATATCATGAAGGTTTTCTCAACCCCACATCAGGTGAAACAAAGTGTTGTTTTGCAGATACTAAGTACACATTCTAGACAGGTAAGCATTTATACCAAAAGCTTCCATATCTTCCAAACTGAAAACTGGTGAAGACAGCACATTTTAATTGAGACAGGAAGACAGGGTTTTGAATGGTAGAAAATACAGCAGCACACAGTCACATATCCATATTCCCATCTGTTTAAAGGCTTAAACACCAAGCTGACCGGATTAGGGACAGCAACTGATTTTACCGGTTTCCCTATAATTGCTTTAAAGACTTATAACTATAGCAGAGCTTGTATGTAAACTTTTAAAGACGAATGCAGTAACTATAGCAAAGGTTGTATGTAAACTTGAAATAATCATGAAAGAAAAAGAAGAGGGCAAGTGTACTCATGTAATAGTCTGCTCGCGTGATTGGCAGGACATTTACTTTCTTGCCTTTAAAAGAATAATTAAGTGCCATATTATGTACCTGCTAAAAATGAAGAAAAAAAATGTTTGGAATCATACTCATCTATTCATTAAATCCTTTATTTTCTGTCCAGAGACCTGCAGTAGTTTCGTAATTTGATCCTGTAATTGTCACAGCTGTTTTGAACAAACGTGATTCAACATGACTTTCTCCCAACCCAGTTCTCCGATGCTGGTGGAGATATTTGCTTTGCCACAGTTTGTTAAGGTCAGTGGGTTTCTTTAGGATGCCCCAGGTCTTCTTGTCTTCTTGTGATGTGTGGGAGGGATAGTCTTGATTCTTTATAGAAAGAGCCCCTTGACCTTTTCCATCATAAAGCTGGGACCACGAGTATCGCACTATGTCTGTGGCTAAATCAAAGTACATGTCCATCTAGCCTGGCTAATGAAAGCTGTGTACATTGACATGCAGTGCCAGGGGCTAAATCGCTTTGCTTTGCGAGTTAAAAATAGCAGGAATTTGTGTTCCTCTTGTCAAGTTGTATTGTGCAAATTCTGATTTTTATTTCTTTTAAATATAGCACTTGCTGTTAAATTGGTGACACTGTAAGTGTGCAGTGTAGCATCCATTATATGTGCTTGTGCATAGTACACATCAATGAAGTGTAACATTTTAAAAACAAAATTATGCACAGTCTTTGTGTCCAGTGAATGTAATTATGCTTTTCTAGTTTTTAAAATCTGTTTTATCGAACATACAAGATTCTGTGTTGTTATTATTTCCTTTTATTTTGTTTTGTCTTTGATTTGCCAGTTTTAATCTAGTTTAACTAGATTCCTTCATTTGTGCTATTATGATGTCAGAATTTACACACACAGATGAATAGAACACCTTATTCATTTTTACGACGTTAGACTTTTATGCTTCATTTTTGCCATCCCAGAAATGAGTATTCTAAAAGAGCAGTCAACATTGCATGAATGCCAATGTGCAGACTATATTCAAAATAATATGCAATAGTGTACATTTTACATTAAATGCGACTTTTTGACATTCGCAGGGACTAAGAAGTGTATGTGATATGTGTGTGTGGGAAATCAAAAATGAGAATGAATTATGGGGGAGGGGTTAAACAGATAAGAGCATTTTTGTATCCTTTCCTCCCTGCTCAGTTCTGATACGGAGAGTGAAGGCAGTGGATTGGACAGGACTGCAGGCTGTGACGGACAGGGTGGATTGGAAGCAGGGGTGAAGTGACTGAGTCACTGCTCCGTGTTCCGTGAGTCTGATTGTGAAAACAAGTGTCAGTGTTCACATCGTGATGTCTTCCAGCACTATTCTAATTCAGGTAGCAGTCAAAATGCTTCATTCTCAGCTCTAGCTCTTGAATATAGAACTATGCCACTGCCACAGATACACTTTTAAGTCAGTTAAGAACACAATTGTAACAAAAAAAGTAAAGAAAAAGATTAGACTCCGAGCATGAATATAAAATCATGTAAAGCTGTTTGAATGCTGACTTCAGGAATGAAATCTTTGATAATTATACCCTGTGAGAAAAAAATGCCTTCATCCTTAGACAGAATATATTGACCAGTGGTGCTTCTCACTGCTTCTCTTTCTACTGTACAACTGCTCTCTGGTAGCATTTAACCATCCCCTCGTTCCTAACCTTCAAAAGTCACCTATTACTTTAATAAATAATGCAAGAACAGTGGTTTCTGGAACAATGCTATTTATAATTATCTTTTAATTTTATATAACATGCAAATAATGAAATTGTGAAACAGTTTTTAGTTTCATACTATAAGGGGATATGAGTTTTTTTTTAGATCTTTGGCAGTCATTCAGTTTAAATGATTTATTCAAACTAATGTATATATGGTAATGAAGCTGAAAAATCAAACTCTATGTAATAAATCAGTGCTCTCTAATGCATTGCCAACTTTATGCATTTATGGAATTTTCCCTTTTGTAAGGAATACCCAAGAAAAATACACAAGATCTTTAATAGATGTCAAGTGAAAAACCAAAAGGAGAACAAACTGCCTGTCAACAGCAATGAAGTACAGCTGTTTGATTTGGCTGCTGAAATGAAACTATGGCCTTGCTTCATTCCATTGTGATAAAGGGATTTCAATTAACCATACACTGCTACAATACTTTCAAGAAGTTTATTAAATGAATAAGCTCTTTTTCACAACACAGAAGCAAGATTTTCTTACAGTATTTTACAGCTATTAGGTTTATCATGACAGATTTTCAGTGTGTTTCTGCAGTTTTCACTTGGTTTAACTTAGACTATGAAGCTGATTTGCTTTGAAATACTTTCTTACATTCTGAAACTGGAGCTCAAGATCCAGCAGCTCTTTATCTTAAAGATTCAATTGAGCAGTGGAGAGCTCATCTGTAACAAAAATAAGACAGGACCATAGCCAGTTAAAAACAAACACATTAATTAATAATAATAATTCCTTACACTCCTGTTATTTACAGGTAATGGGGACTCCCCTCCATCACCACCAATGTGTAGCACGCACCTGGAAGATGCAGCAGCAGCCATAGTGCGCCAGGACACTCACCACACATCAGCTATCAGGGGGGAGGAGAACAGAGTGATGAAGTCATTTCTTAGATGTGGGGATTATTAGAAGGCCATTATTAGTAAAGGCCTATGGGAAATATTACAGTATAGTGTTCCCATCACTATACTGGGGCATTAGGAGCCACACAGACCACAAGGTGAGCACCCCTTACTGGTCCCACTAACACCTCTTTCAGCAGCAACCTTAGTTTTTCCCAGGAGGTCTCCCATCCAGGTACTGACCAAGCTCACTTACCTTCAGTGGGTTACCAGTTGTGAGTGAGTTGCAGGGTGATATGACGGCTGGCACATATCACATTACCATGCACCTCCTACCATGCACTAATATTTGAAAATCAGCTGCTAAGTTTTGTTTTAAACTAGGTGCAATGTTTGGAAGCTCTGTCTTAGGCATACTGCATGATAGCACTACACACTCCTTATTTATCCATCCTGCTTCTGTGTTTCAGAGTGCATCCCTTGCTATAAGATATAGCAAGACTTAGCAAGGCAACACAAATTGGCTAAATTTACCTTTGCATAATTTGTAAACAAAAATGCCTCTGACATTGCAAGTGTACAGTTTACAGTATACAGTATAAAATAAATATGCCTTAATATTCTGATAATTTATATGTGACTAACTATGCACCATAAGGAGTCAGCCAAGTGAACAAAAACACTGTACCATCAGAAAAGGAACAAAGTAAGGGCAGACTTAATGAGACCAGAACAAACTCAACCACCAACAACTACACCACTTAGGCCACTTTATATACTGTAAACTTTGTCGCCACTGGAAAAAGAGTCAGTTTCCACCTGTTATGATGTCCTCTCAAACATTTTGTAAGGTCTCTGGAAGTTACAGTAGAAACCTGGTTTATGGCTTAAATTAAAGCTAAACCCCACCCCTGGTCCTCTTGATGGACAGGTACACCTACATTTTAAGGGATGGGTTAACAGAATCTGTAATCTGACACAAGACGGTGGATCAACAACAGGTAGCACACAACAAAATACAACAATACATATTGTACAAAAATAACTATATAAAAGGTTTTAAAACAGGCCACAAGGCCATGTGACAAGGACCTAGCACAGCTCTTTGTCACACTGTTACACAGTATGTATCTTCTAGATGCTTTTGTCCTATTAGTCACTGCCCTATAGTAACTCTCATTCTCAGGAGCAATGAGCATTGTGTATTAACAATGTCATCCAGATCAGGAGAGGAATCTCCATCAGTCAGTGAAACATGAAGACATTTGGGTGTCTCTTCCATATAATAATATAAGTCATTAATGCAACTGTAATGGACTTTCCCTGTATTACATCACCATTTCTACACGCGCATCCTTTTTTCTTCTGGGTAAGTCTGTCTGTAAGGTATAATAGCCAAATGCATATTTTCAGTGACCACAACAAAGTGATATGTCTTGTTTATGTGTAATAGTCAATAGTATTCTTGATTTAAGATTGTCTAAACATCTGCATTCAGCCACATAACTTCATGTTCACTGTTCCAAATTGTTCTTTTTCATATACAGTACACTATATATTTTAAACTGATGTGGCAGCTTAAAGGACAAACAATTCACTCCAGGTATGGCAGAAGTTCATAAAAAAACATAAAGACATTCATACAGAGACTACAAAGCCTGTTATCTAACACCACTGTTGGTGATACTGTAGATTCTGATACCATTAGCTCACCGATGAAAATGAGTGAGGTCAGTCATCTTTAAATCTTACGTATTAGCTATGCAGTTTTATTGTTAGCTGTGAAATACAAGGTGAAAAACAAACATATTGTACATGCAGTTATTGATATTTTCTCATCATTTTCAGGCATACAATACTAAATCTCCAACATCGTGAAGAGACAGTTTTAATGGAGATATTCTGTGGAGCATAGAGAGCTAAGAAAATGTTGGCAATGATTTAAAAAACTTGTTAACAGCTATACACTGTATAGTAACATGGGACCTTAAGTACAATTCTGTCCCTTCATCTCCTCACTGTGGAGTTATTTATTTTAAAGAAAAAGAATAGATCAATGGAGGAAAATCCTTTGTGATCCTGTCCACAGAATGAGTACAGATGATTCATTGTAGCAATGTAAGACACTAATTAAACACGCAGAGCTTTGTGCAGATTACCAATAATCACAGTGTTGTACACATGGTACTTCTGTAGTTTTTCTTGCCTATTTTTAATTGCCTTTCTGATGTCCTTTTTTCTACAATGTCTACTGTTTTCTCCAGTTGAGAAGATTTAACAGGCTGTTGATAAGTAATGTGACACTGTGAGTCTTTTTGTTGAGCTAGTGTACAGCACATTTCATTTGCCTCTATAAATATAATAAAAGATCAAATTCTGAAATAATTGTAATGAGAAACAAGATGTTAACAGTATAATAATACCTTTCCAGTATATCAAAACAGTTTGCTTCAGTTTTTGTGCCCCAGAAAACAATAAATGTCTCAGCTGCTGTTTCACGTAGAGAATATATTATGTCCTGCAATTCCTTACTGCTTGTTTTTGTCTTTACCAATCTTTTTCCTTTTTTTCACTGTTCACTGGCAGACCTCCTGTCTAGACTATACCATCAGAATCTATGGTTTACCATGATATTTGCAGTAATTGCTTCTCTTTGTTCTTCTACTACATCTATTATGATGTATGATTTCAAACATATTGTTTATGCCATTCTACACTACATTACCTTGAGTAAAAGTTTCAGATAAATAAACTTCTATTAATAACAGACTTGCAAGTTTTCAATGTACTGTGGCTGTTGAATGATTTGTAAATACAGAGCTCAGCGGATGACTAATGCTTTTACTGTCCTGCAGATCATTTCCATTGCTGAAGCTTGGCTGATGTCTTGAGTCTAAATGGATAAAACTGTGATAGAAACAGTGATCCTAGCATTGTCAGCGTCAATGTCAAACACAAGACTACATTTGCTGACATAGTATGCCTTGAAGTCAGATGGGACTTATTCACTTAGTTAAAATGTTGCTCTCTTATTACAGGGTTGGAGTCTTTGTTTTTTTCATTTAATCACGTTAGTCAGATGAGAACAAATTTCCATTGACAGTGACTATGAAAAAATGAAAATGGAGCATTCTCATGTAAACCACAGGCCATTAACAGAAGCAAGTTTAGTGAGATGCCCTGCTACTCATGTCTGGGCTTCGGAGCCATAACTGCTGACCTGTTTAAGTTGACAAAACCCATTGCTCTTCACATATCACTGAACACTTTCAGAATTCATCCTGAATTTCTTAAGTACTGAGACAGTTAATCATTTGTTATCGGATGAGATGCACAATCATCATCCAGTTTTTTCTTGACAGAAAAATAATAATCATAATTATTAAAGAACATTATTCACTAAGTCAAGACCTTGTGCTGTTGAAGACACACTAAGCTGCAATTTGACCATTGATTTGTTTGGCTGCTCCTCAGTAATACTGAAAGTGGTGTTTTGGTGTTTTTATTGCAGGATGGCCTCCCTCCCTCTTTCTTAATGCTGCTCTTCTGCCTGTGTGTGGGCCTGTGTCTTAACTGGTGTTGGAGCATGACTGGCAGCCTACAGATCCATATCTATATACTTGACTTGCCATCTGCTTTTCTTACATGTGAAGGAGTGGGCTTAGATGAATGCGTAGAGTATATGTACAGCATGAACATGAATAGCACAAAAGCAACATGCAGATTTTATCTTCCAGTGATAGTTATGAAACAGATTTTAGTTTTCTACTTATAAATGACACCCGATTTAAAGCTACTGAGCTTCAAATTGGGTACTTTTTATTATAACTAAAAAGCTTCAATAGCAGACATGTTCACCAGAAATACATAGAATAGATTAAAGACATTAATGACTTTCAAAATCATCATGAACAAAAAGAATGAAGTGAAAATGAAAATTATGTGTATATTTGTATACAAATACATATAAGGTATATAAGGTAAACAAACCAACTATATTTATTTTAAATTTTAAATTAGAAAATAACATTGTTAGCTATTCAGAAATTACATAATTGGGATTTACACAGAGGAAAATAACATTTTTGGCAGCATCCTCAGGGTACATATTGATTACAAGACGTTTACCCAGAACCACCAGATCCCTTTACTTCTCAAGCTCTGCCCCTCTCCATGATCAACCCAGTCTGACCCAAACCATGACTTTCCCCTGAACTCTATCTCAACTCTCAGCCGTCCAGAACTAATGTAATCCTTGAGCTAGTTGAACATGCTGCAGGGGGATCTCACACATCACAGTTTCTCTGGGCTGAGTGATTCCCCAATGGCCCAGGTGTTGTGATCCAGCCAACACTTACTGTACTACTCACTTAGCCTGAATTCTGCACTGCTTTACAGGGTGGGAAAAAAGAGGTTCTCTTTCATTTTAAAATCATGGACACGTGAGTGTTTTCAATTTAATATAAACCACTGTGGATTTAAAATGAAATAATTAAATGCAGGAGGAATCAAAAACTTGACAGAACAGACCACGAGAGAGAACAGACGAGTTTAGAAGACCTGCTCCACAAGAAGATGAAAATGTGATTAGCCTGCGTCTACTGCAAGTGAGTCCTGAGTCCGTGCTCCCTCCAGATCTCAGCGACACACAGCCTCAACATCACTGACCTCCGCAGTATTCGGCACTGACATTTTTCTGAAACACTTTCCCTTGGCTACATCATTATTTTTTTTAGTGAAATGTTTACAAGCATCTGCAAACCAAAAAAATGAGTGGGGAATTGAGTAAAAAGATAGAAATCTACCCCATGCAGCCTCATCTGGGAAAGAATGCCATCCATCATTGTCCCTGAGCAGGAAGGCAGACTGACATTCTTGCTTACAACCTCTAACAGACTAGGCAGATGAAGCTAGAGAAACTAGCAGAGCAACTGGATATGATGTGAAAATCAGCAGTGAGACATTCCCAGCTGAAAGACATCTCCTAATCTGAGCACCAGATTCTAAATTCAACCTCAGAAGTTTCTATCTAATGAACAGTGAAATAAAAACTGCCAGTGAATTCAGTATCAACAATGCAACAGACACCTGACTGTTTTTGAGCCTGTTATCAACAGGCTTGCACCAGCCTCAGAATTTCATCATTGAAAAGGCAGTTAATAAAAGAGCTTATGTCTGGTAGCAACCAGACTAAATTTTTTTGCCAATAACATTTTTTCAAAAAGCATTTAAAAAATAATAAATGTCAGTTAGATGGATGAGAGCATAATTACAGATTTTATAAAGGGTGACAGTAATTTCTCATATACGTCTCATCATCACGAATGTTTGCTGCCATACTTCTATCAGTGAAGCAACAGCACCTCGTAGTGGTTGAATCTTGAATCGTACATCGAAACTGATACAAAAGTTTATATCTGAAAGTATAGAGCTTAATTTGGTTCATTTGTCTTATCTATTTGTGTATGATATGTATGTATAATATCAATTATGACACACCAAACCAGAAAAATGCCTTGACTCCCTCAGGCAAGAGATATAAGAGCATACGGACATTTACCACTAGATTCTTCAATAGCTTCTATCCACAAGCAGTGCGATTGGCGAACACATTTAGCCATACCCCTTGGACCACACCTATACCATCTACCTCATTATGATTTCTTATTTATTGCACATCTCCAGTCATTGTTTACACGTCTGTATTGTTTACAATCAAACTGTTTACTTGTTTACTTGTACATTGTCTACTGTTTGTTTCTATATTGTCTTGATGCACTGTCTGCACTTCGTGTTTTTACACTTGTTTTAACAATTGAGAGACTTTCTGTAAGTAAGAATTCCATTGTAACAGTACATGTACCGGTTACATATGGCAATCAAGTTCAAGTTCAAGTTCGAGTGAGGTGAGGCATATGTACTACTTATGAGTTCAGAGTGAGAAAAGGCCACTTCAGCTCTCAAGGCCACAGGGTTCTCTGGTGTGAAGCACAGCTGGAATTTGAATACCGTAGCTTGATAGAGTGGATCATGTGCTTTAGGTAAGCAGTCAAATCAACTTTTTTTGGGTGACATTTGAAATAAAAAATATTAAGCTGTAACTTTTCGGGTGACTGATGAATAGTCTAAAAGCAGATTCGCAATAATCTTCACTGGAATGTGTGGGGGAGTTAATAATTGCACTGTGTTGTCCATACAGTATTATCCAAAGTGTGTTTCTGAAATGTATAGACTTTTTAATTGATAAATAAAGCAGTACTAAGGAAATATTGAAAATAACAAATATTTTCAATGTACTGTAACATTCATCCAGTTTGGAACCAATTCATTGCTGCAGACTTTTTATAACTCACTTCGTCAAAGTATAAGTAAAGACCATATTAGATAAAACAAATTAAATAAATTTGCATTAGTAAATTGTTAGTCATTTTGCATACACACTAGCAAGCAAAAGAAATAATACTGATTCAGTTAAATAAGTTAAAAGAATTTATTAAAATAACCTCACTGCCTTTTGGTTGTGTAATCAATATGATGCAACCGCTCAAAGGAAAAGAAGTGTGCTAGCAAGAGAGAGACTGATATTATTAGGAAAAACAGGACTAATCCCCACAGTCAGTGAGACTTTTATTCTACTTTGTATTCTACTTGAATTGAAAGGACAATAGATTATCATAAACATTTTAGTTTCTTTTTTTTTTAAAAAAGCACCTTTTAACTCTATGATACCAAATTTAAGAAAGTGGACCAGGGGAAAAGGTAAATGTATTTCATTTGGATTGCAACCTAGACAGGCAGAACAGGGTAGAGGTGACTAAAATCAGAGGTACAGTATAAGAGGAGGCCTGAGGTAAACCAAATTAGATGGTCCCTTTACAATTGGACATAATGCCTGAAAAAGGCTTTATCTATCAGGCAGACAAAGGCGAAAGCATTATTAGGTCTTGTTTAAATGGCATGGGGTCAAGCTGAAGGGGCTAAGACAGACCCCCATTTAAACTCTACAGCTTTTTGAAAGCAGCCATCTAACAGTTCTGCTGTGATTGAAGCACTTCTGCCTGTTGAAATTAATAGCAACACACAACCGGGCCATTAAGAGAACTGCAGCAGGGGCACTCGAGCTCTACTACAGCCCCCTTAAGAGCCCGAGCAGGAATGGGATTTATAATAGTGCCACTTTTTTAATTAACTGTATTTAGCGCACATATGAAAAAGTATATTTTTAATTATAAAACTGCCAATACCAGAGCCCCCAAGGAGTAAAACAAGGTGCCCTTTTCTCTCCATCCCAAAGGCAGCAGTGCTTATTCAGATCAAACACTGCAGGGAAACCTTCTGCAGCAGGTAAGCCTTTATTGGTAGATTAATAATAAACAGACTAAATAAAGCACTAAATAAAATCCTTGAGCAAGCTGCTCTGTAACTGTCAGTGTTCAAGTGTTTCATTTAACCAGAAATCTGTGTTCTGCTGGATACAGCATCTATAGTACAGTAGTTAAACATGGTCTTCAGTAACTTAAGCACAACACTTGAGGAATTGTACTGCAAGGGACTGTTTCACACTCAGAACTTGTGTGTGCGTTAATATTTGTTTAGGGGCTTACACACTTCACTGAGGGTATTCAGTTAAGTTTGTATATTTTTCAGTTACTGCAAACTAACAAGGTGCAACTAAATGCTTAGTTTATATTGCTTAATCCCTTAGATTGCAATGGAGCTAATGTTTTTAGGATACTCTTTATTCTTCAGAAAGAGCAGATGTGTTGATCGATCCATGTCAGGATGGGATAAAGACACAATAGAGTAAAACAGTGCGCTGCTGTGGATTACAGTGCGGAGCTCCCAGAACATGACTAAAAATATGTTGTTTCAATTATGTAGCATCTTAAAAAATATATTTATCCTCAAGCATGTGGAGACACTGAACCACACTTTAAGCCAAATTAGCACCTTGCACAGCTTTGTGCAAGTTTTAAAATCAATATCAAGAAAAAATATTGTTCAGTATACTGACACATCAGTGTGGTACCTCATCCTAAAAAAACCTCCCCTACACAATCCACTCATCCTTTGTTGGGTTGACTTTGATGCTTTTATAGTAACAAATGTACAAATATGTTTTTGATTGGCATTTCTGCTAATTTGGAGTCTTCATGTTTTCTTCCATTAATAGTGATATTTGTATAACTATGTGTTCATCAGATTTTGAAGGGAGAAACAACATGAATATTACCAGTTCCATTTTCTCCAACATCCTCTGATTTCTGAAGACATTCCACAGATGGGGTTGATTGAATGATGAACATAGACAGCCCCAAATTCACAATAAAAACTATTTATTAGTATAATAATATATACAGTATGTGTCCAAAAATAGACATTCCTTATTATTCTAACAATGGTAGTGATGAGACTTGAAAAAGTGTTGGTATTCACACACGTGCCGATTGTTGAAGTGGCAGTAGTGTTTATATCGAAAGGGGGAAAATGAAATACTGTATGTGAAATATAATCACCACAGATACCTTTCCTCCCCCTCACATCCCAAAATCTAACTCTAGAGGGAGCTCTTTATCACTGTATGCCAACCCAACTCCATTTAATCTCCAGCCTTTCACCACTTGGCTTTTATTGAGATTCTGATGAATGCATCATCAACGACCTACTATTAGCACATGAATTAGCAATTGTATCCCCAGAACAAGCAAATGCCTTCCAAGTAAATGTCCTTTGGCAGTTCACTCCTGGCATTACATTGTAGGTTTTTACTATTACATCTAGACAGGAACTTTAAAAAGAAAATCGAGAGTAGGTTATAGTGAGGTTATTGGATTTTTGGCAGGTCAAAGTCATTTGAAAGCATAAAAAATACACAAAATTGCCTTTAGGCTGATAATCTTACTGGCACATAACAGTTTTTCCCAACAGTGCATTTCATCAATCTAATTCACTTTATTCTGCATCTTCAATAGTGGACTGTAAGAATTCCCATTATTTTAAAAAATAAAATGCACAATAAAAGGAATTTTCTAAATCATTCAAATAATAACACAAGGCATTTGGGAATGAAGAGACAGGGGATTTATGAAATCTTAAATTAAAACATCCCGTTGACATTCACTCCTGGTTTTCATTCATTTTCGAGCAACTCCATGAAAGCTAAATGACAACACAGGTGGTTTTTTCAATGTTCTTGCTAACTAATTTCTGTCCGAATAACATCCTGCCACTCTAGGAGGGTACAGAGCACTGACAAGGCTTCTCCTCAGGTTAAAACAGCAGTAGCTTAATTTGTTTTTCCTGAGCAGTCTCCCTAAATAGCGCCACTAGTGCAAAAGAGATCTATTACTGGACCTATTACTTTGTGGCCGGACATATTAGCAAGTAATATCCCTAAAGAGGATTAAGGGATGGAAGGGAATGGGGTGGGGTAGAGAGGTCAAAAGTTACTGCTTGGCAAATGTGGATCGTGACAGCTCATCTGACATTTTCTTTCTTCTCTTCTCCATTACAATGTTCCCCACAATAAACACCAAACAGGCAGGCGAGAGGAGGAGGAGATCCTGATGCCACTTGATGCTGCCATTGCCCCAGGGAGTGATGGGAGATGTCTGTGACCTGGGCAGTTAGCTGATCAACTGGTGGCTGGCAACAACCACTGTGAGCAAGTCTTGTGTGTGTATGTGTGTGGGGTGGGGGATTTTTTCGTTGTATGCTTGTCTGTATGAATGAAAACATTGCTTTGGAACGCTGCTTACCCCCTTACGTTCCCTAAGATTGAACACAGTGACTGCAAACTGGAAACAACAGGGAATCCTGGGAGATTTTCTTCCAACAGTCAGGGAATGTAATCTCTCGAAGAAGCTTAGAACGTTTCTCCACAGCAACCTGAGTAGCCCCATGGCCCATAGCTGAAGCTCAGCTTCAAGGATACATTAAACAAACCAGTCTGCCTGGAACCAGAAGGCATTACAGAACAGCAACAGAACAAATGCCTTTTATTATACTTACTTTGGAGATGTTTCTTTCACCATTACAATTTTAAAAAGCACATCAATAGTAGGAAAGCTTCAGTTCAAAAAAGCAAAAAAGAAATGACAGTGTGTCTCTCTATTTTGTCTATATTGATATACACTATTCATTTCATTGTATACAATATCTTCCATTGGTATTTTCAGAGATACAAAAACTCCTACAGATTTTATTTTGAAATATCATTTTTATCATATTGCAGCTGATCTAAAATGACATTTGTTAAAATGTCATTTTTAACGAATGTAAAAAAAAAACCTTACTTGAATTTTTTCCTCTGGCTTGAGGCAGTCCCTCCAAAGCCTGTACAAAATTGTCCATGGTCATGTTTAAATTGCAATTTTACAATTCAGATTCCTATAATGTCTTTAAATTAGACATGAATCTGAACTGCCACAAATTCTGAAGACCACAGCTAATAAGCTTTAGTATTCTTTTCCTTATGATGTATGTTGCATAACATAGTTGTGAAGCACCATGGTAAATTTTGAATGGCATTTTTATGGTTACTGCCCACCACAGTCTGCTTCCCTTTTGAGCAATTCTTGTTCAAACATTTTAATAAACTTCAGAAAAGTGTGGAATTTAAATTCTGTAATGAAGCTGGCATATATTTTTGGGGTGTATCACGAATGGTGAGCATGCATTTGGGAAAGTGGTTATTGGTGCATGTGCACAAAAGATCAAGCTTGATTTCACAATGAGCAAACCCATTGCATCTATCTCAATCCCACAGCCAAAAAGTCATGAGCAAGATAAAACAGCCAGAGTCATATCACTTAAAGGCTGCATATTGCTTGGTGTGGCAGCTGAACCATGGGCCAGATTATCTGTTTTAGGAAGATCATCTAAAATGCAAGATGACATTGAGTTTGAACGGGTCACTGCTTAGTCATCTGAGCCTCAATGTGGCAGGCAGGAGTCAAGTGGAGGGCAAACACCTGGCCTGCCTCTAACAGCCTCATTTAGAATGTCTCTGTGATGATAGTCATCCTGTGGATTTACTGAAACCATAGCCCCTGCTCAAATTAATTTGAACTGCAGCTGTCACAGTCTTTCTGAGGGGGCAAGTACATGCTAGCATAAGTGTTGCATAACCTTCAGCGTTCCTAGTAAAACAGTGATTTGAATTGGAGGGTGTCAAAGTCTGATACTTTCTTTCTCGTCTTAATAATTTCTGCAGTTCAGCCAAATAACTAGCAGAAGGCTCCTCTGCTCTTTGCATCTGTACCAGCATTTTTGTAAAGAATCAAGTAAAACCTTTGGTTTTTACAGTTTGAGCACCTTTTCATCGGTGAACTTTGGAGAAACATTTCTCTTTCCATTATGTACTGTAGTTATGTAGTGAGCTCCATTACACACAGATTCCTGCCTAAGAATGACTTGCAGCAAGACTCTTGTGTTGTCTGCAATGCAGTCTGAAGACAGCCCGATCTGTGCAATGCTCAAAGCTCATTAAATGCAAAGTGTACTGGAACAATATCTAATTGGTAGTTAATAATAGTTACAGTACAGTATGTGTAGCTTCCAGATAACATCAATTGTCTCCTGTTTCTTGAGAAAAGTTTTGAATAAAAATTGGGCACTGCAGGGTGTTATCTACAGAAATGTTTCAGCCACCACTGGTTCTTGATAGTGGACAGTTTCTCTCCAAAAGCTGAAGTAGTGAGAAATACCATACCAGCACAATAAGTCAGTAGAAGCCAGTTCTGGGAGAATTGTTTTAACTTATCTTGAGAATATTTTTGTGTGGTATGGTTTTCTGCTGTTCTTGCTATAGATTTCATATAACGCACCCTTGGTGCCATCTTGCTCTCAATGATAATAATAAAACTCCCGTCATCCTAATCTAGCTTGGTATTTATATCCATTTCACATTCAGTTGAATATTGCACCTTTTGACTTAATGTTTGACAATAAACATTGTACAGTGAGTTAAATTGATGTAATGTCTGGCCTCCAACTCCCCATTCTTAAGCCCTCTTTGGAGTGGCCAAGAATGGCTGTTGAATGCAGTAATAGCTAGTTAGGATACAGTACAATTTGCCTCATCCAGCCAGATTGCTCGATTTGAGAGCATAGAAAATGGAGTATATGCTGACAAGATTAAAAAAATCTTAGTTTCTTGCATTGTAGGTGCTCCCTTTTCTAGTACAGGATTCAGACATTGTCTCTTCTAGGACAGCAATTTGTTTCCAGGATCTTAGCATTACATACTGTAACTGCTATACAGAATACACAGACCATCTCACACTTCAACTTATCATCATCATTAACATCAGTGTTCACCTGCTGGTTGTCCTTAGTGTGAAGATGCCCCTTTATCTTGCTTGTCATTGTTAGTTCTCGACCGCCTCTGGTAGAGGAGTCATAGTGAAACCATTCAGAAGTTAATATCACATTCTCACAAGGATAAAGCTCTCAGGAGCACAACACCATACACAATACAGTTGTGGATTTGGTTTGATTTAAAATTAAAATATGCAGTATTGTATACTGCATGTATGGAAAGTAAGACTGTTCTGCAATACTCTCAAATGTCATGTGAGCCAGCCATGCAAAAATGAACCTTTAAGATGATGACTCCTTTCCTAGTCCTTTAAAGGAGATGAAAAAGAAAAGCAAGAAAGGACCATTGTAAAATGGGGAATTTGACGTTTGCTGTATGGCCAATTGACTTCTTTTCCCATTAAACAAGTGCACTGTTTACCTAATCTTTCATACCATTTCAAAACCATTAAAACTAAGGAGATTAGTATCACATTCCTGACAAAGTGTACTTTTATTTCAGTAAAGGGTATTTTCACTCTCTAAGGGGATTATAGCCTTCACAAAATGCATTCTGTAAAGCTCTACCGCAACTCACAGAAGAACAATTTTATCTCCCTTCTAAATAAATACAGTATCATTGTCTGGTTAAAGAGGATTAATACAGGAGTAAATCTGAAATTGAGTTTAATGCTATGCTTATCTGAATTCTTGACTGTTTTAATAGTGTACACTTTTGTATCATTAAGCAGGAAGCAGGTGGGGATAGCTTTAAAGAAGTTAGAGGATACCTTACTGTAGGGCTAAAAGAGGAAATTGTGTGTTGAATTGCACTTAAAACCCCTCTTTGTAAAACAAGATAGATTGCAAAGTGAATTCACATGCCAGAACAGTCAGGACGGATTTGAGAAAAGATATCAGTTGCAGCTCATACTGTAACTTGCGAGGTCCTGATTGTTCTTGGTAAAAATGAAATGGGTGATATTGGCTTTGGTCTGCCTTCCTAATAAAATTGTTTTTACAAAGTATGTAACTAAAAAATGAGTAACGTGTACTGGAGAGGGGTTACTGCCAGAATTGTATTGAAGTAAATAGAGTGCGATGCTAAGGTTGTGATGAGTATTTGTGTAATAGAAATTTGCAAACAAAATAAAGCACCAAAATACTTCATCAGTGATTCTTATGCAGAACACTGTAACTGTAACATTTTTAGGTTAATGTTTTCTGATTAGGAAGCCATTCCTCTATGAAATAAGAGCATATGAAAGCATACAAATGAAAGAAGGATTTCTTGGTCCATCTGCCTAGTTTGTTTTATTTTAACTTCCTTGCCTTAAATTGTTTTGCTCTGTGTAGATTTACAAGCTTGCTATAATTCTCCAATGTTCAAGTGTCATGTAGTCGTCCTTTCATTGTTCACTCCTCATGAGTGAAATGGAATTGTGGTTTGAAAAATTTTGGCTGTTAGGGTTTTTTTTTTAACACAGAGTAATTGGACCCTATTCGGTTAAATATGTTCTATATGCTGGTGCAACATTACGTTTTTTTACTTGTGGAAAAATTCGGAATACTCAATTCGTTTTTTTTATCTCTTGAGTCTCAGCATTGCCTCCTTTATTGTATGAGAAGTATGAGGATGAGCAGATGTGTCTTCCACCATAGCCACCCTTTAGATCCATTCACCATTTGGCATTCTGCAAGCTCCGTGGTTCCTTCCAGAAGTGTTAATGCTGATTGGAGGAGTAGACTGATGTCTGATGTCACAGGTTCCCAGAAAGTTACAGGTGTCACTACTTCACCAAGAACTGAGAGAACCCTGGACAAGTCATCTACATCCTGTCCATGGTACGACTCTGTCAATTACATAGCCACCTATGGAATCCTGTGCAGTGCTGGCTTAAAAATCATTTGACTTTATATTCTGCTAATGAAGCGAGGGGCTCAAAATAAAATCAATAGGCTATCTGAAATCTTGCACTTTTCAGTAATCTTAAATAGTTTGTAGCTGTGTTTATACTAAGCAAGAAATGACACTTTACATAGTAAGGCAGCTGGGACTGATAAAGAAAATAAGATCTTGATTTAAAACAATGTTTTTAAATCAATTTATTCCATTATGCTTAATGTTTTTAATGCTTAGCAACATAAATGAATCAATGAAAGCAGCAGTTTGAGTGCTATTCTGTTGAAAGCTAAGAGAATGGATTAGGTGTTTCATTTTTTGTGCACAATACGTTCCATTTTAAACCAAATCACAATTTCCTCTTTCGTAGCCCCAAGCTGTCTGGTTGCTATGACAACGAAGAGTAGCATACCAAGGAGTCTCTTCCTTTTAGTTCTTAGGCCTATAAGCTTCGGCCTCAGGCCAGCAATTCATATCTGAGGGAAATAAGCAGAAATATACTGTTGATTGAGTGGGTGATGAAGAATTGCAAGATAATCGGCATATTTATTTGGAGTATCCGGATGTTATTGCTTAACTTTAGGCATATCTTTAGGGAAAAGGAAATTAATGTCACAAACCACTCCTCAGCAGACATGTATTGAAATCCAGAATTCTTTAAACAGATAGCTTGAATAGAACACCAAGCTTAGCAGTAAAAAAAGATTTTTTTTTAAATCCTAGAGTAACACAGTTTTCTGAACCTTTTACATGAGTTCATGCAAATTTGGAACTTGCCATCAATTATATTAATATAGAATTTTTTTTCTATTTTGAATAAGGTTGTTCAGTGTTTATTGACAGATAAAGCTAGACTGTGAGACTCAGCCTTCATCTTTCTATTCTATAGTACATAATGGTGTTGTGTACGGTATTTGAAAACCACAACCATACTGCTGTCATTTATTAGCTTCTTGCTGTGATGCTGTTTAAAACAAACAAAAAAAAACAAAAGCCATTTGAACATTTATAAGTCAAAGAAGCAGACACTGTGTTCAAGGATGTCTTTATAATTTATTTATATGTAATTGGCCATTTGCAACATGTTTTTATGTTTATCCAGATGGTCACTTCCTATCACCTTGAACCTCCTCTAAATTAGTATGACCTTGAACATGGATCTTGTGGTACGTTACAGACCAGATACTGAGAGAGTTGAAAGCATACTGTATATTAAAAACTGCACAGTCTAAACTACATTAAGCTCAATACTTTTCATATTGAAACTTCATAGTAGAAGACAAAACAAGAGATTTACACTGCAACTGCAAGAAGTTTGTTTTTCTTTTCTCATTAGTTATCTGAGAGAGCTGGCTCAGTACAGACGGTAGCACTGACTGTACATTTACATGAAAGGCCCCTGATTCAATTCAAAATGATAACTTGCTGATAGAAAAGATCTATCGTTTCATAGAAGCTGGCTGTCTGTCTGCCAGTTCTGCAACTATATCCACGGGGAGATTGGCAGATAGAAGCGGCTGTCATCGCCTCCTGCCCTTGTTGGTTCCACAGAACCCGGCTCCCTTTTTTCTCCATGTCAGAGACTGCAGGAGTGGAACATGAAACACTTTCAGGCAGACTCGTTCTTAAACGTGTCTGAGCATTGTACCAGTGGCAGGTTACACTCCCAGGACAAGCTGGTGGAACACACTGCACGTCTGGGGCTTACGCCATCACTGTCAAACACAGCTGCAAGAAAAGAACCTCCTTCCCAACATCTTTGCCTTAAATTACAAAAATATTTTAAGCTGCTTTAGGAGATTACTGTTTAAAGGTCACCGCTAAGAATAAAATACCACTTTAGCTCCAGGTAAAATTAATTCAATAGACTGAATGCATTACAGTCTGTGTGGGAGTACTGTATGTAGACATTGTTATTTTTGTTGCTGTTCTTTAAAATGTGATTTGGTAGCACATCCTATTTTTCACGTAATATATAGAAACTGATGTGCCTCTTTTCCCACTTACTCTCAGGACACATAATGCCATTGTTGTTCTTTTATTCTAAGAGTCTTCTATTCTCATGGGGATTTATTACTCACATGGCTCTGACATTTAAAAGCAAGTTTTTCAATCAGAGTTGTTATTCTGAACTTTTTGGTTTTCATTATAATTACAATTCCGTCTTGGAAGAGTATTTATGCATGGTGAGAGTCATGATATCTATCAAATGTTAAGTCAATGACATATTTGACATATTAAGCACATATTTCTCAAACAATGTTACGGTTTAATCCTTTCCCTCAGGTTTTGACAGTCTTTAAATCACAGGTGAAAATACTATGCTGGCTGTGTGCCAGTTTCAAACTGGAAAAATAAAGAGTTGTAAAAAACTCTTGGTCCGGACAGGGTTACACCTAAGGGCTCCTTATTAACATACAAAATATGAAACTACATTTCCTTAAAACATTTCACTGATTTAGAATTTGGATTCTATTAAAATTGAATATTTTATATTGCCCTGTTGCTCATTTCTAGAAACAGTAAACTGATCACATTGTAGAATACCCTTCAGAATGAAGCATTCTTCATCTTACAACATTATTCTTAGAACTGAATTCATACTCAATTTCCTTTTGGTAATCACCTACAAACTCAAAAAACTTATTTAAGTATAGATTTAACCAAAACTATTTTTTGTTTTCAACTTCCATTAATTATCCTTAAAGGTAATATAAATTTGCTGCTTCCGGCATTATTATTATTATTATTATTATTATTATTATTATTATTATTATTATTATTTATTTATTTATATATATATACTGTGTATGGCAACATAAGGTCCATATTGTAATAAACAGGAAAATAAAAGGGGTTTAATGTCAAATGTATTCCGGTCTTCAGAGGAGTCAAGTGTGATATGAACATCAAAGACTCCTAAATATTTTTCATTCCTCCCTCTGCAATGCACAAGGTGATCTGACAGATGCACAAAAGCTCCACAGTTTCCTCTTGGATCCTGCATGGGCGTCGATGTGAACAGAAATTAGGTGAGCACCCATCCCCTCCATGCTAGGACAGCGGGCGGACAGATGCCCATGAAGGGACAGGCTCCAAATGACCGACAGGATACAATGTGAATACTTCTCTTGGCAATTAACTTTAATTGGGTACAGTAAATCTCCAGATTAAAATTGCTTGTAATGGCCAGATTTTCTGTTTTATATGATTATATCAGTGAATGTAAGATGTAAAATCCAATTCTTAGTGAAGAAGTGTCTAACATTCACTTTGTTGGGATACACTGCTGGGATACATCGCTTAAAAGAAAAGAAAATGATATTTTTTAAATGCTTTTTTAATATTGAAAAAACGAGCAAAAGAAATGTACATCTGGCAACAGAACCTTCCATCCATCCATATTCTAGCCACTTCAATACAGCAGCAAGACAGGATACACCCTGAACAGCACGCCAGCCCAGGGCAGGGCACACACAGATACAAACACTCACACCAGTGCCAGTTTTTGCTAGAAACAAATTAATCTACTGTACCGGTATGCTACTGTATACCAGTGGAAGGAAACCATAGCACCTGGAGGAAACCCACAAAAACACAGGGACAACATTCAAGCTCCATGTAGATAGACCCCAGGAACTGAACCCAGGGCCTCACTGCTATGAGGCAGCAATGATAGCCACTGTGCCATCATGTCACCCCTCTGCAGGTGAATAACAAACATTATTCTTGGATGACAGAGTCCAGTAGTTTTGTACCCTGATTCCTCAGTCACTTCACTACTTAACCATAAAAGTTCAACTATGTTCCAGGCATTTACAGATGTACTTTGAATTAAGTTCACTTCTTCAGTCTTCCACTGTAGAAGACTTGAAGACTGTTGAAGAAATCCTTCTGACTAAAACCGAACTCTTTTTTAAGCTGCTACTCCAGATCATGCAAAATTACAACTAACGTTTTAAATTTGGTTTCTTTATTTTTTTTAGAAATTTAAATTCCTCAGATATGGTGCACCTTCATTCAGCTTTTGTTCCTTACAAGAGCTTTCTTGAAGAGAAATCCTTTATGTTATGCAAATAGCAACAGGACTTAGGCACATATGGTTTAAAAAAGTATTATCCAAGGCAGTGTCAGCTTTTTCAAGTTTCGCTCTTTAACAACTGATCACCGACTGACTCAAGAACTGAAAAGTGAAGAAAAAAAACGGAGGCGTTTTCCATTCCATCCTATAGGGGGTGAGAGGGAGCTGGAGTCTGTGCACGGTTAGACCTGTCCACAGGCTGAAACCTGAGAGGGTCCTGTTAAAGGGAGTCACTTGCAATCAGAAAGCCACCATTTAATTACAACACACAGGAAATTACACAGTGAATGGCTGAGGCGGTGATAAGGGGCTGAGACCAGGGGATGACAGCTCCCGAAACCTGAGCACTTCATCACAAAGCTACTTATCACAAAAGGCTGTCTGGAAGGCTGACAATCTGATTGTACTGTCAACTCAATTCATAATTAATATATTTATCAAATTAATTACTGAAAAAATCTCGCCGTCGCCGCTCGTCATCGAACAGTGGCTAAATTCATCGGCCGCTGGCTCCGCTTACTGCTAATAACTGCGCTGTCAGTTTAATGAGACCATGAGTGGGCTTGTGCTTTCGGCCCATGACAGACAAATTGCTCCCCTATGCAGAATGATACAGAGAATTTAAAGGAAGAAAAGAAATATGTCATTGTTTGGTGACAACCACAATCGCAGCCTTGTCTTGGAAACTTAGCATCAATTCGGACAGACATGAAAGAGAGAGGCTCTGAGGGGCTTTGTGGTGGCACTTGTTCAAAATACTTTATGAAGTTCTATCTTAAGCCCTTCGTCAGTACTTTCTGAATAGGATATGTTTTCAATATCCACCTTCATTTCTTTGATGGATATGTTGGCTTCTCACAATGCTGATAGCAGGATATAAAATGTTATTAAGGATGTTATTAAGGAACTTAGGGCTTGTCAGGTCATGTTCCTTGATCGTAATGTTATGCTTGATGTATATAGCATGGCTTGTTCCCTTTCTGGAATAATAATGTTAAATATATCACACCATCAAAAGTTTTAAAACCTATGGATTTCTACATGTAATAGTAATCTGCTTAAGCGATAATAATGTTTTTTACAATGTACTGTATTATAAGACAAGTTTGGCCTTTCTACCTGACCTACCAAAAAAAATGTTTATCACACTATTTCAATTTTAATTTTTCTTTGATTGAAAACTAGTGGAATCTTTTCAGTGCTGATTTATGTTCAAGGCCAGTGTCAGATGGTACCACCATACCATGTAGTACAAAGCAGAGGGCAGGGAAAAGGGTTGTTGTAAACCATTTAGTATGGGCTCCCTCGAACATACCGATACTTACTTTGAAAAGAAAATCATTTCACTTTTATTCTAAGTTTTCATTTTAATTTTTTAGAGAAGACTTTGTTACACTCAAGAGCAGTCTGCTAGTAACTGTTAGATTGTAGATTAAATGCTTAACACTTTTGCTTTGCATTCATTCCTTAAATCACTGAATGAATGAACATTCTTTGCCAATCTATAACAGCCATATACAGTACAGTACCAAAATTGTTACATTTTCAGAAAAATAAGGTATAAATTAGGTTTTGTAGTGTACCTCCTAAAGTGACTGTCCTTAGGTATTCCTGAAATAGCTTTCTGGAAGTCCAGAGGAAGAAGCCCCATTCAATTATTTTAGGGGCTTGGAATCTGTGAATCCAACGACTAACAAGAAGCTGTCCTCCAAATCCTCACCAGGATTATCTGGTGACTTTTGGGAGAAAATCTTAATTTATATTTTTATCTTTAAATAAAAATGTAACCACAAATCAAATGAAATACAATATTAAATATACAAAACTTTGGTTCAATAAAATGAATATTTTCCTAACAAATCATATTAGTATTATACACTTCTATACTGGACATTTACACATATACAATCATTATGATGGCTTCAATACACTGTCAGTCAGACTGTCGTACAGAGAAGAAATTTGTTCCAAGCAACACTAATAACAAAAATGAATAAAGAGATCACTGTTATAGCATCTTCATGAGTCTGTAATCTCAGCATTTATGTATTTTTTTTACTTATATTCCTTCAGTGTTGGCCAGCTCCTGTCTAGTCCTGTTTTACGTCAACTTTCATTTACTGAGCTGATCTGACCTGATAGCTTGATTGATTGCCATAAAAAATAACTTTTGTGCTTTCTAATTTATGATAGTTCAATATTTTGTAGAAAACGTGCAGAATTGTGGATCTTGGGGGCAGTACATAACAGTATCTATTCCAGTGATTGTTAAATTAATTAGTTGTCATTTTATGTGTTTTTGTCATAAACATTATGGTTGTGATTGAGACGTTTGTCTTAGCAGATTCCATAACAACCTTCTTATATTTTACTGCAGAATCAGCCAATGAAATTTCAGCAATAGCATTCAGACTTTCATAGAATACTGCAGAAGGCCTTTTGTGGATTTTCTGTCACTTGACATTTATTCTTTCAGAAATATACCTTTTCTATCTTGACTGTGCTGTTCCACATTCTTCAAACCCGCTTCTTATGCTTAAAGCTCAAAATCAGGAAAGATCAGATTAGTCTGTTCAGATAACTCTAATAGATTGCTCTGTATTAATAGATCAAAATACACTGTCACATATAATATTTTTCAAGCAATATTATGCAAAGACTTGCATTCATTTATTTTCCTTTTTCAACAGCTGTCATGATTTTATAGTCCAAGTGCTTCTACAGAACTCGTGAGTGTGCTGTGCTGCAGTCCACATGCAAAGCACATGCAGTGCAACTTAAAATGAAATGAAGGCAAAGCTGAGCTTCACAGTATAGGTAAAAAGATCCTTTGTTTGGGATATGTCTATTTGTTGCTTTACAGACAGGCATCTAATTTAATTGCCTTCATAACACCATTGCCCAGCTGGAGTGTTTCAGCAGAGAGACAATAGAGGAACAATGCACTGGCCTTTTTGAAATGTGTCTGATGTGCTGAGGGTCTCCTTCACCTTTTCTTACAGGCACAGGAAAATGATGGGCGTCTTTCGTTCGTTAGCTACACGCATTCTGTCAAAAGAAGTGTTTATGCAGTTACCTAGAAACCTGTATATTGCAATCTGGTATAATCTTTTTTAGAGGCACAGCATGGAGAAGCTCCCCACAGATTGACACTTCTCTTCAAAAAAAGAGACGTACCTTGTTCCAATTAACTTGTGAAATCATTGTTGAATTCTAAATAATTATTCATACAGTGGAGCAGGCAGATTTCCATTCTGCTGTAGACCTCATAAAAAGTCAGGTTTGGTACTATCTTGGAAAATGTGATATTTTCACAGAACATGAAAGCACCAAACAGGAGGATGATAAATCCTTAGAAAAAAGTAACGCTTTTGAACATTCCAGAATTATAACTTACCTTAGCTCATTTCATTCTACTTTATTATAGGATGCAAAGCAGTACCTCCTGAATGATAAAATAAAGGTTTATTATTTATTTTAAATGTTATCTTCAATGTTTGATGTACTGTATAAAATCATCATTGCTGGCACTGTATGTTAAATTGTGGCCTTAAGATGGCAGTGTTTTGCTACACTTCGCTGCCCACGGCAGGTGTATTCTTGCTGATTAAGAAACAAAGTAACCTTCAGCTCTGCAAGGTTAAAAATCAAGAACTGCTTTGTGAGATTAACATATCACTTTATTTTATTTTTATACAGATTCTACAGTGGTTTCTTTGCCATTGGCTTCTTGTTCTTTCAATAAAAGAGTCAGTTAACAAGCTGACGAACAAATAAAGTAGTCTGTTGTTGAAAATGTTCATTTTTCTACTGTGGAGGTAAGCCTGACCATTTAATTCAGAGGATCCAGAATATACAATTTTCTTGCAGAAGGAAGGCTTCTTGAACAGTAATCAAACAGCTTAAGGTAATTTTCCAGGTGAAGTGAGGACAATTATACACCACAGACCTGACAAATGGGAAAATAACCTGTTTTTATTTGTTTAAATAAATTGTTGGCCCATATTCTTAGTTAGGAACTGATTATTTGGAAATTCCCTTGGTCATGCTGACACAGGGAAGCTACAGTGCTTGCACTACGATAGGAGTGGACTCAGATTCATTACATACAGTACTACACTAATGCACTACGTTATAATATGCAAGTTATCTGTAACCAGTACCTTAAAAAGTATATATGTTGTTACTGGATGTGTAAATTAGAGAGATACTCATATCTCAAGGTCACCATTAGAGAAGTAATTTGACATCTAATTCTTCTGTTGAATTCTGGGTTGAAACATGGTGGAAACTGTATGATCTTACCAAAACAACGGAGGCCTCCAAGGTATACCGTGTAAACAGGGAGTATACCAAATAGTGTGCCGTAAACTCCATACACCACAGTTTTTTTTGTGGCCGATATCCATAAGTTAGATAAAAAGGTAATAGGATAAACCACACTACAACCACAGTAGAACCTTTAATGTTAAAAAAGTCAAGGAGACCTTTGGCCCTGAAAATTGTTCATAAATAGGCAGATTTTATCTGTTACTGTACCTTTCACCTGTTCTCCATATAACTAGTTAACACTGGACTACTGTTGGAGGTCACTAGGTCTGCTTTCTTCTTTCTCGTAAACCTGGCTAACATCAGCAAGCCTATCAGTGATTCTCAGGGAATAATGAAACCCAGTACCACTTCTTGTGATGGTAACTTGTGACTATACTTACCATAGTGTGCTGATATAGAGCAGATGTGGGGTTGTGGGTCTCTTGATTCCTAATTGTAATATTGACCTGTGAAAATGTATCATTTCTGATTGGTTTTTGGATCTATGTATTCTACATGTTGAAGAATAGGAACAAAACTTTGTTTTAGTACCATTAATGGCAATCCCCTTAATAAGCCATTACAGTATGGTCTCTGCCCCTGAAGCTACTTATATTAAGCAAAAATATGGACAAGTATTGTCAGGTTATTTATCCCTGTCAATTTCTTTGATACCATATACAATATATAAATATGCCAAATGATGTTCAAAACTACTTTATTCAAACACAGATCAATTATTTTTTTGTAACTCTCAGTGCCATGCAGGGCATGTAATTATGTACATCCATTGCTAATAGTGCTAAAGTCAAGTGATGCAGTTTACAAGTGACATACAGTTAATAGCTTTAGATAGACTTATTAAAGTGCCTGTCATACTTTTCATTTTAATGCCAGCACTGTGGTGTCTTTATATTATTTTTTACAATCAGGTTTTTAAAATTTTTTATAAAGATACTATAGATAAGAATAATGTGAATGTTTTAGGGAAAACAGTTTTACTAACATCAATTACTTTATCTAAGTCCAAGTAAAAATGGGAAAGTGTTACATCCAAACCCAGACTTATTACATCTATTGCATTAAATTAATTGCATTGTATGTAATGGTGCATATATTTTCATTATTATTATTATGAATGAAACACGTTTATAAAGAAATGTTTGAAAAGACAGGACAGATGGTATACTTAAAATTAATACTAGTAATAAACTGGGATTGTATCTGTAGCTTTTTCTGAAAGTAATCACAGCTCAGGAAACTGTCTGGAAACAGGTGGTAAATACTTCTGTACATTTGATTTTGATTAGAACTGCTTTTGCCAAACCCAGCTCTTCCTTTTTTCTTGGCTCTTCACAGAAGTGAAAAGGCCACTCAAACAGAAAACCACGTACCTAGAAAAAGTGAGGACATTTCAGAAATGTTTGTTTATCACACTCATTTTTGTTTAGCAGTTCTGAAAATGCAAGGAGTGGTTTTATCTGACATCCCAGTACAAAAACAGGAAGGGGACAGAGATTGCAGAAGTAACACAATAGGAGGCTGGGAGAGTCACAGGAGTATCAGTTACTATAAGCTGTGCTGAGCAGACGGGAGATTAAGACGTGGATTACTGAACACTTACTACATGTCATACAGAGGAGAATAGGCTGCACTACAGGGCTCCCTCAGCTCTGGACAAGTGGTCATTTCTATTACAGGTCAATGCCAGTGTTTTCAGTCATATTTAGATCGCCTGTCAAAATAATGATTGGTCATTGCAAAGCATATAGTGACAGATTTTTCAAAAGCTTTTATTACACAGCTTCGATGACAAATTAGGCATTGTTTGCCAGCACTTGTGAGCCAAGCAATAAAATAATATACAAGTCTGATAGATAATACAGACAGTTTATTTAACCGTTTTTATGAGATCCTACACAACTATACAATTCAGATACAATTTAAAGGGAACTTTTCAATCATTTTGCTTGTTGGTTCTTATATCAAAATAAGTGTCATTTTTAACCATCTGTAGTTATACTTATTTATATATAGTATCTATAAAATAGTGGATTCCCTCAATTCTACAAGGTAAACCATTGACAGCACATTCATGCACACATATATATTTTTTCCTAATAAACGGATTATCCTGCAATCTCTGGTATTGTTCACAGATATTACTGTATTACTAAAAAAAAAAGAATTAAATTAAATTTCTAGTTGAATGGTCATTGTTCCTGGTATTCTCATACTATTGAGGGAAAGAGATCCTGATGGTGCATTCCATTGCTCTTTTCCTTTCCCATCTAAGAACAATAATCTAGGTGCTGTAAACTGATCTCCCCAAGCTTCAGAGTTGACCTTTAACATTACACTTGACCTCTCACCTCATGAACAAACCCTTGGCAGTAAACCTTGCTTAGACTGTGACCCACATTTCTGCTTGACCAGTCTTGAGGTGAATAGAAGGACAAGCTGGGAGGAGGAAGACAAGAGCTTTTCTGGTCTTAGTCCAAACTGGAGTCCTCTGGTTGCTGAAACCTGAAAGAGAAATTAGACTAAAGCAGCACTGACAGATTAATAGTTTCATCCTTCAAATAAACGCACCTGGATAGAATTAGATTCCTAAGCACAACTGTATTCATTTGCCCACCATACAAAAGCCAGATTATGGACCGACAGTCTTCCTCAACGGCTCTGTGGAACTTGTTGTGAAACTATGTCAAGCTCTAAGGTATACAAACAGCAAACCGTTCCATAAACAATTGACAAGTGTTCTATTAAATATTCACTGGGTAAACTGACTGTTAAAAGAAACCCTCTCAAGAGCTTAAATAAGAAAACAAACTATCTTTCTCCTAAATAGCAGAGTAATGTCACGTTTGGCTTGCTATTGCCCCGATCGTGCATCCATTGATTTTGGGCTTTACAAAAGTGATCAACAGTTTACTGTCTTTTAGAAAACTTCAGGCTTTTGTTCACCAGTGACTGAAATTACTTTCACGAAATGTTAACAGCTAAAAGTTAGGACTGTATGAAACATGTTTTAATGGTCAGTAAATATCATGATTGGAACTTGAAAACTTCTCACTAATAAAATAAGTCACCAGCCAAATTAAAATTATTGAATTTGCTGTGTCAGATGTCAAATTGCATCAGCCTTCTGCTCCCTTCATCCATGACCTTTTTCATGTCAAGATGAAAGGTGTACATTGAGAGGTAAAGCTGATACCGCCTGTGATTCTATATACTGTGTCCAGTTGTATATGTGTTCCAGAGGAGCTGTGTTTCCTCTGTTCAAAACGCCTTTGTGAGCAACCTTATGAAACACAGCCCCCTGAAAATGCACAGCCCTTGTCCTTCTTCAACAGAGAGGGACATGCAAACCCAACAGGCTCTCATTCAGGCCCATTGTAAACAGGCAGCCCCGCTGAGTCTCGCTGACTGAGCTCCAACAAGCCCTTCATTCATCAGCGCTCACTGCAGCTGAGCTGTTTCCACCCGGGCCAGAATTACAGACCTTTAATCAAACAGAATATACAAGGCACCTGAACTACTTAACCGCTGTGCTTGTTCGGGGGGCTAAGATAACCAAGTGTAACAAAAAGCCCGAACTTTATCTTTCCCAGGATGAGTACATTTCCTTTCTGTTGTTCCCAACAAAGGGCAGCAGGTACAAATGGTCTGCTATCTGTGTCACTGGGAAGTGGAGAGCAATTTGTTTCTATTAAACAGGACGGTTCTATTTTTTTGATTTTGTTGGCTTTTGTCCTGTAGTAACCTGTGCCAGTCACAGCCTTTAATGTGAACTGCCCTTGACCGGGGGCTGCCGTGCTCAAAGAAGAATTCCCCATTTCTGGCTCAGGTAATTGTGAGAATGCAGAGGGAAAACCCTGGGGTATTCGATTCAAACACACAATCCTCCCGTTCTCAGAATTGCACAAAGAGTAAACTTGAATGCAACATTGAGTTCTGTCAAGCTGCACCTGCTGGTGATTCGTCTCCCCCAGTTCACGGTGGGGTCAGGGCGGCTGAGCTCTGCCCCGCGAACTGCTCCCTCCCAGACCGGCCCCGATTAAATCTCTGGCAGCCTGACCTTTCTGATTTATGCTGGACCTGATAAAGCACAAAATACAATGACAAGCAACTATATTTCAAGCTGGAGCCCAATATACAAACTCTTGCACACTGAGATTAAAAAAAACATTTTTTATGGCCATTTTGCTACAACAGACGTGTGACTTTTCTAGTTTTAGGTTTACTGGATCTAAATAAAGTGAGTCATTTTTGTTGGGGTTTTTTTTTGTTTATCTATGAATGTTTTATCAGATTTCAAGCTACCATGGTTTCTTAATTGAAATATGAGAGAATACTGTTATTCCCATTCTATCTCTTTTGCACTTCATACAGTAGCTTGAAAGATGGGCATTCAGTGGGCATTGTGAAAGGCATTTAAGTCAGATATTCACAAGATAAATGTGCATGGTCTTAAGAAAATATTTCAGCAAGTTGGTTAAGTATTATTAACTTTTAAAAGTTTCAGACATACTAGTATCCTGCTACAGGTTATATGCTTTACCAAACAAACACAACACACAGAAAAACAGATCATGTCTGAGCTGTGTAGTAACACAAAAATTCTTTTGATTATTTTGCTCTTGGAAAGTAGTTTAGGTTGTTTAATGATAGCTTTAAAGATTTAAAGATAAAAAAATGAAGGGATGTAGATATACAGTTACGCATTACCACATCTAAGACTGGACACCCATGAACAGACGTACTGTAACCATTAGGTTTAAAGTCTACTCTCTTGTATATTTGTGATCTCCCCTCCCACACAACGCTATTCAATGTTCCTGCACCTTGTACTGCTGTTTAAAAAGTCAACATTAACTTGATCAAAAGCATAAAAGAAGTAAGACATCGTACAGGTAAATAACAGAATCAATAGATAGGTTCTGGTTCAGGTTTGTCTTTTCCTAGTTTCTGTTGCCTGTCTTCATTTCAATTCTGCCAAACATACAGTACTACTTCTTTACTAACAAGAGCCCAGTATATTCTAAGACAAACATTTGTAGTTTTTTGGAGCAATGATAAGAACATCTCCGCTCTTTTTTCAACAATTTAACCTTTTAGTATTCCTATGTTTCACAGACCTCCAGAGTCTGTGAATGATGTCGCCTGAAACATTTTATTATGACTTTGAAAGTGTAGACTTTAGAGCCCTGGTTCAGGGTTTAAGTTGAAGCTAATACAAGAAGACTGCTTTGAAGTTGTCAAGCTCAGTTATCAAGAGACAGACAAGTTAAGTTCAAAATGTTAAGTTACAAAGTTCTAAAGTTATTGACAGGATCCTGTGATGTGGAAACATCCTGGTTGGTTTTACCCAGTGAAATCACTTTGATTTTTTTGTACAGAAGCAACAAGCCTTTTATGTATCAAGAGAGATTAGAAGATTTGTGATTTGTGTATGCTTTGCTTCATTTTTAAGTTCTGATTGACTTTAAATTTCATAGAACACTTTTACTAAAGATGGAAATAATGTTTTCTTTTCCATTTAAAAAAAGTAAAGCTGGTAATAAAGGTGGACTGACAGGTAAACAGCTTGTTGTATATTTGTTCCCTATGACTAGCAGGTTCAACACAAATTATTCCAAATACAATAGGAAAGATTCATCTATACGGATTTGCATACTGATGGAATCTGTGATAAAAAGCTGCACTTGAGGAAGTATCCAAATGATGCCTGGGAGGAACTGCTTTTGGGAAAAAGTAGGGAATATTCTCAATTAGGTAATTGAGGAGATGGCTATAGCACAGTTCTGCAATGTAATGGATCTGAATGTCTGCCAATGGCCTTTAAACCCAAAGCAGAAATAAACCTGATGATGAACAAAATAAATATTTCAAATAAAAAAACACATCTATCATCTGTCCAGCTCACCAGCAACAGTGCAGGGGTCTCAGACTTTGATCCTTGGAGCCCCAGTCCATGACGTTTTGTAAGTAGCCTTTCTAAAGGCCCAGTTCAATTTAACTGTGATCAGTTAAACAGGTGTTGTGTTCAGTAAATCTGAGAAAACTGGAAGCAAAATTTAGAATATCATTCAGCCCTCAAGGACCAGTGTTCCTTTCACTGAAACATTGTTTGCTCAGTTGATCAGTTACTTAAACAAGTAACAGGTAATTTATGGTGACCTACTGTATAAGAATATTTGTATTGGAGCTCTCCAGGACCAAGGCTAGAGACTCCCTCAATAGTGTACCTGAAAAAACAATTCACAGAATGATTGGTGTATTCCTTATTATTTTCTATATGTTTATGTACAGCTTATATGTCCATATTGTTACTGACAAAAATGCATTTACCTAAAACACCAATGTCATGGTATCAAATAAAAGCTCATTGTACATAGTACTGATTTCGATTTTACTTGGCATTCCTGTGTTTTACCTTAAAAGACTTTCATTTTTTTCCTAGCAAAAGTGTCCTGTTCAGAGAATTATTGGAGCAGATTAAAAGATAAATGATTACGAAGAATAAACAAAAATATACAGGCTAAATATGGTTAATTCAAATAATATGATTTGCATATGCCTTAGAAAAGCACATTGTAATATTTAATTTTGCAAAACAAATAAGCAATATTCTTTCTAATCAGTATGTGTGCTGTTTCAGGTACTTTGACTGTATCTTGTACTGCGAAAAATACCACTTGAAATAAAGCATGTGTGTTTCAACATCACATCATTTGTCTATATTAATCAATAATCATTTACTTTATTCTTTCACTAATGCTGTCCTGGCGGTAAGAATGGGAACATGTAGAATAAAATTAGATAAGAGGTATTTATCCAGAGGCTTTCAAAGCTTCTCTGTTCTTTATTACACTTTCCAATACAGAGCTCCATCAAGTGTCGTAATGGCTTCCTAAAAGAGAACATAGATTAGGCATGGAGAACTCAGTTGCTCTTTCATTAAGTTTGTCTTGTTGCAGTTACCTTAAACCAAAGTGAAAATCATGTTCTACTTAAATAACATTACTCCTACAGTACGTGTTTATTCTTCTTCTTGTGCCTTTGACGCAGTCTTCTATGTTTGTTTTCATTCTATTTAATCTCTTTAAGACATAAATCACTGAACTGCGGGATTAATTGGACCAGTTTAACAACTTTTCTCAGGTCTTCAGACACTGCTGTTGTAAAAAGACATAGGAAACCTGCAGAAAAATTAGCTCTCCAAGACTGGGACTGGTCACTCCACCTCTGCTGTAAAGCATCAATCATGTCTTTCATAGCTCAGGCAAGGCATTTTGCTCATGGGTAGGCCACGGGGCCTGAGGGGCAGTGAAGGTCCTACATGTTATGCATGCCCAATGATCCTATAATATGGCACTACACTACTGTTGTTTCAGGTGATCCAGCAACAGTAGGGTTTACTGCATTCCAGGTGAGGTCTCTATATATTCAAATATCTTGTTCAGTTTATTGACTTTCATACAAAGAGCAAATTATCTCTCATCGCTGGAGAAATCTTTCTAGATATAAAGATGAATGACTGGACAGCAAAGCAATATTCCAAGTAAATTTTATTTTGAATCCATAGCGTTCCACAAAAAAAAAGACTCTTTGGTGACAAGTAATTAGAGTTCTGGAATAGGGAGCATTTTCTTATCAAAGAGGAATTAGGCATACATATAAGCATATCAGATCAACCTCTCCTTTACCAATGGCTCAATTGTCCCTACATCCATCATATCAATCTCTGTGACTGCCAATGCACTTCTGTGGAGAAAACATATCCTTACAGCAAAGCGTTTAACCTCACAATGCTTGGTTGCATGAGTGGCATATAGTGCTCCGGAGACGTCACACTTCTTTTCCTTTGGCAAGTTGCTAATTAGACACTGGACACATATGGTTCAATTAATTTAGCTAATGAGCACCTTTAAAGGCTGAGGGAAAATGTCCCTTTGTGTTTCACTCGTGGAACCCCATCTGGGGCTTTTAGAGGCGTGAAATGCACAGTAATTATTAGTAATCATCACAGACCATCAGAAACTGATCCTAAAGCTGTAATTACATGATAAATGTCTGTATAACACATGCCCCCTATTTTGCAGTACCCAGGAGACTGGGGATAATAGACAACTAACAGGGATACGGCAAAGGCCTTTTATTCCAGCAGAGTCTATTGTTTCTGCACCAATACATTCTGCTGCCGCTTAGCAATACACAAACCACAATCAAAGGGCTGCATGGCCTTGTTGAAAGCAATGTTTATCACCAGGTTACATTGCTAAAAGCATGGGAGCTTTGGCTTTTCTAAAATGAGACAAATTTGTTCATTTAAGGCCTCCTTGCAGTCACTCTGTCTGCTGTAGGGAAAGCTGATTGCCTTTTCTGTTGAGTACTTTTTTTCCTTACTCTGGGCTCCTTCTTAGAATGAAGCCTTGTTTTCTGCATGTCACAATGCTGCCCGCTGTTGAGAAGATAATTTTATTCCTCGCCTCCCTCTGTCCGTGCCTGTTTCAGGCACACCGAATCTATTTAAGCGCACACCTACAGTACAAAGCAGTGATTTTTATCAGTCACAGTCAAAAACTAGATTTCTATGGTGATTTTCAATGTTTTTATGGTTCACAGGACAATCTGATTTCTGAGTATTTGGAACACGTTTTAACAGGTGAAAGTACAAAATATAGAAAAATGCAAGATAGCTATATAAAATGAAAATAAGCTTTTTTTTTCACTTAAGTGAACACCCTTTTTAGATGGATACTATGTGGTGAGATAGGAAAGTGGGACACTAAAATTATTACAAAGTTGCCCTGTTGATTACCTTGAAAATCATACTGTACATTTTGTTATTTTCTCTTAATTTGTTTATCAGGCCTAACCTTCTTTAGTTCCTGTTACCAATATGTCTGTGTACAGCAAGAAATAAACATCCAGGTATGTTCCAAAACCTGAGAAAATTAGAAATCTCTCACATCGTTGAAAATGTTAAAAATGTAGAATTTCTAGGAATTTTTGCTGGAATACGCATGTCTGCTCACATCGTCATAATGCTTTTGAGCATACTGTATGTTTGATCGAATGTTATAGATAGATAGATAGATAGATAGATAGATAGATAGATAGATAGATAGATAGATAGATAGATAGATAGATAGATAGATAGATAGATAGATAGATAGATAGATAGATAGATAGATAGATAGATAGATAGATCAGCATAGCCTCTCCTCTCATTGCTACTAAAGAACTGAGGAACCATAACTATTTAATAGCAATACAAATATAAACTTTCAAACTTTAGAAAATAAACATTTTCTAAACATTATCATAAAAATAAATGAAATACTGTCTGTTATCAGGAACCATGTTTATTTTTTTTAATGGAGCAGGACAACAGGCATCAGTTATTCCAATTTTACACTGCCAGCCTTCCAGGCCTTGTTAGCTTCAGCACAAACATAATACTAACTGGATCCTGGTGTTGTAGGTAATTACAGTTTATTACAATATGCAGAAAAGTGCAGGCAGAGCTGCTGTTCCTCTGCAAAACACTTTGAACTTTGCACAGTCGTTTAAGTTTAAAGCTCCACAGACTGGCTAGCACTCATCCTTCTCAGACTTATTTCTTGGGGAAGCATTAAGTAGCTTCAGGACAGACAAGCTCAGTCTTCTCCAATGTAACTGTGCATTAAATCCAGGGGTTGGAATAAGAGAACCAACAATCTGCTAATTCATTTCTTCAACATTTTTCTTTACGCCCCACAAAGTAAGCCCATCCACCCACTTTAATTACAGGAGATTATTAATGAGATTTTCATCAAAACAGGAGTCATGGTGAAAAAATGCATAATTTCTAATGTCAACATACCGTACATAAACATTTATACAGACACGATATTTTTATTGTATAATTGTAGGCCTTTAGCACTTGTTGTGTACATTTTTCTTTAGAATTTATTGTAGACTGTACTGTATGTCTACAGTGTCTACATTAAGTATTTGGAGATTTGGAGTAAATCTTTAAAAAAATTTTTTTTAAAGAACTCAAGATTTTCTATTGTTATTGTACATCTCTATGATAAAGCTGCTGATTTATGTTAATACAAGACACCTTTCAGAAACAGATTGATTAAATTTGCTCGAAACCAGTTAACAGACTTTGAAAATACACTACAATAGGAGATTGTGATAACTGATTCTCTAATATGCTGCAGTTTTAATGCAAATAAGGCAGAAGAAGGCAAACAGTGAATAAAATGTTTGTTTTTTTGCTTTTCCATTGAACTGTTTGGTTGAAGAGCAAATTTAATTGTAATATACAACATATGATCAGATACGCATGCAAACCTTTTTTTTTACTCTCTGATGAATGTGAAAATGAAGAAAAAATATCCATGCATTTGCCTGAGATTTGCCTACTCTCCATTAAACAATAACTGTGTCTATGCTCTAAGCAGTCGTTGGGACTATGACACAATTTAGCTGTGCCACTTGGAAGCCACAATACCTAATGCCGTTAAACAAATGACAAGGCTAGAGTATTTATCCTTTAAAAAACAATAACAATATTGAGAGTTTCAACTGTTCTGAATTTCAGGTGCTCATAAATTAAACATCTTTAAAAGCTGTTGTACTGGACCTGACATTTATTTCTACCGAATAATTTCTCTTTACACACCCATCTCAAATAACATTAATAGAACATCATAAGATTTTTAGGAATAAGAAGAAATTATTTTTATTCATGTTTTTGAAAGATACCTGTTAATTAAGCATGAAGGATATTTTAGACCATTGTATTCTTTTGGCTGCTATGGCATATGGACTTCTGCAAAATTATCTGTTGTCATACTCTAAGCAGAGTCAGAATTTGCTTAGTTCTCAATATAGATACTCTATACATTTATTTTAAGTCTGCATACTCAGTCTTAAATTTTCTCATTTGTGATACATAACCCACTTGAATAATTCTGAAAAATGTAAGATATCCATAACAATAGTAAAATGTTGTAGTCATTGTCACAATGACAGCATATTATCAAAAATATTTTTTTTTCAAATTATACTCGCTAAATAATTATATTTAGCTGGTCATCTTAGAATTATTTTCTTTGTAAGAGTAAGACATTGAATACCATAAAATTGTGCCCAAAATGGATCAATTGTATATTCTATATTGTAAATCGACATATTGTATTGTACTAATCTGTGAACAGATTCACCAAGAATAAACTCTTACAAAACGAGTGTAACTCATTACAAATGACAAAGTGTAGTAAAAAGAAATTTTGGAAGTCACAAAAAGATCACTTTTTGACCATAAACCATTGGTAGCATGGAAACACATATTCCTTTACAACTTATAAGCTTATACACACTGTAGTTCATAGTCTATGGTACTGTACTTGCAGTTTGGCCTACTAAATATGCACACAGTAGGCCTCTGTAATATTTCAGAACTGGGTTCACAGATATTTAGCAGTTTTGGAAAGTAAGGCATTTAGTGTTTAAAGAGGATGAAATGATGGGTGCATGAAGATGAATAAAATATTCTTTCTCTCTCCCTCGGGTAGGGTACAGGCACTTGAAAAGTCCCACCATTCCCATAGGGTGGTGCTATGATGCTATACAGTGAGCGTCCTCTAGATGGCAACAATGGCTGATTAAATAAAAGGCAGGGTGGTCGAGTTCCACTTCAGCAAGAATAAATCCCTAACTTGAAATACAGTCCTGTCTTTCTTGCTGAGTGTCCAGAATGAACCAGAACACTGTACCTATGATTCAGGCACTGTTTCTGATGTCAATGATTACCCACATCTAGAGCTTTAAGAAATTGTGTACTTCACTACTCTTTTTTTCCGCAAGTAGTGGTTGACCTGATATCAAGACGGGTGTTATGCTTGTGGTATCCATACTAGCACTGCTTTCCCTACACTGTTCAGAACAGGCCAGGCTTCTTAGAGCCTAATTCAACAGAATCTAACTTTCCATTCATAAGATAAAAAAGACTTTGAGCAGTGGTGGATTAACCAATACCTGTATCCTCTCAATAGCCATATCGAAAAGCATGGCTCGCCTCCTTCTGCACAACATTCCCCTATGTAGTTCTCCTGCTGAGTCTAGAGTGTTGATCATCCCTGCTCCCCTCTGCATTGGGGGTATTTGTATGTGATTATTGACACTAGTTACACACCCCTTTTGTAATATAAGCAATCAAAAACATTACAGATTCTGTATCCTCAATCATCTACCATAATTTATATTCAGAAAAATAACAATGTGCAAAATCATACCCCAATGCACATTTTCATTTGAAATGATTATTAACCAGTTTTTTTATCCATACAGTATACCTGAAATTGTTTTAAAAATGAACAATTAGAAAAGAAAAAACTAAAAAAATGCAGAACAACTCAATAATTCAAAACATCTCTTTAAAATGCAACCTACACCTGCACTTGAATCATCTTGAGATTATAATATTTATTAATGTCTTTATCAGTGGAAACACAGGACCTATACTGTATGTGGTAAACACCATCTGTCCTATGTGCTATGCAAAAGAGTAAATCTCAATTCAAATCATAAAAGTAGAATAAAAACAAGCAATAAAAAAATAATTGGGCATATTAAACATCCCTAGTGCCACACAAATGTGGCTGCAATTCAAGCTAAAAGTAGACCAAAATAAGAAAAAAAGACCTTTTAAAAAGTCACCCATAGAATTATTTTTCAAAATGGCAGGAATTCCTTAATTGATGCTGATATTTAAGGAATTAATGAGTCCCTACAGTCTATATGAACCCTGGGCTCTTTTCGTAGCAGCCTTTTCATAGTGTAATGAACAGGCAGTCCAGCTACTCTGTTGGTGGAATCATGATAGTGATAGCGCCACTGATTACCAGATGCTGTGCTGGGTGTGGAATGCACAGCTTTTTATTTCTAAGAGAGATCGGTGTCGTTCACAAACAAGACAGGTTTTCCAGAAAGCATCACATCATCAGTTGCTGAACTCTCTTAATTAAAGAAAAGCAGCATTTCTGAGTGGAGGCTTGGATACAAGGGCATTCCTGATCTTTACTCTGGCAACCTGTACTCTGAGCTTCACCAAATCATTTTCATAAGCAGAGAAAAAAAGATGTAAAAAATGCAGTGTAGCATAGACTTTGTGGGACAGTTACTCACTTCCTGTGGATTTGTTTTTTACATTTAACACTTGCATATACATTATATTATTTTAAACAAATAATAATCGGCACCTCTCTCTGTTCCTCTCTCTTTATGATATACTCCAACAACTTATGTTGATCTATTAGAAAAAATAATTAGGATACAGTTAGAGTTTGATGAGCCTGATATTTTGTAAAAGGTCTGAATTGCACTTAAGGTGTACTCATCTAATCAAGTTAAAGTAAAGCAATATAAAACTGACACAATTAGATAGTAAAGGTCTTGTCGATAAAAAAAAATGTTTGACAAATTACACATCTTGAGCTTTAATGTTAGTAATAACTCTATTATATGGATTTTAATGTAGCCAACGTTGTCAACAGGTTAAATTTGGTATTTTTTGTTGTTCTTGTTAATAGTAAGTTGATAAAGAGCTTCATTCTCTATAAACATAGGAGTAATGCTGGCATCAAAGAACTTCAGAAAGCAAGCCAAGCCTGACTTCTTAATGCACATTTTACTTAACTATCTAATTAACTACTGAAGGACCTAGATCATGAAGAATACAAAATGGCACATTATAACCTTCATACAGAGAGTAACAGTGGATGAAGGTTTCCTATGTTCAAACGAAATCTGAAATCAAATGGAAGATCTCCAGTGTATTCCTGAAGAGGTATTGCAAAAAAATAAAATCTGTCTGGATCCAGCATTCTCCTAGTTTGCCCTGTGCTCTCTATACTGTGCTCAGACATCCACAAACATGTCTTCTCAGACATACTGTAATTCACATGTACTGCACACTTACATTGTATAAAACAAACCAGTACAACAGTGTTTTCATGCTACTGTTGATGTTTTGGAATAAAATATAGTCTTGGGGGCCATATGTCAAGTCACCACATTTCTGATCTTATCTTTGTGATTTTTGAATGTTAATCAAAACAAGTGAGTTCTCCTTTTACACTGCTCTGATACAATACTGCCGATTCTCTGGTAGGATTGCTACCAAAAGTCACTTCATGCACATACATCCAAAACAACTGGATCTTAACCAACAATAAAACAATTAATTAGTCCTCCTTTTCTGTCTGTTTCAGAAAAAAATGAGTTATTTAATTTTTCTTGACAAATTCCAGGGGGGCAGGCCTTTCAAGGCTGAAAATGACCTATAATTTGCTACTAACAAATGCTTCAGACTGGGAATAAAGGCTTTTCATTAGGCATGCCTGAATCAGAAACAGCTTAGTCAAAGGGTCCTTTGTCTAATTGCTTACCATTAAAAATAACATGTGGCAAAGGGGTTTAGACACTGTTTTCAAACACTGTGAAATCGCATCATTGGCCCTTCACAAACCCAATAATAATTGAACAATTAAACTTTAGCAGCCTAATTACCACTTCACTGCTGCAAACAGTACTGTAAATCACAGAAACCTGTGTCTGTTCAAATGAAGTCTATTGAGAATATTTCAGTATCATTTGGTTATCTGTGCACTGTTCAGTGCCTTGTCGTAGGTACAGTACCTTGTTTATGAATAAATGTTTTAAGTATCTTTGGATAATGTCACACCTAAAAATTAAACTAACAAATAAAGCAAAACCCAGAAATACACATTATCCATAGACCTAAAGCAACTACAGTCTTTCAGACTGTAGTCAGAAAACATGGTTAATGCATGTAAAAAGAATGATCATTTATTTTGGGCTTCATTTCAATTTTTCTGTAGAAAAAAGACACCCTCTTCTCATTAAGTTAAGGACCATTTGTCAGAAGTGTGGATTTTAAACAGTGCAGGTTTATGATTTCCAAATAAATCCATTTACACGTTAATAAATTCATTGTGGAGTCCTAATTCCTTTCACACTGTCCCCTTCTAGGTGTGTTTGGAGTTGAATATATCTTTTGTGTTATGAGAAGAGGGCTTTTGTAAAATTACATGAACACATAATGATGCTAATCATAAATTTGCATTTCAAGATCGACTATCATGTATATAAAGAATAATTACCCCTTTCTTTTTTAGATTTACCCCTGATTTGTTTTGAGATGATGCGGCAAACAATTAATGAAAACTGGTAAACACATGTTCTTTTAGCATTTGCCTGGTATTGTACGGTCTTGCATCTCACATGAGGATGGGTTCTGTGGTGGCACCACTGGTGACCTTTCCTTTAATGTTCAGCTAGCTTCATTCAACAGCAAAAGCAGCACAATGTGACAGTACTTGAGTTACAATTCAATTTTCAAAGCAGCAGGTGTGTTTTTAGTTACTTGCCAATAAAAAATGTGCCACACATTAGTACATGGATTTAACCCCAAATCATAAGAAACAAAAGCTCAATCAAATCCCAGTTTTAATTTGTTTTATTTTTCCTTTTTTTATTTAGCTTTTTTAATATCTGACAAAAGCTCGTAATCGGTGATTGCATTTATTGTATTACCTTGTCGTAATGCGCATTTACTGTAACCTGCTGTTAATTTTTTCCCACCTGTGATAAACCCAAGTGAGGTATTCATGTGTGAGTTAGTCATTCCTGACTCTGGCAAACACTTTCAAAAACCTGACGTTGATGAGTTTTTCCCTGTCATTCATCAGCAGATTTAGTGTTGTTTAATGTTGTTTGTTGCTTGTCTTTGCTAAGTTTACAAGAGCTGTTAAAAAGGAGTTGGAGAGGAGGTCACATTGTAATCACACACCCAGTCGACTAGAGGGGCTGAATGGCCTCCTCTCATCTGTAACATTACTCACAATCTTATGTGAGTGGTGGTTAGCCATTCTTGTCTTTATAACCTGAACTGTCATTTCCTCTGCCAGGTGAGTTTAGGCTAAACACTGACATATAAAGTACACTATCAATTGTATATTCATTGCCTTGTCTCATGGGACTTGGGACTTTGTTCTCTTATTTACCTTAAAATTGAACACAAAGGACACTTGAACGTAATTGAAAATATTGCTTTTATAAAGGAAAAAAAACTATTTATAATATGTATAGTATCCCTCAGCTACTTTAAGCATATTTATTTATATACAGTACATGTGCTTCATTCTCTCTGCAATGACATGTTCGTGCATCGGAATATCTTTTTTAAGTACAGACATGCCACTAAACAATACTACCTAAGAACCAACTGATACCGCCTGTGTTGTTATTCATTTGTCTCTCCAGGTTCATGTGGGCTTTCTCTGCTAGATTAATCGGGGTCTCTAAATTGTTCCTGTGTGTGTGTCCTGAGATGCACTGATACTCGATCCAGAGGTTAGTCCTGCGTTGGGTTTGCCAGGTGTCTTCACAACACCTTTTGCTTATTGATATGATATTAATGTTTGCATTGTGCATATTTAAGAACAGCAGAAAGGCAACAAAGATGTGGGGGTTATTTAGCGCACGCAGCTTGTATGGGTGCTGGGTAATAATGAAGATCTTATCCAGCTGTTTCTTACAACAAGCCGCATTCTCAGCTTTGACAGCATGGATGTGTACAGTATCCAGTTCCACACTCACAAAATCATTTGTGTAAAGTTTTCACTTTATCTGACTACATGAAATGTAGTACTTTAATCTAAAAGTTGTGCATTTTTAATGGACAAATTTGAATTCATTTCTTTCAAAACTGGTGAGGCAATTATTGATATAAAAATCTGAGTACAAGGCTTAAACAGGACTGAGCATATGGCCTTCCAGTTTTTCTCTTGAACCTACAGCATTCTGCTCTATTTAAACCAGTGAATATGATTTGGGAAATGCAAGTCAGCCTTTCTTGCAAAAAAGAGGAACATATCTGTCTTGCATGAAGGCACAAACGTCTTGACCACAAGAGATATTATCAGAAAATTTCAATGCTATTTTCCTAAACAGAAGACATTTCTCAGTGAGGGAAAAATAGAGTCTCTGTTTTAGTTAGCGATAAATTGTAAGCAGTTTTTATTTACTATAGAGGTGTTATATGGCCTTATTGCTTTGCATTATTTAGGCATACTGAACACATGGAATTTACGTATGCAAACCCACTGGTAATCTTTACAAAGGTGTAAGTCAGGTGCACCAGGAAATTAGTTGCTGGTAAATGTATTAATACACCTAATGGTCAAATCTGATTATCAAAAGTTGCTAAACAGCCATCAGAATGAGTAACCTATCCCTGTTTGGACAAAGTGTGAATTGTTCAAACCATTTTCATTTTTACATCTGCTAATAGCGTTAACAGGGACCAAAGTACCTCATTTACATAGCTATGTTTACAAGTGCCTTAACTGCACTGGACTCACTGTTTGCCTGTCCTCTGACAGTATGGGCATAGCAGAACCTGCTGGGTAGATCTGGTTATTAAAAGAAAAAAAAACAATGGCATTAACATATGGTCATGAACTGCCCTGAAATATGCTTTTTGTCTCTAGGGTCGACAGGTATAATCTGTTTACACTTATTGAGCCCTCCAAATCTAATCTGACAGTAAAGTCAAAACTGTTATTTTTTGCTTCACACAGTGGGTAAGCAATTTGTATTTGTGACCATGTGATTAATGTGAATGATAAGTACAACATTTAATTTTACTTTTGGGGAATTTGATGCTTTCAACCCAGTGACCAAAACTATTCAATCACATTCACTTTAAGTAAATTTCAGAGGGCAAATGTCAGTATGTGGTTTCATACCATGTTTGAGGCAAACACTACATGAAGTCTGCGATCCACTCAGCTCACCAGTCTGTGTAATCATCTGAGGTGCTTTTCCAAGCCTAGGCATGCACGGCCATTTTTAGAACTGACTCGCTCATTTTTATTGATGATGCAATTGATCATGGACACAGCAGAATTAATACTGAGATTTACAGAAACATATATCTACCTGCTTATGTATAAGAATATATTTCTATATACTGTATTTGGAGGCACAGCACCATGTAACATGACAAAGAACCAAAACATACAGCTCATGAAACCAAGGAGTTGATCAGGAGAAAATTATTAGACTAGTCAAATCACTCTCCAGAGTTAAGTTCAATGGATTAATATAATTTACACATGCTGACAGAAAAAAATGTCGGAACACCCGAAGATGTTTCAAGATGTTCTAAAACACAAAAGGGCTTCAGAAAAAGTCTCGGTGAATCATGATCTGCATGCAACTATTGTCTCAAAACAGTGCAACCAAACAGTGACTTTTACACTGTCAATACTTAATTTTAGTTATGGTCACTTAAAACCATTGTTTTGAAACCAAAATATGTATTTGTAATAATAATATGATTAAAAGGTTAAATGTATGCACATAATTACCAAGCAATTAAACATATACATTTTACTAATCCTGTGTCTCTCATGTATTCAGGTAATTCACCAAGTTTTGGCAATATCTTCTGATTTTGCTGTACAAAGAATGTGTTAGTTTGATATGCTTTACCATAAGTAATATAAATATTTTGTAGCAGGGGACATGGGGCTGGGATTAATTGCAGTAGTTGCACATCATCATCATCATTATCATTATTATTATGTACAGTAACCATTTTGTAATACTTGTTGTGCACTAGGTGGTGCCCCATCTTTATGAACTGGCCCTCTTGATCCTGTTTCATCATTCTTGATTCTGCTATAAAGTACACAGAACTTTTTCATTTACATGTTCTGTTTACTAAACTTGAAAAGTACAATAAATCACCTGAAGCGTAAATACACAGGAGCAAACATTTCTTATTATTGTTTCAGAAATTACATAAATCTTTGTAAGTTGAAACTTAAACCATGTTTAGTATATCTGTAAGAAAGAGTGGGCATCTGACCACTGGTAGTGCAGTGATTAGCAGTGCTACCTTGCAGCACTGGGGCCCAGGGTTCAATTCTGGTTCTGTGGTGCTATATGCATGGGGTTTGTACTGTATGTTCTCCTCCTGTTTGTATGTTTTTTGCCAGGTGCTCTGGTTACCTCCCAGAGTACAAAGACACACTGGGAAGATAAGCCCTGGTGTGTGTCTGTGTTTGTCTGTGTGTGCCCTGCGATGGAGTTGTGTCCCGTCCAGTGTGCCCTTTGACTGCCAGGATAGACTTTGGTTTACCTGTGACCATGAATTGGATAAAGTGGTTACAAAATGGGTGGATATTCAACAAACTTTATTGATCAGGAATAAGGGAAGTGCACAAAAACAACTAATCCTTTTCAAAGCCTGCTTCTTCAAACACTGTTCCATTTTTATATATTTCTACTACCCGCAGGTACTGCTTTGCAATTTCATGTATATCTTTTAAGATGTGATGCAGAGGTACAGGTCTACAACCTGTGAGTTTTTTACATATTATTTTCTTTTTCCCTAAACTGTCAGTGTAAATATTTGACTTGTCAAAGAGAAGTTCTCATCTAGTGAGGTGAGATTGGCAGCAGCACTATGATACTTCTAGCTAATGTTCTAAAATCATCAGGGATACTGTGGCTTCTTCAGCTTTCATCTTAAACTCAAAGGCCTCAATCAAAAGTAAAAAATGAATGTAAGAATCTTCTGCATCATGTTTGTCCAGAAACAAAGGCTAAATGGAGTGGATACTAAGCCCTGTGTGAAAGCTGCATTGTGTTCACCTGTGACTTCAGCTATTCATGGCACAATAGAAAACATTAATCCAGATAACTGACACTTAAAAAGATCCTCCCATGTGCCCTTCTCTGTTGCATCATTTTTCTTCCCTTTATTGGAACGGTCCATTTTCAAACTCATCTCTTGCAGAAGATCAAATATCAACACGCCTTTTTGAGGAACTGCTTTTTTTTACCCAAATCCGCTACTGTTCTCAGGAGAGCAGCCAGCACTGTACAATGTACTGTTATTAGATTATTAAGATGAAACTTTTATACAAAATTAACATACGATTAACACATAAACATTTAGGAACCTGTTACTGCAGCTGGGTTTACTGGAGTAAAAGTACAGTACCTTACTCAAAAGGTCAGCCGCATCCTCGCACAGGATATCAACCTATGATGACAGGTAGTCCACAGCCAGTAGCACTAATCCACCAAAAGGTCTTCCTGGGTTCCAAAAGTAGCCAAATGTTCATTCCCTAATTCCTAAACTATGCAACTCCATTGGTGTGTATTGAGTGCAGCAGGTGTGGGCATTCAGATACTTCTGCAGAGTTCGCCTGTGGACAGATGAGCAAACGGCTGAATCGCGGACTCCCATGGATCCACTCAGCTCACAGACAAACTCAATACAGTCAGAACACAACTATATTCCATAGCAGCAATGGAAGTACTTGGAATGCAGTAGTTATCTTGTCAGAAAGCAAAGTATAGTAATGGTGACTTTTTAAAGTACAGTAAATGACATCTTTCAAGTACATGACAACTTTGAAAATAACACATGAGAAGAGATTGAGGCAGACATTATCCATACCTTTTAAGGGCTTCCAGCATACACATTGTTAATATGTCCTCTGTTTCCAATAGGAATGTCATCTTTAAAACTGTGTTAATGCTCCAGTATTCTGCACATGGATTAGAGTCTTATTATTTTCATCAATGTTTGTAGACTGAGGAGAATGCACCCAAGCCTTATACTGTATGAACTCTCACAGCTTTTCTTTAAAAGTCAGCTCAAGATCCTGTTAAAAAATATTACCCTAACTCATAATAATGTGATCAGAGGAAAAATAATGATAGTTGATTAAAGTAATTCAGGTGATGAAGGCACATAAGCAGTGAGCAGTGCCAGCGTTAGGTTGGGCGGCAGCTGTGACTCTAATTACACTGGCTGATTTATACTTGATTAAATCCCTGTATAAGTCACCTCTTTCGGAGAGAGCAGTTAAGCTACTTATACTCTTCACCATACAGTAGCAATTTTGTTTGAAATAAATGTATGTAGCTCTTCTGGGAGCATATGGTATATTTCTCTCTTATTAATAATTCAAATGAAATGAGCAAAAATTAGTTGGCTCAGTTACTGCCGCTTTTGTCCTGCACCAATTTCACAGACATTTTGTAAATGGGGCTATTACATTTAAAACAAAGCCAAAAGTAAGTAGTGTGCTTTGCATTACTTACAAGACGATTTGGCTCAGCTACCCCTGTTAATTTACTTTTGTTCAAAGATATTATGTTTGCTTTAATAATAATGGATTAATAATGATGTGATTAATAACAAAAGTAAAATGTCTTTCTCAAATTTGGTGTATACAGCATGATGTTATAGCAAGTAAAAACTGAGAGTAAAAGCAAAAATGGTAAAGATAAGATAAAAAGATTAACAGAATAAAAATAACATTTTTTTTCCTGATTCACAAGAAGAGATTTTAAATTAAATAATGTATACCTTTAAAAAAGGTAACAAAGGTATAAACAATCTTTTTTTCTGTTGAATTGGCAGATATTATACAATATGTACTGTACCCCTTCTGAAAATTTATTTTCATATTAGTATTTTCTTTAAGCAAAGTAATTTAAAGATTTTAGTAGATCTCACATTCCTAGAACTTGATGTTTTAATAATATCCGTATAAACTTTGATATATTTAACTCTTGTGTCAGCACAACCCGATAGACCTATCCTGATAGTATCCTGCCATTCTCAGCACTCAGATACCTTTCCTATCCAGTAGTTTGTTATAGTTGCTTTATGCGGTGAATTGAATTGCTTTTGTGGTAAGGACAACCAACCTGAGACCTCAAACTCATAGCATGTGTGACCTCATCAAGGCCTGAATCCACAACACCTGAAGCCCAGGGCTTCAAACCCTGCTACTGCACCCTTTTGTTCCATTAATCCCACTTGGTCCTGAAGTGCCATCAGCAGTTTTCAGCTTTTGTCACATGAAATCCAGGGGAGTGGAGCAGAGGACAAGAAGGGGAAAATACACCTTTCATACGGCTTCCTTTCAAGTGCTAAACCTAACACTAAACTTTTGAATTAGGCACAGGGGCTATATACAATACCAATAACTCAGACACATTACACATTGAGGCTGATGTACTCCTGGCTACTCGTCAAAGTTCTTTAGGGTGAACTGCTAGTAAATGATCCAGGTGGCATAATATGTGAATTAGATGCTTTCCAACACCGAGATGCACTGACAGTCAGACCAAGGGGTTTGAAGCCCCTCTTCATTCTTCTCACAATGCCAGGGACCTAACGAGAAAATAAAGAACCATCTAGAGATAGGTGCTCTTTCCCTGTCAGCTGTTGATCAGAATTCCAAGTCTTTTTAGTACCCTTTAGCTGGAAAAAGTTCTTCCCGAAGTGAGTGAAAGATATATTAGCGTCCCTAGCAACATCTCTGTCAGACACTAACAGGTGGCTACACGAGGATAAACTCCTTGTTCTTAACTATTTTATGTACAGGTTCAGCAAAAAGCTTTAGTGTGTTTTAGGAAGGTAGATACTCTTTGAGCTATCAGCATATAAAGTACTAAATTACGCAACCATGTTGATGTAAAAAATTTAGTAGCTCATTTAAAATGTAATTCCACGGTCCACAAAATAACCCCTTTAATACATATTATAACATTTGTTGAAGGACAGATAGTTCTCTTTACTGGCTCTGTAACACATGGTAAATCCAGCAATATGTGCTTTTTTGCTTTTTACTCACATACAATACTTCTATTTGAACATATTGCTTAGCTTAGTTAAAATAAATTCTGAATTGCTGAAAACATTGAGTAAAAACAACTTATAGTCTCTAAAAGCCAGGAGTGAGGTATGGATTTTCAAATTTCAGGTTTCTGTTAAGATTTCCATTATAATATCTACTCAAAAAAAAACTTTACATCTTCTAAAATATTTGACTGTGTGACATATTTCTTATCATATTCATATTATTTCTTGTTATATTATTAGGCTTTTTTACGATGCTTTTTCTGTTCTTCTTCTATTACACCATTATATCTTCCTACTTTTTCTATCCTTTCACTTACAGTATTTATTTAAGCCCTGACCTACCAAATACAAGATCCCTGCAGCTGTACATTTGGACCGTCCATTTGTTTTTATCTGGTATAATTCCGAGCTCCTTGATTGCATGAGAGTGGTAATGTTATTGCAGCCTTTCACAACTTGTGTACCCGAAACTGGTCATACTTACAGTCCACCAACTCTCATGTTTTTTGGGAATCATTTAAAAACATCATAAAAAGAAGCAAGAGGAGAGAAAAAAGAAGACACAACAACATAAGATAAGGGAAGCCAAATTGTGTGTGAATCCATGAACTATTTGTGCTGGAACTCAGCATCTGGAGAAATATCTTTCAGATTCTGTTGTCTTGTTACTGTTTTCCTGTTGTATTTTCTTTAGTGTGCAATAAGAAATAGAATCATTTTTATATTCTTATTTGTGTTCACTGCTCTGAACACACATAGAGAAAGCTGTATATGTAAAAAAGAAAAGGAATGTGAAAGGTTAAATAAGCAGTGGGACTGAAAACAACAGGACCACCCCAGATCACATCACCCTATAGAGGTAGATGTAAAGACATGACATTTTCTTGACACACATTTCTAAACCAGAGGTTCCTATTGCCTTTCCAGAGAAGTTCTAACTCTATCTTGTTGATATCTCAAGACATGTGCCATTGTCAGAGTGCCTCTCTGAATGATATACTGTACATCTCTCCGGATATGGGTTAGACAGACAGAAAGGTTGAAAAATAATCTTTAATAAACATTCTTCAATAATCAAAAGTCACAATAAAACAGAGCCATAGGACAGTAAAATACAATTGAAAAACCAATAAGCTGCCCACACTAAGTATTCAAAACAATTTTAAAAAATGCAAAATAAAGGAAGCAACAGATCCCACAAAGCAAAGAAAAGACATTTAACAAAACATATTAATCATGCACAAAATCCACCCAATAAAAGCAGACACAATTAGTATTTAGCTCCTGTAAATAAGATGTATCAGTCAAGGCAAAGAAAAAGTTTACAAAACTAATGGTTCATGTGTAATTTCTCCTTCTACATACAGTAGTGCATATTACCTACAGTATAAGCTCAACTGCTGAACCATCTTATAATATGGATAATAGATACAGGTCAAACATTTTATTTAAACATCCTATTTATTTTGTGAATTTAAGAATAGTTGGCTTGGCCTGTCTCAGAAGGAAATTGACTTATCGTATTCTGGTCTTATTTCTCTAGAGACAGTCAAAACCAAAGATAAAAACTTCAACCCTACATCAACAAACACATTTTCCAAAAGGTGTAGCATTCATTACAGTCTTGGACGGCTTTAAAAGTAGTGAAAATATTGTATACATTTTTTGATAGATATTCAAAGTGTGAAATGTGTTTTCCATATTAGAATATAGTTTTGTAAGGAGATTTTTAATTTTTTAAATTGGTCTGTTCACATCTATCTTACAGAGGGAGTGAATGGTTTTCGCCATGGTGATATATAGTATATATGTTGCAGAGCTAATGAAGCGTGCAAGTGAAATGATGTGAAGTTAGAGTATTAAAGGATATTTAATGTAGGTATAGACATATTTTCTTTTAAAATGTCATGGTTTCAAATCTTTTTAAAACTGCACATTACAGTATCTCTGAAATTATATTGCTTTTAACCTGTATTTCTGTTTAATTCATCATTATGAATTCAACATCACCAATGATTGTTCAACATCATTATGGTCGATGAACTAGTCTGGCTTTCTTGTATAACAGTAGGACAGACAAAATTACAGTACTGTACGTATATACTGTACTGTATGTCCTGTGGTCTAATAAACTAAATCAATGTATAATTCTTCATAAGGAATATTTGTGCACAAGCTTCGAAAAAGTCCAACCACGTAAAAAAGTCTGGTTCTATTAACTAAAGGGTTAGAATAGTCTAAATTGACAAGGCAGTTGAGAAAGTAATTCCTCCCTCTCTTTCCCTTTCCTCCCTTTTCTCTATAGCTCAAGTTATTATCACAACTGCCGGAGAATTGGTGAGATGGGGGATACGAGTGGTAACGATCCATTGGGGACTCGTCAATCATGACAAACTGCTACCAGAATTGAAATTACATCTGCATTTGAATTAGCAACATTATTCGCCAATTTAGCTCAGAGTGAACATTTTTCCATTGAAGATGGAATTAAATTAGAAAATGAGTGAGTCTTTAATTTCCAGATTATAAATCACAGAATATAATTCACCTCCCCATACCTTAAGGCCAATTACATTATCCTAAGCGACATTTTATCTTCCGACCAGCAAGTGATATCATGATGGGGAACCATCACACAAATCACATTTGCTCTGGTAGCAAGAAATATATCTTTCTCCCGAATTAGACATAAAATATAAGTATCATTTCCTGCACTAAAGCTTATTTTACATGAAATTTGATAGTCTTTTTTAACTCATAAACATATTACAGTATTACTTTGTTCAACTGAAATAATCACCTTTCAGCAAGATGAATCCTATCTGTTAAAAGATCGCGGCTTGGATTAAAAGAGTTGCTTTTTATCAGTCTGCCTGTCAAAGAAACATCTTGAGAATGCAGGAGGATATTGTGTTGAGTGTTTATGACTATTGAACTCCATTCATTTTACATTCTAGAAAGAAGGGAAGGGGAATTCATGTTCTCCTTTGCAAGTATCTGTGACGGGTATCTGTATCTGCAGTGACTGTTTGGGCAAATTGGTTCAAACAAGAGTTGTCTATTATGAGCCTGCAGTTTATATAAACTGACAATGTAGCTTGTTCATATAGTATCATATGAAGCACCGTGAATACCGTTAATACCTTTTCTGTTATATTGTAGTAAATTTGGAATGAATCTACAACATTTCAATTAATACTGTACATAGTCTTGTTATGTACTAGTCACTTTAATACCACATTCCCCATTTCAATACATTGCAATAAAAAGACTTTTCAAAATAGTCCCTACAGATTCTGGAATAAATGCACCACAAAATGTTTACTGTAATCATATTATAAATAACTGCTACTATGTTTGTCTGTACATAGTTGATTTCAGTGACCTTGAATTAATTTAGAGAACGTTTGAGAAATTACAATAACTTTGCAATTATATTATGCAAATTAAAACTCGTTTTAAAATGTAATTCATAGTATTGTAAAGAAGTAAGACATTAACAGTGTCCTTAAAGAGCTGTAATTTTAATGCACACACTGACCATGTTTCTTGCTGACAAAAGAAACAAGATTATTGAAAACAAGAATTTAGAACAGACAGCATCATGCAACTGTCCGCTGTTTTGGACAGAGAAAAGAATACAAGACTCCTTGTGCGCTTAGGTTCTTTCTAATAATAGGTGTGCCTAATGGATGGCATGCAGTGAACTGTTTTGGTGCTTTTAATGTAAGGAAACATGCAAAAATATTCCTATTCCATTTATTCTCAAATATTTGAGGCTGTATTGCATTTCAAGGCAAACATTTGTATTTCAAGTTTCATGCTTTCTTCTCAGCTATAGAATTATTACCTGTTTCTGGAATTTACTGTAATTTCTTTACCATATCAATTGTTGTATGTAGAGATCTCTTCAAATAGAGTTCAGTATCATATTTTATTGGGTTAGTTGACAAATATATCATATATCGAGTTATGATGGTCTCTTAAAGAGTCAATTTCTTATACGCTGCTTCTGGTAGAAGAAAAACAAATGCGAGAAGAAAAAAAAACTTTTGCATGTGCTTTACAAGCCGAAGTCTGTACTGTATTTATTAAAATTCCGTATCTCTGTGTGTCTGCAGCTGAATGAAATGCCCCCTTCTGATTCTAATTAACTCTGCACGGTTGCACATTAGCACATAAGATTGTAAAATATGATAGAGCCTCTTGGAGCCTTATTGCCATGGCTAAACTTGCTCCCTGCCCTGCATTCTGGCTGGTGCTCAGAGCTTATTAAATATGAATAAGCTCTTTTAAACACAAATAATGTGAGAGTTCTATTATAAAAAGAGATTTCAAGGTGATAAATATTATTTGGAAATGGCAGTGATCTGATGCGTATTGTGCAGTGATTGGGGACAATATTAAAACCCACAAAAGGCCATTATACCTAAATTCGTGTTCCAATTCATGCAATATTGCTACTGCTTAATGTGATTTCTATTTATTTTTCTCTATTGTTGGAGTTTTATTGAGGTTGTGCCTATTTTATCAAACTAATCTACACTGGAAATAGAGGTCATGAGAGCCAAAGCATTGATTCAAAGCCTCCTTTTATTGTGTTTCACTTGATATGAGCTCATTTAGGACCCTACCTTCTGCATAAAATCTTTTCAATCTGATTCCAGTTTTCTGGAAATGATATTTATCATTATTTTACATATTCCACAACAAAGGCAGGTGGCATTTAATGCTCTTCAATACTGTACTAATAATACCCTTTCCCTTTGTCTCTGCTGGGAGAAGGGGCCGCAGAGCAGGGGTGATATACTGGTTTACATTTTCATCCAAACGACGCTTTGGTGGTTCTCACATAAAAAGCAATAAACCCTGACGGTACATTGAAGGTTCACCGGCGAAAGCTGAATAGATAAGATTTCAGATCTATACATTTCAGATTCCTTAGGAAGGCTCAATGCTAGTAATGTTGAATGATTGATTTTATGAACCATAGCTAACGTCATCATCAGTACAAGCATTCTAGACTCTAGCTCTTTTGATCTGAAGGCATTCTACATATTGTATTCTGTCCATATGTATCACTGCAAATATGTATAAAGACCTGCAGTCTGTACCCGAAATATCATTGTTCAGTATAATGTTCATGAATTTTCCTTGGTTTTTAATCAATAGCTCTTTTGAATGAAGATACTGTATATAACAAGATATTTAACAGATAAAGCAGCGAGGTACGTTTGTGAATACTGTTGAAAGAGATGGAAGACTTCTAACAGGGGTACATTGAGGAAATAAGAAGTGTTGGTTTTGGACTCAGTCTTCTACACACTGCATTGTTAACATTTCCATCTTTCAAGTGTGGTGGTGCTTTCAGGTAACTATGAGCCACAGGGCAGAGAACAGATGATCTACAGCTCTAGCTAATATTAATATGAATATTTTAAAAAGCAATGGATCTGAAGCTAAACATCTCCCTGTCCAGCTGAGTTGAAAGCCTACTGCAATTTTACCTACACAATTTCTGGTTAGTGCTCAAGGTCACTACTTATTTTGAGTGTGATTCATTAACAGATTTTGAAAGTCAACCACACAATTTCAGGACATACAGTGTTTAAAGAATTGGTTAAATATTACAATGATGGCAAACTACGGTGCTCACCGGGAAAAACAGACTGAAAATGGATGGATGATGATGTCACTGACCTGACCCATACCTTTTCCTTCCAGTTTTCAGCTCAAACAATTTAACCTGATAGGTTCATTTTTTAACAATTCTAATAATTCAAGAATGCAGTAAAAATCCTGGTAATGTACTTGTCACGATTGTAATCCTTCCTCTTAAGGGAGCTCCTGTTCTTTCACATTTTGCTGATTCCATGCACCTGCCCTCAGTCCTGCCCCGCAAGATTTTAGCCGGGCACTCTCGCTACTCTGGGCTCTGCATTGGAAGACGGACAACCGGAGATCTGCCTACCATCAAGTCGCCCTACCTCCGGGGCTTGAGGACAAAGGCCTGACCCAGCGCCTGGCCTCATCAACCTGTTTTTATTTACCTGTCCCTGTACCAGACCCCATTCCAGTTTTTCACTCTGTTTTGTCACGGCTTGTTTGGATCACCCGGATTTGGACTTTTGGACTTCCCACTTCCCACTGGACTCCTTGGGTTTGCAATGGGCCCACCCCCCGAACACCAGTTCACTGTCGTCACGCCCCCGTTTGTCAACCTGCCCTGTTTCTTATCGTCTCCTCCCTGTTGTCCTTTTCCACTTTCCGGATTATACCGTCTGCACAGGGTCCTGAACTACGCTACAGTACTGATGATATAGAAAAAATTATGATTAGAAAAAAAATGAAAGTATACATCTTCTTTCATAGATTCATCACTTTCCATCCTTCCACTTGAAAGCCTCCCAGATGATCTACAGACACCCCAGCTGTTTTGTTGTTCCTTATCTAAGATTAGCCAGATGACACATTGAAGTCCTCTCTGCCTTCTTAGTTCAGCATTTTGTATGTCAAGGTTTTTGAATGGATAACCAGTTACCAAATAGTGGGTCAAGGATTTTACTTTTGATCATTTTTTTCTTTCAGTTAAAGTTTGGATCCATTCTTTGCAAAGTCTTTCTGATTTGTACACCTCTTCAGCATACACAATTTGATCTTACTGATTTTGTTTACCTGGTGTCCCACTTTTGTTTGATTTTGTGTCACAGTACTATCCAGAATTAGTTTTATTTCCATGTTGAGAAGAAGGAGAGGGTCAAAGTTAACAAAGGGCTTTCATACATCTAAGGAGAATCACTGACTACCCAAAACTAAACTGAATACTGACAGCTCATCATCCACTCATTAGGACAGCAGTCACAGGATAATGTAAAGCACTGACAGTCTTAACAGCCTGCCTTTTTTTTGAACAGGATGAAGATGTTCTCAAGGAAAAGAGGGACATATGTGAATCCAGTTGTCCCAGTCCACATTATAACTGATGCTACAGGTAAGGGTAAGCTCATGTTCTGCAAGTTGAATTTGAAGATTGAGGGTGTAGGCTATTAGTTTTCCATTCAATAGTGCTGGTAGAAAGAACAAAATATCACCAAGCAAAATGAGGTCAGTAGAATTACACATTTTTTAAAAAACTTTTTAAAAAGAGATGGTGGATGCCAGAGGTTTCCTACTGGCTATGTTTGAATCATAGAGGATGTGGTACACTGGGCAGATTTTTTATATAGTGGTAGCAGAATATTTAAAATAGAGATACTGCAGGCAGGCACGCCACATCAACATTTCTAAAATGCCAAAATACTTTTAGTATTAAGAAATGTACTGGAAACTCAACTGAATAAAAAGCTAATGTCTCAAGACTGAGACAGAATCAGAGGTTATGTTGAACTGTACAATTGGAAAAATAAGATGCTAATGATTCAATGTCAAAAGTAATTTAAAGTCAAGGTATCTTAGTCAGAAACAGCTATTGAAGGATAAATCTAGGGATCCACCTATGGCTGCTGAGATTTATGATGTCATTGGCATAAATTCAAAGGAACTTTGTTACAGTTAAGATGTAGCAATGACTGTGACTTCACGTACACTTTCTTTAATATATTATGTTCTTCTAAAAAACATTATAAAAGAAAACGTGCCCAAATTCTCTGTTCATACAAGGACCTTTAAATGTTCTTGCAGGATTTTTTAAAAACATCTCTTTAGAAGCTGTAAGCTTTTTGAAAGAAATGGGTGTGCTGTAAACCGCATGTGGGTTTTCAGCATGGGATGCAGTTTGTTCACTCTGGTGGGCAGAGATTTGATATTCATGTCCATGCGTGTTGTCTCAGGGCCTGAAGGCCTGCTTTTTGGTCAGACACATAATCAGCTGCAGAGCCTGTCTTTCTGTCCCTTTTTCTTTTTCTTTCAGCTTGGCCTTCACAGCTTGTCTGTTGCAGTGATGCCACTGGAGTTTATTATACAGTACTTTCATTATTGAGGCTAAGGGCTAAAAGGGTTCGATTCAGCTCACGGGCAGTGGTGTCGCCTTCCTGGTCCTAATCACTGCGGCCAACATGGGCTGTGCTTCGGGTCACCCATGTCATTAATCACTTCATTTGACCACAAGCGTGTAAAACAAGACGTACCAGCAGACCTTTCTCAACAAACACAGCAAAAACGTCGCTTCCTACTGTGGAGCTCATTAAACCACACTATAAAGATGTATTTTTATACAAAGCCTGTATTATCTATTTTTATTGGAAAAGGGATTTGACAGTAGATAACTTTTGTCCCTTTCAGAAAGACACTTGACACTTGAGCACCTTAGACAAAGGACATCTTGGAGCTGTCTGATGGCTGGGAAGATTGTTCGCTGCCACCTGGAGAAAATCTTGGGATAAGCTCTGATCTCCTGTCCTGGCGTGACAATGTGGTTAAGGAGCGCGATGCGTAATAATCTTCAGCAAAATTACTGAGCTGTACACCGCTGTTAAAAAGATTGAACCTTGAAAGGAAAGTGAACATAATAGTTGTTAAAGTTAAACCTCAAGACTAAAGAAACAGAATGCCTCTCTGCGGGGAAACGCAAAATAACCAGTCTTTCATTACTGATGTGCCTAGTATAAGTTTCATAATAAATTGCTTGAAATGTGATTGAAATCTGACAAAATAACACCATGTTTTATAATAATGTCCCCAAGCAGAAATATGGTCCCTCTAACTAAATAGTGCTTCATCACCCTTGCCATTCTCAACAGCTCCCATTAATAGTGAGATCATTGTGTTATGCCTCCTATTCCCCTGCTGACCATGTAAGTGACAGCACAGGCTTTGGCAATGACATTGAAAAATATTTGCACTGACAAGGCCACAAATCACCATAAGACAAGTTTAAAACTCAATATTCACTGAATGTGCATCTAGTATATTCTTGTTAAAAGTGTAATACAGTATGCTCTGCCCTCCACATTCCTTTATTATTATGGTATTGACAGGAACTGTAATAAAGTTGTGTTTCTTGATGCCGAAAGAGAATGAAAAAAAAACAATAATCCCTGTGCTTGAGTGCTTTCACCATATGATAGCTTGAACAAAAAATTCTCCATTGATTAGGGAATATTGTATCTAAGCAACAATGCCAGCAAGAACATTGTATGTATATATTTACCAGTTTTATTCCTTGAACATGTGGAAGATTGCCTACAAAACCTCTGAGATACAATAAAAATAAAATAGCACTCTGCTTTTCCTAGTAAATGGAAAGACTAACTTCTGTTCTCTCATTAGAACTGTAGTCATTATTTCTTTGAAGCACTCCTGTCATGCTCAAGTGAAGATGGTTATTTTCAATATGACAAACCATAAAATACATAAATCAATCAAATATATGCTGGTGAAGTGAATATCTGTATTTACTTTGAACATGATGAATCAATGTCTTTCTTTTTGTTCCATTTAATTACAGCACATTTTGATTTAATACTTTAATTTGACACTGCATATGAGTGACTAATCTCCGGGAAAAAAAATGGTTTTCGTGGTGTAATTATCCTTATTGGAAATGGAACTTTCTACCAACCTGCATCTCAAACAGACACATTCTTGCTGTGGTTGAAATATGCATTTTTGAGTACTCCTGAATTAATAGGAGTAGCTGATCTCAGAATCTTTCGTGCAGTACTTTCACTGAAGTACTTGCAACTTTGAATCTGCTATGGTTATGTTTTTTTTTTCTTTAAAAGTGTCACTGTTGAAAAAATGACAAAAGTACATTATGTTGATCGTATCTAGTGGATATCATGCACCTATCAGATTGTGCATCCACAACACAACACATATTATACTGATTTGGTTTAGTTAAAAGTGTTGAGGAAAATTAAGCATTAGACTTGCAGTCTAGACTTGTAGACTCTCAGTGATAGAAGACTGTGTAAACGGCATGGTGGTCGAAAACCTAACCAAGAGGAGAATTGTTTCAATCAGATTTTCACTACCTTTTTTCCTGTCCTTAGACTATCCATTAATTTTATTTTCTGTGTGCTCGCTAAGACCTCTGTTAAATATAATCTCATGGTGGTTTGCTACAGGTTACAGTAATGCTTGCTAATTCCAGCTGTCGTGAATATGGTCTGGGCTCCTCTTCGATTATTACTGTCTAATTTCTCCCCATGTTTTAAGCCTTATCAGCTGCGTTTAGTTTAATAAGTGCGTGATATGCTCCAATAAGTGTGCTTAAGGCACATTGTTAACATAAGGCCAAATCTGTAATATAGCATGGACAATTAAGTGCACAATTTTTGTATAAATGCAAAATCCCTCACTGTGAATTATTTAATTCAGGTTCCACAGTTCATTTAATAGAGCTCTTTCAACGGCAGTTTCAGTCACAGAAAACTAATTTCGTTCTGTGCTTTGATTTAATTAGATTGTATGATATATGGTATTGCTAATTCGGTGGCTCTCCACACAGTGTCTAGGCCTGTCCCCTCCATTGGCGGCAATCTGTCAGCCCCCCATTTTTAACAGTATTGAAAAATTCAAACTTTATTATTGCCCGCTCACTCATTTTCTCCCATCAGGAGGAAAGTAATGAGCTTTTCTTCTTATGAGAACCAGCAGAGAAGGAAAGAAAGAGAAGAGGAGTAAGAGAGGGAGGGAGATGGAGAGAGCTGTGTGCCCACAGTGCTCCAGGCATCAAGCAGTATTAACAGCCTGATTCATGAGTTAAGTTTCTAACTGCCTGTGGCTATTAGCTTTCAGTCCTTTGGCTGTCATTTAGTTAAAAAGACTCTTTGGTTAATGCACTCTTTTAATGAGACCGTGCTGTTCAACTAATATATTTTACTGTATGAAAGGTCACAACAGGAAGCAAAACAGATTGGAGGGAATGTAGCGCGACGCTGGGGCTGTCAGAGGAGCTCGGAGCCTCGCAGGCAGCCCCGCCGCTCGCCTGAGCTGTAATAGGCTGGGGAACTGATGGGCTCCTGCTCACCTCAACAGTTGAGCACCATAAATCACGAGGGCTAAATAGAAAGCAGGCTTAATCAGAAGGGCAGACAAAAAGGTAGCACGTGTTTCATTACCCATATAATCACCGACATGATTGCCATACAAGCCATGGTAAGGTTGCCAGGCAAGGATGGAATATATACATGGTATACACATACTTTACATCCACATAATCAGTAATTGTGCACGTTTAGGTACAATATATAATATTCTACTCGCACACACACAGAATTGATCATGACATAGACTATTTCAGCTCTGTTTGCCCAATTAAACCCATTTCTTGTTGGAGAATAACATTTTAAATGTCACTTAACATTTGTGTAGCTATTGGACTATGAGGAATCTATCAGGGAATATGTAATGAGGGGAGCTTTGCATTTAGGTTATTTGATGTTAAGAATGTCCAAAAAAGCCTAGAAGCTAAATACACTGGCATGTAAATCTTTCACTATCATCTCTCGCATCTTCAAAATTTTTTCATAAAAAATAGAGTGATGTCTATGTACTACTCCTGAAGAAACTACCCTCTCCCTGAACTCCAATACACATTTCCACCCTCAGACTCATCCATTTGGAATATTTATTCCTAAATGGAGGGTTAACATTTAATATGAGCTTCTTCCTCTCCTGGACTGTGGTAACAAGGTCACATACTAGCTCTGTACTTTCATGTAAAGTAGATCCGTTTGTACCTGTCTCTGTGAGCTCAACAATGTTTTCCTTCATGGAAAAACTAAATATTAACAAATTAGATACGACCAAGGTTATGTACTTTGGTTCAAACAGACAGGTCAATTGTTTAAACAATATTGATGGTAAAGTGATACTATTTGCTTAGAACAAACTGCATTTATTCTACTGTTTTGTTTATATTAAACTAATGCACAAGATTACAACATTTCTTATGATTACAGTGGTTTGCTGTTTCACATAACAAAGCAGTTACCAATGATTTGTACAAATCCTTGTTTTACAATTAATACTTTTAAAGGGGAGTAACATTTATATTCTATCTTTTATGTCTCTTATTTGAAGATTAAACATAACTGAACCCTCTACCAATAGCAGTACTTTCTCTGACACCTAAAAACGTCAAATTGAAATTGAAAGTGATGGGAATGCAAATTAATGCATAAGCATGTCTTAAACGTTGGATAGTAGAAAAGAAAGTTACAAGACAATAGACTTCTAATTGAGTCTGAATGGTAATTACTGAAGTACCAAAGAGTTTTTTTAGATCCATTACTATTTCTGATTTACACAAATGATCTATATACAAACCTAATCAGCAAACTAAAATTAAATTAAAAAATTTAAATAATATTTTCAGGTAAAATAAAAATACCTGGAGAAGTAACAAAAGGCATTACAAAAAACATAGCATCCAAATATGGGCTGTCTCCTGGAAAATTAAATTTAATATACAGATGTGTGCAAAATACCTGTGGGTAGGAGAAATACATTTAAAAATAAAAATAAATTGAATTGTTGTTGAAGAAGCAGATTGCCAATACATTTTTTCACAACATCCATCCATTTTCTAACCTCTTCTTCTAATTCAGGGCTGTGGTGGAGCAGGAGCCTATCCCAGCAAGCAATGTGCACAAGGCAAGATAAATCCTGAATAGGATGCCAGCCCATCACAGAGTACACACAGAAACATACTGTACATGCACACACTCACCAAGGCCAATTTTACAGAAACCAGTTAACCTTCCAGTAAGTATTTGGGCACTGGAAGGAAACTGGAGCACCCAGAGACAACCTATGCAAACACAGGGAGAACATACTGTATAAACTCCACAAAGACAGCACTCCAGGAATTCAAGTCAGTGGAATATATATATTAAAATTAAAGCAGTGCTTTAGTAAGATCTCTCTGAGAAAACTGTGTACTATTTTGGTTACAACTTTTCATGGACAAAGCTGTAATGGAATCTTTCCAAAGAAGGACTACAAGGTTAATGGTCTTTATGAAATGTCTTGGACACTGACAGGTTAAATTCACAGAGTCTCTTCAAGCCTTTAATAATACGAGACTGCAAGGAAACTTCAATATCTTACAAAACCATTCCAAATATTCTTGAAAATATGAACTTCTTTAAGATCAACAATGAAAAATCAATCAAAGATACACATGCAAACTAATGGAAAGTGCATTTGAGAAAGAGGCCTAAAGACACATTACACAAAGAGTTGTGGAAGTATGGGCCAAGCTACCCATGTTATTGAAACTGATACGCTACTGTTACTTTCATCAAGAAAAACTTGCATGAGATCCTTAGATCAATCACGTTACAAAGAAAATGAGCTAGAAGGGTCGAATTGCTTTCTCTCACATAACCTTCTTAGGTTCTTATGTTTTTGTTTAATATTTAATATTTCTTTAATAGACTGTCCCATTTAGAAACTGACCCATTGTCTTTTTTCCAAAATGTCATGGTGCAATTAATTTAACTGACATAAAACAGCCATACCAAGTGATTCTGCTCCAGTACAGGGGGACATTTTTGTAAGCCATTTAATGTTCCGAAGACAGCAGCAGTCTTTATCTTAATTTATGTCTAGTACCTTTGTATTCAGAAAATATAAAAGCCTTTTAACTCCTTGGGCATTCATTTACTTTTCCTTTCCATGCATAGAAACGTATATTACATTCACTCTTCTGGCCTGACATATGATTGCAACCTCTTATGAAACCCTTTCTTGTGCTGCTAATTTAGAATTTAGTGAAGCTTTATTTTAGGAAATAGCACTATTATTATTTTACATTATGTTTAGCTTTGACACAGTCACCACATCCTTATTTTTCCATCCCATCTATAAAAATATATTTAAAATTATATAATCTATATGGATCTTTTTTGTAAGAGTCATTATATACCCAAGAGTATAAAGTAATTATTTAATTCCTTGCTATATTAAATTGAACATCACCTCAACAGTAGGATGTGGCTTGATTTTCCTATAGTATTTCAGCACCCATAATATATGCACTTTCAACATCATTTATCCTATTGATGCACTATAGCACGTTGAGAGATACAGATGTACTGGTGTCCCTACTGTTCTGTGCTTGGTGTTTTGTCAAAGCTGTATTTTGCCTAAGTCAAGGATACTAATTTTAATACAACATGGCTCTGTGTTTATAGGTTTCTCATCAATCCACTATCTTATCAAGGAAAATCTATTTGCATATTGTGAGGCTATTGCAATGAGCAATCTGAAAGAATACAGTGTTTAACCTGAAAGCGCAAGGTAGAAGGGTCGTTGTACATGCTGTTCTGGAGATAAACAGATAATCTGGCATGCTAGGACATGAAAATAACTGAAACTGGTAATTTGGTGCAATAATAAGAAAGTGTCTTGATTATTTCTCAGAAACACCATTAGAAAAAAAAACCAATAATGAATACAATGTGCTTTCCTACCTGGATCATTATGCCTCGTGTTGAATGACCAGTCTACTGTGCCACCTTGGTCTTTCAACTTAGTAGTTATGAATCTGCATTCGCTGAGCATGGTGTAATATCTTGTGCTCGCAGAGCACAGCATTCTAGCTGGTATGGGAGCAAGTGAAGGTTTATTCTATGCTGAAAAGAGAAAAGAAACACAACGTTTCAGCTGTGGAGCCTTCTTTGGGTTCTTTTCTTCTCTTTTCAGCATGGAATAAACCTTTATTTGTTCCTTTGCAGCCTATGCATGTTGTCACAGCTACCTACTTGAACTACTATTCTAGCTGGCATGCTAAGCAGCCTTGCACCTGACGCCACAACCAGTGCCCTGTCTGCCTGTTTCCAGCAGTGTGTGACTTGCATGCTGTCAAGGGGAAATCAGGCAAGCTGTGGGAGCAAGGAGGTGCCCATTGTTAACCCCTGAACCAGATAATCTAACGGTAATCCATTCAAAAATAATCAAACATTTACAGAACTGCAGTGGTAGTGAGGAAAAACAATTCATCATCTTCACAGCCTCATTACACTCCCAGCATCTCAATCTACCTATGCAAATGAGACAGGGGAGCTGACATAGGGTCTGTGTACAGAAATTATAAACAAATATTCATCCATTACGCTGCTGAAATCTAACAGCTGAAGTACCAACAGTAGCTGAACTTGCAGCCCTAGGTATCAATTATTTATAAAGCTGGAACTGACAAGGCTGTCAAGGTGAATTAGCAGCATATGTCAAGCTTTTGTTATAAATCCCAGCCTACTGTAACACTCATTTTCAAAGAATGTATGTACAAGGTTGACGATATATCAACAGTTCTGGATTAATAATTCAAGAGAGCGATTCCATGAGGGAGTACCTTGGGAAGTGGATTTTGCACCGCAACTGGGACTTCTGTTGAAAAAAAAATTGTGAACCCCAAACACAATTCATCCACAAACCATACAAAAGACTGATCAAGCAGGACCATTTTTGTCTAAATGTATTTACTGACAGCGAAACAACAACTTTATTGCTCAATAATTGCTGATTACTAGCCAACCTCAAGGCAAATATTAAAAATACTTTTTTTCCCTCTAGATGTTTGAAGAAAACGTTAAGATATGATGGCATAAGTATGAGAATTGCAAAATAATAACAATATTAAATTATTTTGTACACTGTATATCAGTATATACGTTATACCCTTTGCAGGCATGTGGCCCTTTTGGTTACATTACTTACATTACACTACTTGATTTACCGTTCATTGGAAAAAGAGAGACTGACAGGACAAGTAGAGGAGCCAAAAGTGTTAAATGTTTATGTAGAACTGGTGCACAACTACAACAAAGACCTATTCTCAATTCTGGAAAAGGTTCAGAAGCCAGACCCACAAAGGTACCAAGAGAGCCAAGTCTGATTATTGCTTGATAAAGTGTAAACTTTTTTATTTCAAATGAAAATGTCTGCAATTTTCTTAAGATTGATGACTCCTTACAGTTGTATCCAATAAATGAAAAATAGATGAGGCGTGGTTCTCTCTTTTAATATTAAAGGCAATATTAAAGCCCCTTGAATTACATGGAAATGCTTTTATTTAAAAGGAATAAGACCACTGGGCATTGTTTACTGAACAGCTCATACATATTTGATGCTCTTTGCAGATTCTTAAAGAAATTCAAAGGCTTTGAAATTGTTACTGCTTTGCAAGGAGTATAAAAAGACTTTAGAGGGAATAAAATGGCATCGCTCGCCACTATATTTAATCCCTTGCTTGACACGTTTCAGTACACAGAAAAATCAGCAGAAGAACCTCTAGGTTTTATTTTTACAATAATATTGTAATGCATCAGCTAAATCAAATTATGTTATACAGTATATCGATTTATGAACGTGTTCACGAATCTTTGTAAATAAAACAGGATGTGAGGAGAAATAAAGAGGTGAAGTGGATTCGTTGGAAAAGGAGAGGTCTAAACTGAAGAGTGTAACCGCCAGTTCGTTTGGCAATTCCGTGTCGTTTGTACGTTACTGCTGGTGTATTGCATGAATTTAAAACTTCAGTAGAAGAAAAGTGCGGGTATCTGGAGCTACTAAAGTAGTACCTCCAAAATGTAATATAAAATATGGATTAGAAGCAAAAGTGTGAGAGATAAAAGAATGATTAAGACCTGGAAAAATAAATATATACATTGAGATTTTCTAACGCTGTACATTAATTCTTACACAAGTGACTTTAAAATATTCTTTGTCAATTTTTCATTCAAGAAGGCATTTTAGGAGTGTAATCAACTAAATTACACTCTGGTATAGTGATTTCATATACAATACATGGTTGTGTTGTTAGTAAAAACAGAAGCAAACATTACGAAACTGCTAGTTACAAAGGCCAATGTTTAAAAGGTAGACCAGTGTTAACTACACAAAGAGCCTTAACATTTAAAACATCACAAGGAACGACCACGGTCATCATGACGCCCAGCACAATTACGTCACCACATTATTGACCAAGGCGTCTTGGCGCTCCACGTGGCGTGTTGTTTACATCTTGACTGATTGCTCACATGGAAGCTGGAAGAAGCACCGCGATTGTGAAATCGCATTCCATGCTAATATTACAATCTCGGCAGGCAACTGCATCTTTCAAAGTAGAAGCTTACAGTTTTAACACCAGCGAAATGGCAGATTGCTGATAAAAGCTGTCTAGGCTTTTTTGTCTGTCGACATATGAGGTCAGTGTCAGACTATCTTATATCTTTTACTCGGAAAGAGGTCAGCTGTGCGTGACTGAGATCATTTCCAGAGAATGGGTTAAACTTTTGTTTTTTTCAACTGTGTAAATTTCCAGGCTTTAATACACAGAAATAAAGCGGTTTGTTTATGCCTGTCTTTGAATTTCATTGAAAGAATTGCCTGCTTCAAAGATTTAAAGATGTGTGCTGGATAAAGACTATCGCATATTTTAATTAATATTATTTTGATAGAACAGCTAGACTATAAACCGGACAAGGGCAGTGTTGACGCATGTGTATAGTTATGTCACTGTCACATCCAGCGAGCTTGTGACCTCATAAAAGCTGTAATTAGAACTGACTCTTAACCATTAAGGTGATATCTGTTGATCTACTTACGTTTTAATCTGTTATTTATAAAGTACTTATTGAGAGTATGTTTTAAATTTAAATGATTTGGAAAGCACAGTATTTTTGATCATTTATTTGGTTAGAAATGACTCTTAACATGGAATCATTTAATTGCAAGTTGAACCTGACCTTTAGGAGAATCAACCCAACACTGTAGACTCGAAGTCAATATTTATAACGTATTTCACCCTTCTAATTTCTAATTTTATTAGCTGATGCATTTATCCAAAGAAACTTACGCTTGAATAGATACCTGGGTATACTGTACCTGGGTATTTTACTGGAGTAATTTGGGTTGCATGTTTTGTTTTCTGTTTCTTTGCATGCGTTTTTATTCCAGTATTTATGGAACCACGTCTTTCTGTTCTGATGTAGCATGGTTGACACTTTTGTTTTCACTTCTCTCTCTCTCTCTGTTTTCTATGTTTGGTATACCTTCGCAGATCCTGTTTTCAGGATGTTCCTGCCTGGGAGCCAGATGGTCCACTTTGACTTTGCTTCAGGCTTAACTGAGCACAGAAGCCAAAGTGAAAACATTCAGCAAACAAAGAGTTTCAAGGAATTCTTAGTAAAACTGAAGTAAATTTAAAATCCACATGCTGACGTATTTTGCAATCATATTCACAAAACCTTGCAGTTTCATTTATTGCAGGACTATTTAGCACAATGTAGTGTCAACTAAATGTACACTCTGTTTTCCCAAATATACAGTATATTTCATTTAACAGACTGTCAGCATTTAGGGGCACAAGAGCCTTCATCAGCACAAACAAATTTGGCTTTTGAACATCCATGATATATATATCATATATATTTACATATTTTATTGTAATTCTTATAATTGTGTATGTCTATGTTTTTTCTGATTTAAAACAAAGAGTACTCTGCTTCATGCAGAATGTGGAAGGTTAAGAAATGGAATTAATGGAATTAATTTTCAGTAAGCCAAACTACAGCTTATTTTTAGTGGTGACTGATATTACATGATATGAAGTTAACAAGGAATAGGTTTCTTCCATGCTGAAAAGAGATGAAAGAAAACACAGTGTTTCGACTGTGGAGCCTTACAGTCGAAGAAGGCTCCACAGCCGAAACGTTGTGTTTTCTTTCTTCTCTTTTCAGCACGAAATAAACCTATTATTTATTCCTTTGCAGCCAATGCATGCTGACACAGCTACCCACCTGAATTATATGATATGATATCAGTTGATATCATATATTTACTGATATAATAAATCATATTTTTTTTTACAAATTGTGGTATTATCGGCGGATGAGAAAGTAATAACAATTTTCTCTTTTGATTGGGATTTGTGGTATATTAAGAACCAGATTCAATTTTTTTTTTATTTTGGAGGGTCATTGGTGGGCTGAGAAAAGATTCCCTCTTCTGCAGCTTGCGAGTTCCTAACCAGTATCAGACAGCAAAAGAAGAAATTGATCTAGTCATCCTCACAGGTACTTAGAGTGTAAAGCTGGCTGTATTTTGTCTTATCCCACTTTGAGTTGGTTATCCAAGAAGGGTTATTTTGACATAGTGTTCAAGATTATTTTTTGATATAATGAGGCCACAGAGGTGTAAAGAATAGTAAGAGCTGCCACAGATGTCAAGCATTGCCTTAGAAAGGTTATTTAACCAGTAGTGTTCATAAATCCTTATGGCCAGTAGGATGGTCCTAGTCCAGTTCAGTGTGTAATATCAGCAGTGCAAGATTAATATACTAAAAATATTTTGAAAAAACGTGATCTGATAGATTAGTTTATCAGTCCTGTTCACACTGGTGTCATTTTAATTCATTTGTTTTTCTACTCGCATAGATCGAAATACCATTTCAGTCTTGTTGCTGTGGTTAATATTGTGGGACAGAAATTCTGATATTTGAATTGAGTCGCATTTGCAGTACTCTTACACAATAAAAACTTTAGTAGAACTTAAATACATAAATAATTAAATGGCTTTAAAGTTTTTTTTATTTTTATTGTTTTTAAATAATCCTCTTTGTTTGTCAGGGCGTGGAATATTTTGTATTGATGTCAAAAGCTGGAAAGGTGAAGTGTCAGTGCAAAGACAAAACTGGCACGTGCACATCAAAGAACAAGAGGAGCATTTCACAAACACTTCTATCACCCAGATGCCTGATCCAGTTCAGGCGATTAAGGTATTGTTAAATCTGTTGGTTTTTTTTGTTGTTTTGTTTATCTGGTAGGACCTTCTTCTGTCATGAAAATACTCTTTTGGGATTCTTCTTTTGTTTTTGAGGGCCTTCCTTTGCATCCTGTAGTACGTGGATGATAAATACTAAAACACACATTGCAGTAAATATCATAAGACTAAATGTCAGAAACCAGGACACTGACTTTTGTAAGCTATTTTGTTGATAAATAACTGCAGGGTGGGCAGCATCGTGGCTAGCATTCCTGGGGTCCTGGGTTCACTTCCTGGAGTGTTGTCTGCGTGGAGCTTGTATGTACTCCCTGTGTTCGTATGGGTTTCCTCTGGATGCTCTGGTTTCCTCCCACAGTCCAAAAACATACTGATAGGTTGATTGGCTTGTGTAAAATTAGTCCTGGTGCGAGTGTGTGTGTTTGCCTCTGTGTGTGCTATATGATAGATGTCCCTCCAGGGTGTATCCCACCTTGTGCCTTGTCCGGTTAGGATCTGGCTTCCCCATGACCCTGTACGGGATAAAGCTTTTAAAAAATGGAGGGGGGATAACTGTGTAGCCCCTTCTACCTCTTCCAGTTTGATACATTTCAGAAATGAGGTTTAATTTCTGTATACTCTACAATGAGTAAGCTACGACAAAACAGAATATTTGTGTAATATTATAACAGTGCTAACAGCTTTTATGTTTCTTGATTAACTTAGAAATATATTCTGAAACTGGAAGAAATATAGCCCACCATTCCTTATACACAATTGTGTGTTTCCTCTTAATTTCAAACAGTGGTTCACAGAGAATGTTACCAGGGATAAATTTATCAAATTATTTGTCTATTTTCATTTGCTCATTTCCCTTGGCCAGTAAGTATTTCTGTCTTAATTCAATGAAGATCCATAAAGAAGAACTTCCGAGCTAAACGGTTTATTTGTTTCTCAAATAAAAGTATTGTGACTGTAGAGAAATAGAGAAATATACAGTAAGAGATAAGAATAGGGGCTTAATATTAACCTGTTTTTCTATATCACAACCCCTACCTTTTAGTATATACAGCCTCTTTGGAAACAAGCATTACTCCTCCAAAAACCTTTTCAGAATAAATGTCTTCAACTAGCTAACCATAATCATGCACACAAAGTTGAGTAGCCCTTTACATTCTAGTGGTGGTTAACAGAAATATTCAAAGTAAGTGCTCCATAAAAGTAAGAGATTCAGTCTCCCATTTGGAAAAATTAAATCAAGTCCCAGATTTTTTTTTCCTCTGGGCTGTACTGTACCAGACCTTAATGGATGCGAAATAGATTAATTTTTGTGCCGATATCAGGGACTTTACTTGGCAAGCACAACTAAGGCAGTAGTTTCATAGTCCTCCTATATTTTTTGATTGATCTAAATTATGCTATGAGTGCTATTTTTCTGAGTCAGAGTAACATGATCTATACAGAGATAGCAAATACTTATACTTTATTAAACTCTTGAAGCTGGGCTCTTCATTTCAATTGCTGTAATTATATTCACTGGAGGAAAAACAAGTGCCCAAACACAGCTGCCAGGCTGTGGACTACAAGGCTGGATGGGATTAATTGTTTCCGAACAGAAGCTAAATTTTGGCGGAGGTTGGGATAAGCGGGGGCTGCAGGAACATCTTAATGTTACGTCTGACATAAGTAATACACTCCACTTACTAGAGTGAGCCTCACCATTAGTTCTCAATGCAGACTGCTCACTCTGTAATTATTCCAGGTGTACATCTTAGCCAGCATTAGTTCCTCGTGACATCTGATTTTTGTCTGATGAAGATAACAAGAGGATAATTGCCCCCCTTTTTAGTCCTGCTTATTAATTGTGACAACAATATAATAACAAGAATAGCATTTTCTTCCAGAGACGCCCATTGATTGTGGTGGGAGATGGGCTTATTTCTTAGGAAAACGGAGATATTAGACTTATATAGATTTATGTTTTTTCTTATGTGAAGTGAACTGAGTTTGAAAAACAATTCTATCTGTGTACATGAGAGTTGGGATTCAGGATAAGTTCTTCTTGAATCCACAGTGAATGGAACCATAACCTTTGTTAGTTACCCAAGTCTGAACTTTTGATTTATTTCAAGATGCTTTGAAACTTTTAAGTAAGTCTGCTTTGCTTTTAAACATAGCTTAAATGTGCACTTTGTAAGCACTTAATTTATACTGCATCAGTTTTTATCATTAATTTGTGACCTTGTTTCAAGTATTTACTCTGTAGGTTTTGGTTTGGATAAAAAATAGTTATACAGTATATAGTGTAATTCAAAAATACATTTTAGACTTCAAATATTTTTTAAATGTCTGTTTTTAAAAGCCAAAGCAATGCTAGTGATAACTTGCAAGCGGTGTCCTTTACTGTAATGCTCTCTTCCCTCAGAACAAGACAGCCAATCTGTGGAGTCATGTAGTGCATAGCGGTGTGGCTGTCCACCAGTCTCTCTTCATTCCTTGGGTGGTCTTCCTCTCGCCAGACTGCATACTGGACGAGGATCTCCAGAAGACCAAGGAGGTGGTGACCCATGGAGGTCTGGATTCATTCTTTCACTCCTTCAAAGAAGGTTACCTGGGATGGCTTTCAGACGCATTCACTCCATCTTTGTTATCTGGTGAGTGCCATGCAAAGCTTTTATGTAGTTATAGCTGTGTCCATGTCACAGATAAAAGAAATAAACAAGTAAATTTACCACCTCAGATTTAGTATAGAATGTACAGTATTCAGGCTATGTGTCACCCTATTTTTTTTATTAAATCCAATGCATTGAAGTTCTACACAATTATTTGAATCCTGGCTCATTTTAAACCTCATCCTTTTACAACTTTACACTAAAAAAAAATATTTTGAGTTGTCAGCTCCTAAAAAGCCTCACGACTCAAAAGATTCCGCACTGTCCTTAGCAAAAAAGATCATGACAGTCATTTTCAGCTCAGTTTTGCCAAACAAAACTCCGGTAACAAGGGAGTATTTTAGCCAATTAGATGAAAGACCAGCTGACAGGAGACAAAAGCTGTTCTGCTGCTTAATGACAATGCAGATCAGTTACTACTGTTTATTTGCCATGTGAAATAACATTCAAACGAATTACAAACATGCTTGCCCTAAAAATTCACCTCAATTACAGGATTGTGACTGCTGTCTTGTGTGCCTGCTGTTGGGCAGGCCACCTCTCTTACCGGCAGATTGCCAGCATTAGAGAGGTGCTAAAGAGAACGGGGACATGGGACACGGTCAGCCTGCATGGTGGGGGGCAGCTGAAGGGAGACTACCGGGGCTGCCAGCACCTTGCCCTCAGCCGCGAGGAGACTGACGTGCTGGAGTTCTCCCACGTCCGCACCCTGTCAGCGGGGTCCCTGTGGGTTCTGCTGGGGTACTCCCCAAAGGTAGGCAGTGGTGGAATCTGTCCCATCTGAGGCCTTACTGGACTTTTCAGTGTTCTGACCGATTCCTTTTCCATAATTCAGTGACGCTGGCGATATCAAGCAATAGCCCTTTTTATCTATCTTTTGGGTCCAGATCTTTTTTTTTGGGGGGTGGCACAATGGCACAGTGGTTACCATTGCTGATATGCAGTGGTAATGCAGTGGGGCCCTTGGTTCAATTTTAAAACTGGTCTGCTATCTGTGTGGAGTTTATATGTTCTCCCTGTGTTTGTCTGGGTTTCCTCTGGGTGCCCTGGTTTCCCCCCATAGTCCTAGTCATTCCTCCCTCTCGTGTAGGTTAATTGGCTTCTGTGAAACTGTGTGTGTGTTTTTGTGTCTGTGAGTGCCCTGCGATGGACTGGTTTCATATCCATGGTGTATCCTGCATGATCCTGTTGCAGGCTGGGTTAGGCTCCAGCTGCCCATGACCCTGTATTGAATAAAAGGGTTGGAAAATGAAGGGATGGATGGATCTTTTGCACCCTAGCCATTCAAAAAACATGTAAAGCTAATTGTTTGTAGTATTCACTTTATGCTTTGGAGATTTGTCAAAACACATCTTATTAGAAACCGTGTAGAGGCACCTGCCTCATCTTTCCTTCGGCTTCAGTAACGAGATACACGTTGCACACAGAATAACCTGGATTTCAGACCTTTGTTATTTAATTGAATTGCAGAAAGGTGCTCTCCCTTTGATAGAGTTCTAGTTCACTTCTTGTACGTATGCTTTCCTGTTTCCATTCCTCTGTGATATCCAAGATGAATTTTTTTTCATCCAGAATTAAGCTTTAAAAAATGAAGCTGAGTTTTCAAAAATAATGACAACTATGAATACATACAGAGTTCAATTCAGTATATTAACAGAGCGCACAAAAGCCAGGAAGTTTGAAATGTAATGACTAGAAATGTAATTAAAATTAAAATTTGTTGTTCTTGTTGCTGTTGGATTTTAAGTATTCACTGGTGTGCTAATGCTTTAGAAATCCACTCCATTTGGACAGGCATAACAGTTGCCTGTGGTACAGTAGAGTATTACATTGTGGTCATGTGAACAACACAGGGCTTCAGGGGTGAGAGCTTCCAGTTGTATCAGTTTCTGCATGTTGCTGTAGAAAAAATATACAGTACTCGCAGAAAAAAAAGAAGGAACTAAAGATTATATGAGAACACTGGTAAGTTTACTTTAGTTGTTTTATGCTTTGTTTTAAAAATCGTATGCGTGTTTATGTTTTATGGCTGCTTATGAAAGAGAGGGATGTCTACAAGTGTACCATTCAAGAGGCTGGCACATTCAATCTGAACCGTGGCAGAACAGGACAGGCTTCATTGCAGCTGTAATAAATTACCTACAAGTGCTGCAGAACAATAACAAAAAAGTGTGAGCCATCCATTTCAGTACCATTTACAAGAAATCAATATCAATACTTAATGCAATACTGGTGAAAAATGAGCAAAGATACAGAGCGAATAATAAAGCACAAATGAAAGACCTTGGAGTGTTCCACTTCGGGGCGAAAAAAATAAGAAAGCATTTTTTTTTTGCTGTTGGATTGTATCATTTTTACTTGTGCTGTGGTGTGTAAAGATATTTTTCACAGAGGCTCATTTTGTCCTCTTGTCCTGAAGTCTGACGGCCAAGCAGGCCAGCACACTGGGGACCACGTGAGAAATCCATCTTGCCTTCAGTTTGCCACAGCCAGCATTTCAGTGCCAGGTCTCATCAACATCACCATCGCACCACTGTAGGCTACAGCATAGCTTTATTGTCTTTACTATAGACTGTACTAATTTCTACCACAAACTTCACTAATATTTTTTTCAGAATTTCAATGAGTTCTTGAATTGAACAAAGGAACAATATAACCTGAAAGCAAGAGGACAAATAAAGGAACTGATATCCCACTATGCTTTCTGCACTGAATCTTTCAGATTCAGCAGAGATCCTGTAATATCCAAGATTGGTGTGTCTACACAATTGTGACTACTTCACAATTTTTCAACAATTTTTTAAACTAATTGTTTGCATTTAGTAGTAATTGATTTCTGTTTTCTTTTTAACCTGTATGCTAGTGGTCTTCTGCCTAGACCACAGGTCAGTTTGGGACATTTGAATGTAGATACAATGCTTTGTTCATTAATCATTAATGTTCATTAATTAGTATAGGATATGTGATAGGATATTGACTCCGTGCTGATGTGTCCCAGTATGTGTGTGAAGACATTGGGGTCTTTGGAAGTACCAGGACAGTCACATTGCAATCTACTTGTTCATTTATTTAGGAGTGTCACAGCTCAAGTGGTCATCTGTTTTGTTTTTTTGTTTTGCTTGGGATTCACATGAATTCTTTCCTGTAGACTTAACCCACCCATTCTATTTTCTTCTCATTCTTCTCATAACAGTTGTTCAGGCTTCAATAAATGAATAAACGACACCCAGTTTTGCTGCATCACTGACAGTTTTGTTTTCAGAAATATACAAGATAAAGCCTGACCTTAAATTGTGTGCAGTATGTGTTTATGCATTAAACACGTCAGTTAGGTGGGTGGGATAAACACCTAAAAATGACAAGATACCAGATGTCTCTTAAGACTTTAATGCCTACACGTCAGTCAGATATTTGTCATTTTCTGCAGAATTGCTTATTTTTGTAATATTATCTAGCCCTTTACACCATTAAGCATACAACAGATCTGTTGTAGACTGTTTCACTGCTTGCTAATTTACAAAATTTACAAGTTACATTACATCACTTATTGGTTGTGGTTTCAGTAAATCCAGGCTTGCTCTATTGCCTAAGGAGGCTGACTTAAAAAGACTTAAAATTTTAAAGATTCTGAGTCAAATCTTTCTGTCAGGGTTAATCACCCAAGAGACGGTGATCTGAGAATGTTTTCCCAGCTCTCTTTGTAATTTATGATTTGGAATTTGTTATAATGAGAGTGGCTTAGAAAACCAGGACAAGGGAAAGCCTCTCAGACTATTGACACTCATCCAATTTCTAGTTGCTAATTGAATTAAGAATATGATCTATCTGGTCTAAAGCTTGTACTTATTGAGAATATCTTTTTTTTAAGTAAGGCCTTTTTTGTTTTTGTACAGTTTCATTTTCATTCTTATTGTAAGCTCAAATCAGTTGTTTTCAATGCTGGAATAACATGTATGTGCAGAATAATTAAAATGTCAACTATGATGTCAACATACATACCATAGTTGGTATACCTAGTTTACATAGAATCTTTTGAAGGCAAAAAATGGATGGATATATTTTTTGCATATTTTCAGAAAATGTACAGAGGGAAAAAAACAATTATTTCTTTTCATTTTCAATGTACTCTAAAAATATTTTGGAGGCAACTTTTTACAGACAGTAATCCTGCTTATCTTCTAGACTGGAGTTCATCAAGGAAAAGGTTCACAACACACTAAATTAGCAATGTGTTGACAAGTGGAAAAGTCACATAGATAAGATTTATGCACTAAATATGCATCATGTGCTTAAAAAGGCAGTATTCCTATATAAATGTATTTTAGACTAGACAATATTTTTAAAATGCTTACTGTTCTCCTGATACTCGCTCTTGCCTAGAAGATGGTTTCAGACCTGAGCTCGAGCTACAGCAGCAGCCAGTAGATGGCACTGCAGTCAAGTTTTCTGACCTACTTTTCTTTCCTGCCCTGCAGATCTGCTAGATAGAAATGTATAGTTTTATTTTTTGAAATATTATAGACTTTTCAAAACAGTCAGCTTCAGACAGCCGAGGCAAACAAAGAAGAAAAACTGTATCAGTATCACTGATGCAAGTTTTTCCATGAAAACTGACAAGGATCTCTTCTGCACTGCCAGCCTGACTTAAAACAAAATGACTTTTTCCTTCTGAGAAATACAGTACAGATTATTTTGATGTGATAATAAATTAAAAGACGTTTCTTCTGCAATTTGTCATAACTTAAGAACATTAAGTGGCTATTCAAATAAGATGTTCAAGATTATACATATTTCCATTTGTATAATCAAAGGATTAAGAGTGCCAATTAGTCTTTACAAAATACACTAATTTTGTATTGTTCTGTAGTATATCAAGTTTAGGGAGGATACTTTATGCTACTTCTTGAAGTAAGGTCTTTAGGGATCTAGTAAATGCTTATTAGATTCAATAGAAAGTCCAGAACAAAGCTGGCAGATATTCTTACTGACTTGCATAGTTATATAGTAATTTTAATATAAGCTGTAGCAATCACTGTGATAGGAATTTGGCAGCTTTTCAAATTTGAGTCTTTGAACCTGCTGGCCCAATTGTATTATATTTTACACCTGGGTATTCTGGAGCACCGATATTACCAACAGAATGTTGTTGACTTCGCTGGTATCATGTATCATGTAGGCTGGTGTAAGAAGAGGTTAGATTTATTTGGGAATGGAGCTGAATGACCTACACATTCAAAGGATCACCCAGAAACGTGGCAGGTTTCTCCGGTCAAATCGGTTGTGTAATCTGCTTTACTTTTCCAGTGTGAGTTTCAGGTATTCACTTTTCAACACAAGTCTGTGCACAAGCTTCTGATACACATATTATGCATTTTTTAATAAGTGAATATTAAATTGTAAAAAATTTGTATGTATGTTATTAATAAGGAAGCCTATGTTACTACTGTATATATAACTTACTACGTTACTTGTTTTGCAATTGAGTCACATTTAAAGGTACACATATTGTTCTTTTCCACTTTAATGGAAAAGAGGAAATAGAGAGTTTTGTGCTGATATGTATCCTGTATAACAGTTGCGTTTTCTCAAATGTATATACATTTTTACATGATGAAACTGAAGTCACAGCAATTTCAAATATTCAGGAACCATGTAACTGATGTTTAACAACTCTACACCTGGCATTCACTGTGACAGGATTTGATCCAAAAAGGCAGATCAGTATTCCTGACTGTATTTCCTTATGAAAGGTACACCTTTAGTGTACTTTCTCATAACACATCTATAGTGCTATTGAGCACTTCTGCTGTAAGTATGGTTCAGATTATTTTAAAAGAATTGATATGTTAAGGTTATATGATAACATTATATATACGTTATATGATATAATATAGTGTTATATGTTAATGTTTAATTAGGAAAATGATGAAAATGTGCTGTGTTGAGCAGTACTTTATAAAGAGTGGTATATTAAAGCATACCTAAATTTGATAAAATAATGATAGTATAGTGGTGATCTATTGTTACTATTCCAAAACACAGGCTTACACTAAATTAGTATTGAGCTTAACTCGTTAGTTGTCCCACTATGAGCTGTAAGCAAGACAGTAAGATGCATGTAATTTGGAAAGGTGTACTTATGTTTATACTGCCCAAAGCCTCATCCCCCCCAGGATATATTTAACAGTGGTTATAACGTGAAGTAATAAAAGGCGCACTTTGCCACTAAGGCAGAAGTAAAGATATTAGAAGAAATTTCTGTGAGAGAACTATGATTGCAGTTTTCTCATTATCAAAACAGTGAGTGTAGCGTTTGTATATGATTGTGGTGAGGAATATGGCCATAAATAAGCTGATATTGTATAAATATTATTTATTTTGTGTTTAGTTTAATTTTGCTTTTCAAGTGTACAAAAGATGATATTATTTTAAATGCTAAAAATGTTTAATTTGATTATGTGGGTTTAACTTATCAGAGTTGTTGTTGTATTTAAGAGTTTGTGGAGTTCAATTATCATGTTTATGCTTGCGATACATCATATGAAACATTTTAGTAACTGTGGGATTATGTCACTGAGACTAATAATAATAAAAATACAATAAGGGGGATTTGGCATGGCATCATATCAGCGTTATAATAACCCAGCAATTTCATTTATAAGCCCTTGTTTCAGCTCTCATCCTGACATTGAAAGCTGAGCAAACTGAGCAAGAACTGTTTAACCTGGAAATCCAGCAAATTAAAAATTGGTGGGGGTTTTATGATTTGGACCTCTCTGTCTGAGTCATGTGATTTGGCAGGAGTATGTCGCCACACAAATTGCTTCCCCCTTTGTTTTCACTCCCCTCTTCCCTCTTTGGTGATTATTTTTTAGATCACTTCCATTAACATCGGCATGCCGAGCGATAATTAGTCACTCGGTGTTCTGTGCGGCCGAACGCTCATTTAGGTAAGCAATGCCAGCCGTTTGCAAGATGCTTGTTAACTGAATGCAGTTAATTATATAAGAAGATAATTACATGTAAATGTTGCATCTAAAAGCAGCTATCTTGCCCGCTCGCTGTTTTAATAGGCGAGCGGTTGGAATTTCTGTTTTGTTTATCTTAGAGTGAGGCAATTAATTGATTTAACTGATGAAGTGAATATGCTGGATACTCTTTCCAGACAGCAGCCCAAATTAGATACTGTTAAGATATACAATATGTATCAGCCATGTTTGTTTTACCCTACATGGGTTTGAGATCAGGGGACCCTTTGAAAAGGCGCTATATCAAATAAAAACTGAAATTGAACTTGATTTGACTTAACACCTCAGCTGTCAGAGATAGTTGTGGCTGTTGTTTTTTTTTTAATTTGACTGCTAGACATAATAAGCCACTGCTAAGTAAACAAAATTGCAGGGACCACTTCCATAATTTTCTTTGTTAATAACAGTCAAATTTCAATTATTGCATTAACAGGTGGATATTCATGTGGGCCCTAACCTGGCAAATGCCTTTTGAAATATTTGACAAAAATATTAATTAACACTTGGAACTGACATTAAAAAACAAACAAAACAAAAAAACAAAACTCTAGCTTGTTCTGTAAGTTAGAGGGGTTTTCCGCAGGGATTACCACTTAACTACAGGTAGACAGGGATAGTGAAACATATTGGCAATTTTTTGTAGTCTCATGTAAATATTACTTTAGAAGTAAAAGTATATTACTCATTCTTAGGAGTTTGATAGTGTTCTCTCGGTTCTGTTGTTATGGTATAACCTCAGGAACATCACCAAGTATATTTGGAATAGGTCTACATTTCTTGTTGTGCTAACTACTGTCTGTTTAAATGTGACATTAATGAAAAAATTGAAAGATTTTCTCAAATAAAAGTTTAGAAAATTATTTGAAAAAAGTAATAATTACACTCTTTTATACATCATGGTTGCATTCTTCCTTTCCCGTAAAAATCAAACATGCCGGTAATCCATTTATCAATATTTCATTGTCCGTGGCAAATGATGCAGCTTTAAGCCCTTTTTAATTCAACCGCTGTCAAATTAAAGGATATTTAGTGCATTTTAAGAAAGTGAAGTCAAGGGTAAAGGCAGGCAGAGGTCACCGCATCCCAGCATTCCCGGGGGACATCCTGGCTGGCTGTAAAGAGGCGCAGGATCCATTACTGTTGTAATGGAGGGATTCCTCTGGGCAGCATAAGGCTGGCTCTCTGGGGAAGAGCTGGCCGGAGGAGCTGGGGACTGATCACGCTCCAGCGGAATCCATTCAGGTCCCAGGGCAGAAACCCCGACACACGGCTCTCCAGATGCTTTTCATCTGATACCAATCAAACACGTAATCTTTAATTCTCCAGCGGGCAAGAGGGCATCCTTTCGGGACCCACTGTGTTAAAACATGATATGTTATTTACAAAAAAATATTTGTAAATGGAAGCAGCATGGCTCGCCATTATGTAGCCCTTCAGCATCTTTCACTGAGAAACATGACACTAGCTGTGGACATGTCACAAGACCAAGCTACCACCCCCCAGAAACACACATGCCTGTCTGCTTTAGGCTGTCTCTTTGTCTTCTGCATCCCTTTTTAGTTATGTATGTCATAGTTCTATATGGTTTCCATGTGAAGAAATTGGGCATTGCTACAAAGAGGTATTCTCTCACTCTCCTAGATCTATCTGCAGTTCACAAACACAGACAAATATATAAACAGAGAGATTCAAAATATCAGTAAAAGAAGTACATGATGTGTAGCAAATTGATAGATATAGGGGAGATTATAGGGGAGGTAACAGCAAATGTTATAGTTATAGCTATTATCTAAATGTGCTTATTCTGAAAATATATTTTCTGAATAAGCGCCTTTAGAAAACAAATGGATGTTTCGATTTGATAGTCTTTATCCCAAGCTGATCAGGATGCGTAGCAGCCGCAAGAAACCAAATATTGTGGAAAAAAAAGTGGACAGAAAATCCTCCATTGATTTTTTACAGTGCATAAAAACTAAGCCATTACGCGTGATGCAGATATACACAGTGTAAGATAAAACATCTAATGAAAGGCATGAGCAAAGCGAAAAAGGTTTATATTAATATTTCAGAAGCTTGCTCTTCTGCCTTTTTTCTGGATTTTCTTTTACAAGATGCTTTTATTTTCAGTATAAATAAACACTGAAACCCAGGAGATTACTTAACTGAATATTTAACCCAATCTAACCAGGTTCAATGGAAATACAAAAACACTGGAAAACAAAAAAAAAACAGTTCTTTGGAAAAAACGAGCATTAGATTCCAATGCCACAACATCAGACGATATGTATTTACTTAAAAAAATATTATTTTTACATTCACTTCAACCTACTAGAATCATCTTTGATAATAAGTGTACCTTCTTTCTAGATGCTCCCCTGTGGAAGCTAAACCGCTGTCATATTTTCAATGTCTCTTTAGTGTAGTACCTTTTACTTGGAAAACAAGCTACATTTGCGGATCTGTTTATCATGTTAGAAGAACATATTTACCGATCTCTACAGAACATTGTGTCTTTCAAAGGAAAACATGTGAGACTACATGTTACAAAGTGGTAGGTCAAAACATCATTGTTATAATATTTACTGGTAATGACTGCCACAGTTGTGCTGCAGTAATTTGCTTCTAATAAGCATTTGAAATCTTTTCTGGATTTTCTCAGAAAATCCTTTGTGTTTTGTCAGATGCTTATTTAGCCGTGTTATGCTTCCAGGTGCTAGAATTTAGGCGTTGACGTATCCAGCATCTTTTGTCTGAAGCATTTATACATTTATACCAGAGCCTACGCATTATCCTCTCTGAAAAGGAAAGTGTCCTTTGATAGTAAATAGCTTGTATTAAAGACATTGAAATAGTTTTTTGTCATTCTGTTTCAGATTTACACCTTAATATTTAGTCACCAAAGCCAGGTAATCTTTATCCCAATCTATGTGAAGATAAGATAAATGAATAAACGCAGAAAAGATTTTATTTTAAGCAGTGTGCCACTTAATTATGCAGCATGTTTACAGTGTTCATTTTGCGAATACATGGTATGAGGCTGTAAGTAGCAGCTGCTCTGGGAGGCTTGGATGTACCAGAGATATCTGATAGCTCCCCTGACACGTTTTCAGCCCCAGAAATAAGATGCATCTTTGATTTGCTACTTGTAAACAGACAGAGACAAGAGGAGCCCTGATTATCCACATTGACCTGCCACTCACGGCATCTGTTTAAAGCAGAGTAAAATCATTGCCTCTGCAATTACCAGATGCTAAGGGGTCCCACTGGCCATCGACTAAGATAAAATAAATCCTCTGCACTAGAGTTTCAGATATTACTGCTTTTGGGCATTTGTGAAAGCTTAACACAACTTGCACACGTGCTGAATGCAATTTCTTTTTGTCTGGCAATTGGTCAGAAGACTTCATTCTTGCACGGTCCTGTGAAGACATACAGTAAGTCCCTCTCTGGTGCTGCTTTTTGTGGTTTGTAATGACTAACTATTCCGTACAAACCCATACAGTGTAAGAGAGATGACACAGTAGTGAACAATGCATTCATTTGAGATTCATTTGAAGTCTTCTGGAATCACCATTAATCAGTGTGTCCGTACAAGTTTGAATATGAAGAATGACAAACCCTTCTATGGATTCAGAGTAATTTTATGTAGAAAATAGAACATGTAGGAATAATGTATCTTGGTAAGAGGCCATTTGTTATAATTCTGGTCATTCTGTAACCAATAGATCTTTATCTCGTTATTCTTATGGTTTCCCTGTTGTTTGGTATTAGAAATTGTTTAAAAGTTCTGCTATACAGTAGCCACATAGTAACTGAGGCTTATTTCAGGACAAACCCCTGCTGCAGTTCTAATTGAGAAAACAAGGCTCTGTACATGGTAGTGCTAAGATCCAAGCAACATCTGAACTCCCTTACAGAATATGTCTCCCTTTCAGATCATCTCCATGAGTTCGAACAGTGAAGACACTTTCTACTTTGCCACAATTCATGTGGTGGTTTTTATTACTTTTTATTATGTCCTTGAACATAGAACACCTTTTGAAATGTTATGCTTTTTTTACATTTTCATTACTTTTTATACCCCTGGCAGTTCAATTCTATTTTGTTCAATTCTGTGGTTAAAAATTACTTTACAATGGTCTGAAAAAAAAGCATTTTAAAATAATTTAGAAGACAAGAGCTGAAAGTTCCCCAGTTTTAATAAATGTAATTATGTTGTACTTTCTTTTTTAATTTGAATTATGTTTTAAACACTTGCTTGAAGTCTTCCGTGTTCTATTGAATTTCTTTCAAATGCCCCTTTGACAGTGAGCAGCCGAAGGGGAGTCAGAGGCAATCAGTCCTCAACTGAGGAGTGAAATAGCAGAACACATAGTAATTAATTAATTACAGGGTTTATTCTGAGAATGCTGTGCTTGCCTTATTCAATTTATATGGATTGAAAAGTAATCAACATGGATGAGTCACAGCAAGCCCGAGCTGAAGCAGGGCTGAGTCGTTTCCTGGTCTCAGCAGTGGTTCCTGTGAGGCTGTTTAGGCAGACATTGCAGCTGTATGGTTTGTGTCATTGATGCGTGCTATTGACAGCCTTCCACTGCAAATCAAGTGTATTTAAAAGCTACCGCCAGGTCACTCCAAAGTGTCTTGTTACCGTCAGGGACATATAAGGAATTCCTGTGATTCTTAAAAGGTTTTGTCACCTATTGAGGAGTTTACATTCTGTAAAATATTGGTTTGATAACATTTAATACTGTAAGAATAAGTTAACTTTTGGGTAACTGGATATTCACCTTTCATTACATTAAGAGCTGTGTCTACTTAAGTCACATTTAGATCTACTTAAACATTCTGTGGCTTATTTTTCTCGCAGATTATTTATCTGTGTTCAGTTATCATCTCACATGTACTGTACATTTTGCAATGTAAAGGAACAAAAGCACAATAACAGTAATGCAATATTTCAAATGGTTGCTAATTCAGTTTCCTGTAAAATAAATCTCAAGGTTATTTTAATAATTCTGTGCTTCTCGCTGACGAAATATGAGAAAAATCCTCCATTTAAGGACACTCTAGACCGCTGATATTCACTTTCAGTCCTTGAGAGCTGCACTCTACAAGGTTTTATAGGTAACTTCCATTCCTCGACGAGTAAAGACCTGGAAACAGTTGTAATAGAGACCAATTAAGTGATCAAATAAAATCATTAAGTCCAGAGTGGAATGAAAACCAGAAGATGCAGGCCTGCAGGACCAGGAGTGAATAGCAGTGATCTAGATGGTCCCACAGGTGTGGAGCAGTCTTGCTCTCAAGTTACACATACTCTACCGTGAAAATTGGAATATTCAAATGCACAAGAGTGTCTTTTATCACTGCTTTTTTTAAAACTACATAAACACATCCCCAAATCGTATTGTCTTTCTTAAGGAACAGAAAGCCTCAAACTCAGCTTGAAAGGGAAAATGCAATTTACACAGCATGTGTCTTTCCAGGCTGTATCAGAAACAAAAAGCAAACTAATCCTCCATTTTTTTTTCTCCTGTATACCTGCTCCAGGACAGTCTCAAGGTTAATGGACTTCAGTCCTGTTCACTGCAGCCAGGGACAGCACCTATGACCTCACAGTGCTAAGGCACTATGTTTGACTTTAATGCAACACTCCAACATGACATCTCATCTCAGCACAGTGTTGAGGTGATTAGGAATAAGACTGCAAACCTACATGGTCCCCCTGGCGTTCCTATTAAGGCGTGAGTGCAGAGCGCCGTTTGGCACATTTCACAACAGACCCGACTCCACTGGAGGCCACCCTTCCGAGCCACCCAGATCAGAAAGGGCAGCTACTGTTTAAACAGCCCACAGCAAGCACAGCGAAGATTGACACATCCAATCTCAGACTTCTTTTCATTTTTGTCCCTTGGACTCAGGTTTTGATTACGATTTACTTGTAACAGAAATAACTGAGGACAGAGCTAGGGGGTTAAGATGCTGTTCTGTCCCCTTACTTAAGCTGAGCAGGTTGTTTTTGTGGTCAGATGCATCACAATTTAATTGACTGTAGTGAATTCAATTATTTGTAATAATGCGCTTGTGGCAGTAAAAAACACTCTCATGTTTGACAAATGAGTGACTTCTTCATTTTGCAATTGAGGCACCTTTCTCGCTCTTTTGCCTTGTTCAGCTGATATCCGCAATCGCAAAGAAACCGTCTTTAATATTAAATCAAAAGCTGCGATTTCTTCTTCTTTTTCTTTTTCTGATTTGACCTTTTGTTTGTCTGATGGTGGAAAGGAAGGACACTGATGAGTCAGGTCTGCTGCGAGGGGAGCTGTAACTGCAGGCAGCAGTGGTAGACTGTCTGCCTCCAGTCTGTAAATTTGAATCGGTGCGGTGGGCTAATGTGGCAAGCTCATGAGCTACATGGGGAGCTGCAGCAGAGGTAAGATGTCATGTCCGTCTGTTGGCTAACAATTAAATGTGGCACCTCAAGCAGATCAATTTAATTTTAGCCAAGTTTTTTTTTCTCCTTTCTCTGCCTTTATTGGAAGTGTTGCAGCGCTCTTTGCTCTCCTCTTTTAATGCACAGCCCCCCAAATGACTTTCCAGTGACCTGGGCTTATTATCTCTCCCCAACCTTTGGAGGCTCAGGCAGTCACTGAAGATGCTCCAAAGAAATGAAACACGATAATAAAACAGTACTTGAAATATCAACATCCCAGCCTAATTAGAGTCGGGCTAATGGTCCCTAATTGCATATCTGAAATGCACCAGTTGAGTTCTTTCTAGTGTAACTTGACTACACGTCTCTTTGTACTGATTAATGGAGCCAGAGCTGCAAACTAAAATGCAGTTAATTTATTGTAAGATCTATTAGGCGTATAAAAAGGAGAGAGCAGGAATTATTAGCCTCTCGTTGCTGGAGATACATTTCATCTATGACTCAGAGCAGATTCCACACAGATTAAGCTTGTTAATTTTACTTACTGCCGACATTCTTCTCTACATTGCTGAAGCCCAGGCCACGCGCTTTCCAAACCGAAATGGACAGGGAAAAAAAACATTGAAAAGAAGCGGGGTCCTGGACAACAGTTACATTAACTACTTTGTGCTTTTAATTCATCTAATTACACAAAAGGGGGGAACACACCATTTTCAGTCCGCGAGCAGCAGCTTTTGCAATGATGATGCCAGCCCTTTGCTTTTATAGTTTTTTTTTTCTTTTATTCAGTCCCTTCTATTCAGGAAAAAGGTTAGAGCCATTTTCAGCAGCTAGCGAGACAAAACATTTTCAATAAGGACACAATATACTTGTTTAAATTACCTTTTTCCCCCATGTGGAAAACCATTAAGGGGTGGTGCTTCTAATAAAAAAGTTTTTTTTCCTCTCTCTATCTCTCTCTGTCTTTGTAGTGGTTTACCCCTAATAACAGCTTTTATCAAATTTTGTTATTAATCCATTAGATGGTGATATTCATTTTGGCTAATGTTGTGTTTCATTGCACATTTCACAAATTGAAAGCACTGAGAAAAAGCCTCAGTATTTAGACTAATGTGCTTTCAATTTCTATGTAATCCACATTTAACTGTTTTAGCTGGGATATGTATTGGGAAATGTGTTTTTAATCTTGGCCTCGTTAACTTGCCGGTTGACAGTGCATTAAAAAGGAAAAAGCGCACCATGTTTGTGGCTTCTGTCTTCATACTCCATTTCTTCTCTGTATCCAGAAAACCAAAAGCAATTAAGGACAAACTCTGCAGTAAACTGTGGCAATTTGTATGTTGTATTATCTCGTACTTAACAATATTTAGAAAGAGGCTCTTATTTTAACTTTATTTGGTGTACCCTGTCCAATGTTTTCATTACCTACATGAAAAATAGACTTCTGCATTCACTATTGCAGATTCAAGATCATTTTTCATTAAAAACATTGCAAAAAGAACTTTACTGTAAAACAGGGGAAAGATCCAGGATTAAATAAGATGCAGATATTAAGTTTGTCATATGAGGCAAATGTGTAATAATCACATTGTATGGTGCTGAAAGTAAATGGAAACCTTATGGTCGTGGTATAAGGAACTTTATTTAACTGTCACTCCTAAGCTATCACGCAGAGTTCATAATCCATACCATATTGTTAAATGAAGGCGAAATAGCTTAAGCTAAAGACATGCTTGTTACAGAAAAAGGCTGCATTTTTCTTTGTTTCCTGAAGTGTGTGTTATTCTAAGAGGAGTAGTATAGTGCAGCATTGGATAAGAACTTCACAGTGAAATGTACAGACCTTCTTCAGGATGTCCTTTGAGTGTGGTGAATCTCCATCTATGTGCTGTATTATAAAAGCTCTTGCCACCTTTGTTTGTTATTTTACTAGCTAATGGTAAACCATGATAACCAGAATAAGTACTCTATGCGGAAACCCATAGAGAAAATATTAAATGCCCCATATTAAATGAAAAAAGTGAGATCAAGTACATTTCAGGCCAGTGAAAACTAACAGAGATTTTACAGAGTGAAGGTCTGGAAAGAGAGATCATGATACTAGGTTTCAAGAATATGAGTATACCCGGCTGTTGCTATAAGTGGAGTTGGTGGACCAGCAGGAGGTGCTATGCAGTATCATTTCCATTCCAATGCCTCAGTGTGCTGACAGGAGAGGCTGTGCTGCAGAAGACACTTCCTTATCAATGAGATATTAAACTAAAGTCTTGACAACGTGGTCATTAAAGATCTCATGGCCCTATTCCTCAGAGTAGGAGCCTTAACCCTGGAGTCCTGGTTAAACTCCTCTTGGGGTCTGCACAAACCAGCCTTACTTAAATCTGCCCCCCCCCCCCCTTAATTCAGTGAGTAAAGTAATTTGTTTTCCCAGATGGTGCTACACTACAGTGGTAGATGATAAAGTGGGTTCCTTCCTACATGTAAAGCGCTGTGGGGTAATTTGGGTTGAAAAGAGCTGTACAAATGCAAGGAACTACAGATTAATATACAGTAATGTTTATCTAGACCTATTAAAGCCATTAGGCGGGAGTAATTCCCTGTGCCCCAAAGCTTGTTCAGAATGGAAAGATATATAATCCTATTTGTGATGTGGACATTATTAAAAACTTAAGAGACTTAAGTTATCTTAGACTGCATGATTTTGGAATGTGGGAGGAAATTAGAGCATTGGGTGAAAACCTATGTAGTTACAGGAGGAACATACAAACTCCACACAGAAGGCCAGAATCAGAAGAAGACCCCAAAGCTGTGAGGCAACACTGCTTAAAGCAGTTTATTATATTTCACGCCTTTTAAAAGAAGTGTTGTGGTTATATGATCTATAGGAAGGATTTGTTACAAAATAACCCACTAAGGGTGCCCTTCAAATAAAATATCTCTGAGATAGAATAATATTGAAGGATAAGGAAAGGCATAGTACTAAACTGTTGGGATTTTAAAAGCATCTACCAGTAGCCAAATTCATTCCATAATGCTTTGTGTGCTCGGCTTGGTTTTGAAAGGAAGATAAAAGCATGAAGCAAATTTAATTTAACATCCATGCTGACCATCATTTATAAGTCCTTTCACCCCCGGTAGACTCAGAACATACTTGAAAAGTTTTTAAAAGAAATCATTCAGTTGTAATTTACGAAATGCTATAATGTCATTTTCAAAAGTTAAAACATTTTTTTCTGCCTGTGAAATTAGCGTAAATTACTATAATTTTCAGATTTCGGTAATTGGGAATTGGTTCTTACTTCAAAAGAGGCTGTAATTTGAAGTAATTGGTTGCTAAGTATGTATGGGAAGCCACTGAGAAAGTTAACTATATATAATTACAGATTGCTGGAGTACTGTGTATGCAAAGCAGGGCCTGGAAATTGCTTTGGAGCCAGAAGTGTCAGCGATGTGCTGATAAAAATATACCAGAGGATATATACTTGTCTTATTAAAGTTAAAAAATGATTTCCCATAGTTACATGATTTATCAGTCCACGTTTACATTTCTCTAAAGTCTATTACCTCGAGCAATCAATAATAAAAAAGGTGGAAACTCAGAATGATAGCAAACATTTGAACGTAAATTAGGACATCAAGCCATATGTTCTCTCAACAGATCATTTTCTTTTGTTCAAGCCTTTCTTGTTTTGGGAAAACGTTACACATCGTATGTGAATTGAAATTGTAACTGCCAATCATATTCCACATTATTGAAACCACCGCCAACCACAATAAAGGCTGTCTATTTACAGTGACTCCATAAATAATTGGCTGCATGAATCAGACAAGATTTAAAATGTCAATTGAGATAAGGTATCACTTGGCAAAGTAATTTGAAAACAAATTGTACCTTAAGAAGGTAATATTTGACTACTGCAAGAAAAACAATTTGCATCCTGTCTAAGCTGTTCAGCCTTATTTGTTATCAAGGATGATGTTCACCATGGTTTCACGCAGGCTTTGTCCAGGTTGGTTTAGTTAAAGGATTTTGCTTTGAACGGGTACAGTGTGGGGAGGCATGGCCATATGTCATTAAGTGCTACTGCCTCCCAGCTTGAGGATTCTGGGTTTCATTCAGCCTAGTGCTGCTTCTGTGTGGAGTTTGCATGTTCTCCCTGTGTTCACATAGGCTTTCCCTCATTGCACACTATGTTTCCGGGATGGGCTTCCGGTTGCTGCAACCCTTACCAAGAATAATGGGATCTATATTCAACAACAGACTGTTTTATCTATTTGCACCTGTATTTATAGCACATTTACAGCGCTGTTTATACAGTATGTATCATTTATATAAAGCGTCTTGGCAATGCTGTGGATTGAAAGGTGCAATATAAAAATAAAATTGATTGGTTGATACTTACTATGTCATAGCACAGTAATAAAATTCTATCTAGATTCTCTAATGAAAAAGAAATATTTTGTTTACTTTTTTAAAACTAATAATACTGTACCTATATGTATAGTTTTGAGAGCATTTAATATCTTCAAACTGTTTTGTGTTGAGCCTGTATGTGTATTAATACTCACTCTTAACTCTAGCACGTTCAGTAATATTTCAGACGATTTCCTACAGTAGTTTACATCTTAACCTGCTTTTTGGCTTGGGCAGCAAGTATCTGAAATACACAGGATGTTTAATGAGAAAATTCAGCATGGTGGTTTTTGGTGGTTTCTGAATGTAAGCACTAGTACTCATTGTCCATATCGCTACCATTTTGTCCCCTGCTGTTGTCCACAGTGTTTTTGTTTTGTTTTAATTAGCCTCAGCACACAATGGAAACCGTGTTCAGGAGATGCACTTTAAATGTCCATTTGTTTCGGCCTCTGGATGTTATGGGCAACCGATAGAAATAAAAGACAAATCAATAGGGTTTCATTAAAACAGCAGGCAATCGTGGCTTCAGCACAGCTTAATTACAGTTTCAGTAGCATTTGCTTTAATTGGAAAGAATAAAGAGAGTGAAGTGGAGTGAATGAAGAAATTAGCATATCTATCACTGTGTCGCACAGCACTGTGGCCTCATAGCTCTCTGTTTGCACTGAGGAGCACTTACTGCTTTGGGGGTCTCAGAAAAGGACTGCACAAAAATATGGGGAGGCAATTTGCAAATAATCAGTTTGCAGCTTTGTGTAACATGAATAAGAGGTCTTTGTCGTGTTTTTTTATTTTAATTGGATGGGACAAGTTAAATATAATTTCGAAATTATAGTTACATCACCGCACTTTACCATGTGAGATTAAGTATATTACTGTACACAATGTCTTGTGGAAATATGAATATTCAATTAATGAATTCATGCAGTTAATAACTAGGAAAGTGGCCCTGCAGAGATACTTACATTGCAGTGTGAAATTAATGCTGGTTTTGCTGCAGCACTGACTGTAGTAAAGTAACCTGGTTTTCTGTGAAGAGATGTACTATGTTTTATTTATTCATCATTCAGAATTCAGCCATTAATGTATGTACTCACATTTAATATCACATTACCCACTACTCGTTTTTTTTTTTCATTTTATATCTTTAACATTATGCAGTGAGGAATTGCAGTTGTTATATGTTCAACATATACTGTATAGTAGAAATATATCTGCACTGGTAACATGCGGCATATTAGTAAACGTCTCCATCTCCATGATAGATGTGGTCCACAAACCATGAATCACTCAGAGTTCTGCTCATCACAACCACCAAACTCATCTCGGTTGATACCAGAACAAAATTCAGAATTCCCGGTTTGAGGGGGTGAGTGTCAGTGCATTAGCACACAGTGCCAGCTAGCCTCATATCAAGTAATTGCTTCTTCCAGTGACCCCCTGGCACCTCACTATTATTATAATCTCTGGGAACTGTAAATAAAAACCATCCGATCCTGCCTGTGACAGCTCAGTGTATTTACCCTGCTGTATGTAGCTGTTTTTCCAAAAGAGTTTCAGGGTTAATAATACAATCAAATTAATGAAGGCAGGGGAGAAAGCTTATGGAAGCATGCAGATAGAGAGAAGCAGGTTATCCCTGTGGTTGCTGGCTGTAAAACAGCACAGCTTTAAAAGACTGGAATAGATGGCTTTAAAAGCCCGTGCTTGCTTGGAGCTGTACTGTAGAAGAACAAATTGTCCACAACATAAATATTATGGTAAGAGAAGGTAGTAAGTGGGAGGTCTGGCTAAATGTAACTTAGAAAAGGTCTGCAAAAGAGAAGTTGAATTTCTCATCAAATATTTTTGTGGCCACACTCTAATTTCCCAAAAGGAGATAAATATTGTAATTAATGAGGTTTGGTAAATGTGTTTATTGTAGATGCTGCATTTCTGTATAGCAGAAAACCAGTGTGCTTCAGCATTGAAAAGGTTGATTTATAATTTGTAGCATTACCATCTGTTGTAGTTATGTGAAATTACAGATAAACCAGTTAGTAAACACTTTGCCCCATTGTCTGTTGTTTTGATAATCACCCATAATAACATCCAGCATCAATATGGTCTTTAAACCCGATTTGGGAGTTAATGGAATAAGAGGAGGCAGTCAGTATATGCACTAGGGTAATGTCATTAGGAATGTTTGTGAAGAACAAATTAAATCAGTCGTAAATTGTGCTCTCAAGTCAGCCAGAAAACCAGCCTCATTGAAGAGAAGGGGATTCATATTTTAACCTCTCGCAGAAAATGCACTTAAACAGATTAAAATAAAATAGGGACTGTGTGGATGGATGTAAATGGTAATTGCTGGAGCTCTAATGGCTTCCTGTTAGCTATGTCAGGCTGTAGGCAGAGCTATTTTAAAGTTAACCAGTGATTGAGGTCATAGCTTTGGCAATCTGGTGATTAAACTGAACTGTACATGTCACCAAATAGCAGATTATCCACCTAATAGGGCTGCTCAAAACAGATGCTGTTTTCATTTGGGTGGAACTGTATATTTACATGACTGAGGCTGGGCTTTTCACAAGTACGTAGTTCTTCGCTGTGTGTTACTTGTGACTCAATAAAAAGCTGTTACTTATAAATTACAGCCTTTGTGAGTTTGTTGCTCTTGAGCCTATTAACCTCTGTCACCCTGGAGAAACCTGTTTCTGTGTCCCATTCACCTGTCCTGTTACAGCTTTCTCTGGTTTCCTTAAGTTTTATTGAGAATGTAGGATTGGCAAGGGTTTCGAGGTTATCAAAATATCACTAAATGCTCCATTTAACCAATATTAACCAATATTTTCAAACTTGCAAATGTTATACTGTAAAATTGTAAAATATATCTAGGATGAGATGGGCTGCCCCTTCTTTCTCTGTGGGGCATCAGCATCTCTGTGGGTTTTTAGACACATGGAACCTGTTTAACTAAAGCCATATGAAATGGAATACTGTCTTGAAGGGGAAAAAAATACTAAGAAAACTCAACACTGGCCAGAGCTGTCAGCCAGAGGACTGTTCTGTCGCCAGTAGTTAATCGCTTTGGTAATTTAGGAAAATATTTTAGAACCATGTTCAATTCTGTCTTAGAAATCAATTTTAAAAAAATAGTGATGTTCAGACATAACTGCAGACTGATGCAGAGGATGTTTATGGTGTGGTTGTTTTTCACCTAATTTAAAGAATCTTTAGGACTCATTGTAGCATGAAGGTCTAAAGATTTTGTATTTGTTTCAAGTATGATTTTGAAGAAAAACAATATACTGAAAAGTAAAATATTAAACTAACAAAACAATTTAATTAAAAATAGCAAGTGGGTAAAAGTATATTTTATATAAAAAATGTTAAGAAATTAAATACTACATAAATGTAATGAATGGACAGAATTATTGATGTGTATATACATATGTATACACTATAGTATAAAAACTTCACCAGAAAACTCATAATCATCACAGTACGTGCCCCAGTTTCAAGTTACAAAATAACCATTTCCATTTGTTCATTGTACATTTTAGATGATGTATGACGGTTGTACGGAAATCTGGAGATATAGATTTGTGTGTGTGTGCGTAGCGCATGCAGTTGTGCCTCAATTGAACTGACTTGCCCTTTGTTTACTTTTCCTCATTAAGTCCTATTGCAACGTGCAGCCCACGAATTCACTGCCTTCCCCACTGCCAGGACTCCAGCTTGGCCCTGACAGTTAGAGAATCTGCCTCTGGGGCTCACGTCAGATTGTGGTTATGGTTTTGTTTACCCTGTTACCAACATGGTTTTGATCTCTTGATTTAATCATGGTGTCTTATTTATGTCATTTGTGTTCATAAATATGAGTTCTAAAATGCTCTTGTTTTCTGTGTTATGCTTAATTGTTTTCCCCCAGTAAAAATGTTGGCTTATAAAGCAGATTTTTTAATTATTATTTAATACATTTCTGTCTGAAATGCTGATTAATTTACAGCTGGTGTTACAGTTCAGTTCATTACTGAGTCAATGCAGGATTTGTGATCATGATTACATCTTATGGTTGAATCAGAGGCAGTTTGTAACAGCATTGTTCTACTCTTGAAATAGACAAGTGAGCAAAGCATGTATATTAGTGGAGTGCACAGGTATTTTAATTAGGTTCTGTTATAATTTGATTAAAGGCTTTTGGATGATCATTTTCATATCGTTATTCATTGACACCAAAAGAACAGGTGGGTCTGAAAAGTGAAAAAAAAGTACTTTTTCACACTATGTTCGCTCTGTCTGGTGATAGATGTGTTAACAATGGAGCTGCCATTACTACTTTGGTGTGGGTTTACACTGAATCCAGGTTCACTTGAAACACAGCACCTTTTGCTCCAGGTAAAACTCCTTTGCAGTAATATTCATGCATTGTGTAAATTAACAAGGAAAAACCTGTGCATATTGAATGGCAAACATACAGGTGATGACATGCCTTCCAAAATACAAAGTATGTGTCATTACTCACAGGCCTGTGGTTGTCAGTTTCAGTCCCGTCACCAACATAAATTTACACTCTTGGCATACTCCAAGAAAGACTGGAATGCTGGGCTTTTTGGGAGACAGATATCTAGTGACATTAAAGCTTTTAATGAGGTCATATTTCAGCTTTATGAGAGAGTTAAAGTCATTGCTGACTGTTGACATTAACGACTGTTTTTTTGGGGAAAAAATAATACAAATAAAATTCCAGTGCTTACCTCATCCCCATGGAGGTGAGGGGCATGATAACGGACTATTGAGTTTCTGAATCCCATTGATCCCACTGCCAGAGTACAAAAAGGATTAGAAGAAAGGTGTTGGACTTTTTTAGACTTTGAGGAAAAAACGAGAGGCATCAGGGTTTCACAATGTGAAATGAAAGGATGTGTTTCAGTTTACTGTCTTTTAATGATAATTAAATGATAACAATATAGCAAAGATTTAATTTTCAGGTTGTACGTTGATTCCATTCAAAACCCTGTACTATATCACATTTTTCTGGGAATGCTGGACATATTTGATTACTTTTAACTGTAAAGACAATGAAATTCAGTGTTATACTGTATACAGTATAAAAGCAGACACAGCAGTTGTTATCCTAACTTTTCCTTACTTTTGTGAAATGAATCTTATGAATGTCTCATGGATTGTTATTTTATTTTCATGTTATTTATTGCAAAAGAGCTATTATTTATACTGTAAGCTGGAATGACTCATCTTACAAAAGGTCCTCTTGTTATACTAAATACAAGAAACTGGAGATACCAGTTTATGTTTGAGATTGAATTTGCGAGCAGTCAGAAACCCTTCATACTGCTTCTTGGAGAAAAATAAATGCCTTGTATTATCTATCTATTACAACAGGAACAGTCAGGGACAGTTTAAGTTGGGAATAGATTTAGTTCTGTTGCTGGTTTATGTTAATTCTGCTAGCATTCCATATCACACAGAGACTGACTGGAATGGAAAGCCTGCACAAAGGCAGGTGATCTGTGTTTACCCTCTTGGCTGGGGCAGGGAACACTGACTGGCAGAACTGACTACAGTTATATCAGGTCTAATCCAATTGCCAGAGCCCAGACCTCTAGGCTCTCATTTCCTCATCACTACGATCTATAGATCTAAAAGGGCTGTAAGCAGCTCGGAGGAGCAGCAGGCCACCGACTGACACCGCTCCCCACGACAGACATGCAAAAGCAAAAAAAATCAAGAACGAAAAAAAGAAGTAACTCAAAAAACTTTGACAGATAACCTCCAGGGTATAGAGGGCTCAGTAAAGCCAGCACAATGTGGCTTTTCACAAAGTGGCAATTAGTGGTTATTACAGGACAGGGGGATGTAACTGAGAGAGGCAAAGAAGCAGGGGAGGAGGAAGTAGCCGTCTCAGCCAGGGCAGCATTTGAGAAATTGTGTATTTTGTAACTTTTCTTTTCATGTCACTAACACGTCCACTTTAGGACACACCTGCCCAGCCCCACAGCTGAGTGACATGTCATTGTTCTTGGGGCTTGATGTCTCACTGACAAGCTATCTTTTCCAGGGCTTAAGATCCAATTATCTCTTTTGCCCCAGCACAGTGTGAAGACAGGGCTGACGAACAAGGTAAGATGATCAGTGGATGTCCTAGATTTTCACTTGTCTGCGATCATAATGACGTTTATTATGATTCAGTAACGAGGCAACACAGGCCATTCACATTTGGAATATCACTACACTAAGTGAATTAACTGCAGGTGTTGGCAACCCCAGTCCTAAATATTTTTTTTAATTTGATTGTATTCTGTTAAAAGTGCTGGTTGTAGGTACACTGAGCTCTTCATGTTCTGTCATCTTAGTGTAACATAGTTGAACATTTAAAGAAATTATACCGCTGTGGTGTCTTATGGATGTCTTCATCCCTGCTGCATCTTTTTAATTAAAAAATACTCCCCTCTGAGTCTTGTTATAGCAACCATCCAAGCACTGGGATACACAAGATGGAAACAAAAAGATTACCTGAATTGATTCAGAGTAACTACCGAATTTGCCTGTACGGCCCCAGGTGTTTTCTTCATTTGATGTTATATAAATACAAAAACAAAGTAAATCAGGTGGAGAGGCGCAAATAAGTTTAACAGCTACAATTAATGAATGCACTATTATTAAAACCTACCCAATGTCCCGTACCTTGCTGGAGCATTTGATTTGAAATTTTAGCAGTCCTTTGTTTCAAGTTACTTAAATACAAATGTACATGTGTTGAAGAAAAAAATGAAGATGAAAATAAATTAAACTTTGTAAATGACTCTTTTACGTCTCCCTATATCCAATCCTGCTGGAAGCTTTTACACTTCAAGAATTCTTAATAGTAAGATGGAAGGCTCTACACCCCCCTGCATTCCTGAAGCGATTTATCACTGAGTGGTATAGCAGAGAGCTCACATCAGAAATTGGATTGTGTTTGTGTTCAGGTTGGAAGAACACCCTTTAACTTTGTTGTTGTTTATTGTTAGAATTATTATTACCTCTGGACTGACAGAGTGGATAAGATGGAAGGAAATCCCCTTGGAGGCTGATGGAAGATGTGCTGTCAGAGCACAGACAAACAGGCTTTTGTCTTTAGTTTAATCACCTGCACACACAGACACATGCTCACACTCACAGTAGTTCCTGCCAGTGTCCCTGAGACATTAGCAACTTAGACATTAGAAACTATGGCTTCTGAAACAAGCCTAAAAAAAAGACCTGCTCTTTGCTGGTCTTAGAGTTAAGCTACAAGCACACCAGGGCCAAATGGTAGCCGCAGACACACAGACATGGAACGGCAACAATGTCATAAAATGGGACTATTTGTTGGCAGTCAAAAAGCTGTTTTTGTTAAAATTGATGTAAGGAAAAATAGATTTATCTTTAGAAATATATGGGCTTATTAGGTTGGTGCATGAAGAGATAAAATGCCTCTAAATCAATGTTTATAAACACATTTGTCTGACATTGGTAGCTAAATAATAAAACTACGCTTTATGGAAAAAGTAGCTTTATTGATAAATTAAACTGAATAAAGAAAGTTTCCAGAAAGAGAGGTGAGGTGGGGTGAAGTCTGTGCAGTGTTCCTCCTACTTCCTGTTGCAAAAGTATGGTTCAGACAAAACCTCAGCAAAATGCTCTCTTTATTGACCTATTTTGTGATCTGCCAAGATTATTAAAGGGATTCATAAAGAACTCAAACAGGACAGAATTAACACATGTATGACAAAAAAGTCTTAAAAGTTACCTGAAACTGCAAATGATGTACCCAGTAACAACCCAATAGCACTTAGTGAAGAATTTGACATTTTGTACCATAGGTCGTATTTATAAGAGGGCTGGCGGCTTGAGCATAGTCCCAGAAACTCCAGGGTCCAGGGTTCAAACTGAGTGGACTCACAGGTTATTTAGTTGCATTTGATTAACCATTAAAACTTCAGCACTGGCAGACATCATTTGAAATTGCTGGTTAGTAGTGTCGCCTGAATTCAGATCCCACAATCTATAGCTAACAGGTTTAGATTGCTCTCTAAACAGAAATATGCCAGTTCTGCTTCACTATCTGTTTTTAAATTAATAACGCGAGGATATAAAAGACAGGTTCAATGTTAGAATACTGTGCTGCCCTGGATTTACCCATTCTGCTTTTCGTAGGTTTTTTATAAATGTATGTGGACTAAAGGAACATTCATATCCTTTCCTACTACTTCTTTTCAGCTCCAAATGTTTTCCATAATATTTTCATGAAGATAAATTTTATTAAATTCCGTAGTTTTGAGATTCATAAGCAACAGTAACATGAAGTAACAAGAAACGTGCCCCAGAGCACTCAACAGCTTTTCTGTCCATAGTATAAAACTATAGTCATCATGTTTTAATAAACAGTTTTCTTCCAACTACACTTCATATATTTTATTACTTTGTGCCAGATATGGGCTGGCAATTTCCATTATTGTTACGGATGATTTAGAATATAAATTGCTCCAGCACATGCAACAAATTTGGATTTTGGATGTTGTATCTGGGTGGATATTGAAATTTTCTTTTGCGGTTGTTTGAAAAACTCTCATTTTGAAAGAAAAAAGGAATCCAACAGTTCTTTTTTTCCACATTAAATTGAAAATGTGTTGCTGTCTGTGCTCTTGCCTGTTTTCCAAAACAATTGAATCAGATGGCTTTCAACTGCATGTCCTATTTCCAAGGAGCTTCAATTAATGGCATATTTAAAAACTAGATCTAAAGTTATCCGTGTCATCCGTTATGACATAGTCAGCTATATTAACTGCCTGTTCAAGTATAATTCCACTGCATATTCAGGAATTGTTCTGGGACAAAATGTTTATTATACAGTACAAGCAATGACCAACTCTAGCCAGTTTTGCCGGAGATTTAAGCTGTGCCTAATGAGGGAATTGACAATTCCTTCCACATAAATTTAATTTCTTGGAAATATTTACTGGATTCCTGAATCTATTGAGATTCATAATATATAGTAAACAGTAGGATTAAAATGGTACACTTTTTAAGTAAATATATAAATACATTCTGCAGCTTATACTGTATGTACTCGCATTAAAGAAACAGGGCAATATGTAAACAGCACCAAGTATCATTTTTTAAAAGTTTTCCAAGAAATATAAGACTGGGAAATACCTCTTTAGACAGGTTCCAGAGATCGTACCAATCTATTGAGAACATATTTTTTTATACTTCAAGTAGTCCTAGACACATATGAAGCGAATGACGAAAATTAATCTTTGCAATCACAGATGGTATTCTGATCAAATTAAAGGATGAACAAAATAAAACTTGTTTTGCCCGTAATATGGTCTGCGTTTATACCTAGGAGCCACTGTTATTGAATATCCCAATCAAAGGAGAAAGAATGCATGTGATTATAAAGAGAACAATACACCTGGCAGGCTCCAGGTTTTGCTGTTATTTACAGAGGAATGCATGCTGTATGAAGAGACATCTGAAGGGTATGTTTGGAAATTGCTTTGTGGTCATTGACACATACAGACATGTAAAAACGATGGATAAGCTAATGCTGTTCAAAACAGGGAAAAATACTAAATGCATCTCCTTATGCCATATTCTGTTACTGTATGGGAGCATACTTTAACAGATGTTTGTGGAATATCTTAGTGCAATTTATCATATTTCTATTTGGTGGCCACTTGACCACATATCCAAAATATTGATTGGTTTTGTGTCATTTTATTATAACCATAGCGCCTAGATCTGGATGTTTTCTGGAGTGCAACTCAGAATTTCTTTAATTACATGGCAGGTTTTGTTATTCTTAAATGCTCTTTTGAGGGTAATATTTCTAAAAAAAATATCAAAACTGAACACACATTAAACAAGATTACATGTTTAGTCATTAAAACATAAGAGTACAATCATTGCTTAGATTGTTTTTAGGGAAAGCAGTGGAAAGCCCTGGTTTCTGTTTAGACTTGAAACTCATTGTTACACCTCTTATTTACATGCAAACATTTCTCAGAGATCAGAATGTGCTTCATAGGTCCTTGAAAGCAATTGCAACTGAAGTGTAGCTTTTGTGCAAACTGTAAGACATTGTACATGGCCATATTAATTGTATATAAGGTAGGTATTAAAATAGCAGCACTAGAGATATCAAGCTCAAGTTTCTACTCCAGATAGCATTGTCAAAGTCCTGTTGTCAACTACATATCTTGTTGTCTGTCATTAACATATTGTGTCTAGAGTTCAGAGAGCCCTGGATTCCTATTTACTACACAGGAGTGTGAATGAAAGGGTTTTTCCAGCACAGAAACAAACTGTTACCATTAAAGGAATTGAGATGTGCTCAATGCGGATCTTGGGAAAGGTTCCCTCTTGGTTGGTAATTTATCAGTTTAGTGACAGAAATTTGTATTTTTAAGACCCATGTAAAATCCTTTTAATGTTCAGGCTGCAGTGCCTCTTACCGTACATGTGTTTTGTTCCAGGGTAGTTCCTATTTTTTTTCCCATTTTTCTCTTCTCCATTACAATACCATGCTGTAAGTGAAGAAGGCTGAGGACAAAAGAGTGTCTGGTAACACCACGCTTCAGACATCTCTTCTGTTCACCTTCTCAGCACTCTCAGTTGATCCCTAGTGGACTGAACACCATAATGTTTCTCTCCAGACTCAGTGTGGGTCACAGTGCTTGTCAAAACCCCTGGCAGACTTCTCATGTGCAATATTTGCTTTGAATGCCAACATGTACACTCAACCTGCATCCCCAAATCAATCCTGCTCCTTTTTTCTATAAAGGCTGTAAATCATCAAAAGGTTATGAGTATTGATGACAGTTGAATCTGAGAAGTAAATAGTATTTTTTATCAAGGAATCTCATTTATTAGGTAGTGGTGGCAGGGCCCTCTGGGCTAAAATGTAGTTTCCTTACTTCAGAAGCTTGCTTCTTCCGCAGACCACTGCCGGGATCTCAAACAGTGGGAACTGGGTACTTTTGTCCCTAAAGGCATGTGATTTAATAGCCCTGTAAAGTTTGTGATTAATGTTTGGATGCTTTTTGCTTCCTAGAGATCTGCAGTGCTTTTCTTCTTAGAGTGTTTGCTCCTTGACCGGTTTACTTTCTGGTGCTACATCTGAATTTTTCGTTTCTAACACTTTATTTTATAAAGTTAGTTTTTTTGTATTATACAGTACATATTACTTTCACAAGCTTTCAGGACGTGTTGAATCCTGCCGTCTGTATGTTAGAGTGTGTACTTCATATTTTAGCGTTTGGCTGAGAAAATGACACTCCTGACCCTAAACTCAAGCCTAACTTGCGAGGAATGAAACAGGGAGGCTGCTGCAAGGGTGAAGATGGGGGGGCAGGGGTGCTAGAAAACTTTGTGCACGAGAATGCAAGGGGGAGACTGCAATTTGACCTCCTCCAGAACATATATTAAATGACTCCATCTGGTTATGCATGGTTTTTAAAACATAAAAGAAATTAATTTATGCACAAATTAGAAAAAAAGTTTAATTGATTTATTGAAGAAGAGATATTACATTGTCAGCAATTTTATGTATGTTTTATTTTATACTCCAGGTCACTGGGAGTAGAATAGGAAGGGTTCATTCAGCCCACCTGTTAATTCTGAAAATATTCAATTCAGTATTTGCTATAGTAGTAAACATGCCCTTTGACTGTAAGCTCATATTTGAAACTATTTCTTGGAATACTCTTAATGTGTATCATAAATTTAAACTTTGATCTGGTATCAGTAGATACCATCAATGCACATATCAAGCAATCCGATTTATTGGCCCCAAATGTTGTGTTTTTTGTACTAGTACAGAATAAGTGCTCACTGTACGTGAAATTAATATTTATGATGTCCTGCCCTTGTGTGTTTTGCAAATGACAGGGAGCTGTTGTTTCTTTCATGTTAAAATTAATAAAGGCTCATCAATTATGTGGTGTCAACCATTGTAGTTGTAATATTAGCCAGGCAGCAAACCTTCAATTGCAGGTTGCAGCTCTAGTAGCTTAACCTTGACTAGGATTTTTTTTTTGCAGGTTTAAAAAAAACTATAGAAACCACACAAATGGTATAGCAATATAGGCCTCTGAAATTGTTGATGCCTTTGTTACAGATTATTAGATTAGTAAATAGAAGCTACCAGTAGCAGAAAGTGCTATATACATGAGGATTGTTCTCATGCGGCACAATAATGAGGAATAATATCTTAAGGGCTGAGAGGTATTGTCAATCTTGTTCTATCAATCCTAAAACTCGCCACCTCTTGACTATTAAAGTAATCACTAACAATTACGGAGAAGAAGGAAAAAAAATCCAACACAAAGTAATTTTTCCCCACCTCTGGTGCTTATCTTCCTTTTGATGTTTTGTGAGGGAATAAAAGGCTTATTGGACATCCACAATGACCCAAACAATGCACCTGAGCAGGAACACAGGGTTCGGGCTGCTGCCACTCTTAACTAAAAGGCCTAGACAATTTATTGAAAGCTGGAGATGAAAGAAAAGAACAAATAATTTAAAAATTGACCACCTCTAAAATGAAGAAAATAGAACTGTAAAAAGGTATTGTAATATACTTTAATCTTCCCCGAATGCAACAAAATAAGAAATGCCATTAAATCTTGCTTTGAAATGGATGTGGCCCAATTACCTGTGCGACCAAATCTTGTTAATGAATCTATTGTTAAGGCAAGTAAACAGGAAAAGCAATACTGGAAGGGCGATCTGTGTATTACAGAGACTCATTTAAGAGATGAAAGAACGAGAAAAATTAAAGTTAAATCCATATAAATATCATGGTAGAGCAGGCTAGTTGCAGGTGTAAAAAAACGTGAAAATTGAAATTCCATTTGCTGTTGCCCTGAGAACAAGCTAACCTCTCTACTTTGTCAGGAAAAAGATTGGGAACACAGAGATGAAAGCTGCCAGTGGCATTATAATTAACACTGCAAAAGAACAGCAATAATTATAATCACAAGAGGTGTTCAGTTACAAAAGCTGCTCACTATGTTTTATTTAAGTTAGGTTAAATAGGATTACAAGAGTTGTTTTAACCATGGCATTATGGTGAGGTTTTCTTTTTAATTATCATATAAGAGAGAAGATAGAGTTATTAGTTGTTTTAATGAAAGTAAATGTTTTGGGAGTCACAGTACAGCTCCTATTTACATTTTACGTCAACATGTGGAACTACCCATCGTAAATGTAAAGAAATGTGAAACTGGATCCTCAATCTACAAATGTGAGTCTGCAAATGTTGAAGAACTGCAATGCATTGGTAAGACAAATTGCAAGTGCTTATTTTATTTTCTGTTCCCAGTTCCACTGACCGAGTATTCTTTGGTGAAGTGGCACAGCACTGGCCTTGTGGCAACAGCTTGGTGAAGGCGAAAGGTTAAGTCCACGAGTGTCTGTGAAGGTCTAGACAGAGGTCAGGGGGTCTCAGTCAGTGTCATGCCCCTGCTGACCCCTGGTAGTCCAGTAAGAGACCTGCGGAAGAGTCTCACCTTCAACTCCAACACAGAGAAGCAGGCTGGGGGAAGGGAGACTGGGAAAGCTTTAATGACAAGATAAAGATTAAGAAAGCTGACATTGTACGGTCGAAGATTTGTACATTCATATTTACCAAGGCTGTGCAACTCAATGCAGCACATTTTGGTAGCTGTCTCAGAGTACTGTGGGGAGCAGTCTATTTTACTCAGATCTCCTCGCTGCGGATTTCTGCAGACACTGCCAGCAGAAACACATTGTAAAGAGCTGTTTCAGAGCAGGTGTCCTAACTAAGTTAAATATTTTTAAATGAATGGCTACATAAAATGCAAAACTATTGCATAAAGGGGACTGCAGAATCTGCTGTGGAGAATTTCTTTGCATCATTACAGATTTATATGGGAAGCACATCCCATGCGACGGTAGGAAAGAGACACCACATCTTTAATATTTCAGACGAAAATACACTCCGAGCAGAAAGTGGAAGGAAATGGATGAGATCCCTAGCAGAACGCTATATGGCTTGTTTAAAACAAACCATTTTGCACATGTCTTATTATGTTCTCAGCTGGAATATTAAAAATAATTGATAGTGGTGTGTACAGCTACCCTACTGTACTATTCATTCTCTCATTATTATTTTATAAATATATGATTAACACTTATTGCAGTTGCCTGACTCCCATTTACTGTGTCGACAGCCCCACAAAAGACTGTTCAAGCTTGAGAGATGTGGTTTTCAAGTAATTTAAATTTTACAGTTCCATTTACCCTGCCTTTTAATTTACCATATAATGACGCTATTAGAATAAAATACATCTGGAAGTTCTTTTGGGAGCGCTTAATGTTCTGTGGCGTTCAGAGCTAACGTAACTTGCACCGCTGAGGCAACAGATGCTAGAATAGAATTTTTTTTCCCAGCTTTCTTGAGATGATCAGTCTGTTTAGAAAGTAGAATTCTCCAGATTTACTAGCACACGCGAGGTCGGAAAATGAAGAAGATGTAGGGGTGTCACTACTGCAGTGCAGTGCACGCATCACTTCCTCTGCATCAACGACCTTTGCCTCATCCCGGTACCCTCTGAGGTGAAAGGGGAAAGTGAGGGAGGAGGGGCAAGTCTACGTGATGTGTGGGGCTGTTCTCTTGTTGCCCCCAAACCCTGCCCCTAAGCTGTCCACTAACTGCAGCCCTATGTTTTTCTTTCTTTTGTCTTTTGAAAGGTGACGGTCAAGATGTACAAGCGAGGGAGGCAGGGCTGGCTGGGCAGGCCACTCACGAGCATGGCCACTATCCCCTACAACACCCACATCAGCTTCAGGGTCTGTGGAGAGGATGCAGATGCCAAGATTCCAGCCAATCACATTGACAGAATCCACCTCAGCCTCTGAAAAGTAGATTTTAAGTAGGCTTTACAAGAACAAAAAAGTATATACCCTGACTGAAACATGGGAAAAAAAATGCCCATTGATTGCTTGATGATCTCCTTCAGCTATCAAAGGTAATATGATATAGTCCCATGTCACTGGTCACTTGGAAATAACTAAAATCGAAAGAAAGTCTAAGCAGGCGGTGAATGAATATGGTAGAACTATTTAAATTATGTTGCTTTCCGTACTTATTGTAAACACAGAAGCGTGCACTTCAAGATTCCTGCCTACATGTATTTTCAGTGAATGTGACGTGTGGTGCATTAAAAGCCCTGTTTCCCAATGAAACAGTGTCTGCTCATGCCTTGTACCATGCAGTGGCCTTTATTCCTGTCAGCCTCTATTATGTTAATTAAGATTTTTCTGGTAATTAATGTGATTAATTTTCTCTTATTTTGAATTACAATTCCAGTGCCTGCTAACACTTTAAAGTAATCATTCATTACCAATTAAAATAGCTAGCTCATTCGCTACAGTGCAGTTGAGTTCTGTGCCACTCAGACTTTAACATTCTAATTGGAGTGATTAAAAAAATGTGTGGCCTTTTAATATGAGGCGAGGAGTATAAAACTTATTACTATTATTAGTTCAGTAGCTTGGTGATTAACAGTCTCTAGATGCAGAGTTATAGCAGCAGCTTTATAAATTTGTTACTTGTGAATTTTATACACTGTCCTTGTCAGTAATTTGTTTAAGAGTTCATTTGTCTTTAAAGAACCCCATTCTTTTTTATTTTAGGATTTTCCCCCTTCTGTTTTCCTTATTGTTTACTCTAAAAGCTGCATTAACAGGTTACAACTAAATTTGCTTCTGCAGTAATTGACTCAAAACAAGCTATTCTCTTTGGAAGATCCATGCATTAAGCTACTGTAGAAACTACATTATTGTAATAGATCAGATCTTTATGAATGGCAACTCAACCTGAAACAGAATTACGTGCTGCTCAAGATCTGTCATATGAAACTGTCACAGCAAAATTACTGTCAGCGCTAAGGGCTGATGTCAGCATCTCCCATGCCTCTCCCTTACCTCAGTTTAATGATACACAGTGGCCTTATCAATATATGTCACTATATGACCGACTCCCGTTAAGGTAAAAATACAGCATTTTTTTCTGTGTGGAACTGCCTGTAATCGTGTAAATAATTTCGAACTACACTTTGAACTTTAGTTTGTCACACACATCTACATACATTAGATCTATTAAGTAAATTTATATATTTAGAAATGGCAGATTTTAACATTCAGTTAGCACTGAATTCAAGAAGGGCTTTAAATATTTATTGTTTTTTTTAAAAAGGGCCTTTGTCTTCACCAGAATTTCACTGATGTTTTGTAGAGTAAATAATGAGTTACCTCACCACTCTGCAGCCAGCACAGTGCCAGTGTATCACTTTCTAATGTTTTTCTTGGAATTCCCAGTCTCTGTCTTTGTTGTTGAACAATTGAATTGAACATATTCATGGTCTTCCTTACTATGAAAGATGATGGTGGCAATTGGAAAACTGGCTAGTCATGTATTTAGTGGTTTTCTCACTGCGCTCCAATGTTCAGCCAGGAATATGTTAATTATGTAATTTTGTAAAACGATTTATAGCACTGATATTCCTGGGCCACATGTCATTATATACACTATATATACGGCTTGTTATAATTCTGTACAGGAACATATATAGTGTACTAGAATTAGAAGTCTGCACCATACACATATAGACAGTTTTCTGACTGCTTCAATGTATTGAACAAGCTGATCTAGCAACAGGCTATAACATTTTCAGTATGGAAGGGTTCACATTACAGAACAGGTAAATAACTTTCATTCCTTTGGTGCTGTAGACTGTGATTTCTTTAGGCTTGTACAAGATAAATTTGTGTTGTCTGCCTAAGCTTGGCTTGATTATTTTGAACACTAGGTTGTGTCCTTTGCCACCAGAACTGCATGTGAGGTTTCAAAGGAGCTGTAATGGAAGGATGAATATTTAGGGATTCAGTGAGGATACTTCAAAACTGTTATTTTTGGGTGCTGTTGTTGCCATGTTGTCATTTATACATTAGGCTTGACATGTTCATGCTAAAACATACACAAAATAGTATTTAGTTCTCATTGTGCTGCAGATTCACTAAGGTGCACACTTTGCATTGGTGCAATAAACAATATTTCTCATTAAATGTGTCCTTTCTGAAGTCTCCAAGCTGGAGATTCCTAGAACTCAGGACTTCAGACTAGAAAATCAGTCATGTCAACAACAGCACGCCCAGGATTTACCAGTGAAATGTTTTTTTCACCTTCTTTACTCCTTGCAATGTGACAGTTGTCTTTCTGTAAGTAGAGATGTCAGCTGACACAACTCCAGAAAGAATCACTGCAATGAGTGTTTTGTTATGGTTTCTGAATATGACACATCACCTCCTTTTTAATGTCAAAGAACCACCCCCAACCACTAAAGACTGCATATTACTAGCTGTTTAGAATGAGTCAACATCATCAAAATTTATCGGAAAATGAGGACTTCTATTCAGCAGAACTGTACATCAATAACATCTTTTTGTAGCAACGAACATGGGTGGAGTAAAGAGGGTGGGATTGCCTAGAGTCATTCATTTTATTAATGTCGTCAAACCTTTTCTTATTTTCAGTGAGAATCAAAGACTGCTATAAATTTCAGGCTGTTTTTGGGATTGTTAACGGATAATTTATGGAACTTGAAGCATGGTCCTTCCAATCACAATGAAGCATCGAGATGGGCTATATGCTTTGTGTTGATTCAGGGATTTGCCTGTAATCTCTTTGTGCTTTTAATTTATATGGAAATTTAATTAGATATCATCCTGTTGCCCTCAAGTGTGTATTATTTGCTGTTTACAATATAATAAAAAAAATCAGCAGCTAAGACTTCGGCTGTGAAATTGTGATTGTTCTTGATGGGCTGTTATTGAAAAATGTCGGTTTAGAAAAAAAGAAAAGCTTCTCTTTTTTTTCTGAGAAACAGAATCTATCAGCTGTGTCCTGTAATCCTGTGAATGACAGTATGTTAAAGCTGCCATCTCACTGTGTGTTGGGTTCTTTAAGGCTCACTGCAAACCTGAAAGAGCCCTTTGTTGTCCTGCCTTTTAAAGATGCTCTGTCAGTGTTGAGACATCTTGAAAATCTCCTATGAAAGACAAGAATGTTTAATTTTATTATATTAGCAGTTAATCTGCCCTAAAAAATCTAAATTTTTCTTTTTGTGTCTTTGGGGTATGGAATATCTTTGTAGTACTGCAGATTTATCCTAGGTGTCCTTATAACACATTTGAATTAGGTTTTGCCCTCATGACAAACAACCTGTTATTCACTATAGAAACTTACATAAGATCACTTTATTGGCCATATACAATTTCTTGTATTAGGAATTAGTCTTTTCGCATACCCCAGCTTGCTCTCCATGAGACACCCAGACAGGGAGAGAAGCTTGGGGTCAGAGCGCAATGGTCAGCCTTTTAAACAGCGCCCCTGGAGCAGTTGGGGTTAAGGGCCTTGCTCAGGGGCCCAACAGAGTAGGATTCGTCTGCCGGCCGCGGGATACAAACCGTCAACCGCCACCGAACCGCCTAAAAAGACGTTTGCTTGTTCCCGCCTGGTTTTTGCACCCAAACAACCAGGTATTTTACCAGCGCAACGTGGGTGAACTACCTTGCTCAAGGGTACAACACTATTATCTCACCTGAGATTTGATCCCAAAACCATCCAGTTATGAATCTAAAACCCTAACTACTCCACACAACTACCTGACTGTACAGCAGACCTGCAATTCATCCATCCTCTTTCTATATTTGTTAGATCTTTAAAATGAAATGTTTTATCAAACCAGTGTCTTATATTAACAAACACAATTTGTTTTTACCCAGCAGTGTCTCAGTCTAGAACGTGACAGAATCTGGCTGATTTCACAGTGCCATTTTACAGTGTGTCTCCATTGTTTTGTGTTCATTAACCACAAGCCCAGATCAAAGACTTAATGGCAGGATTCTAGATATCCATCAACAAATTTTAGCTTTTGAAAACATGAATGCCCAAATGGGAGGGTTCAAGTGTGGCTAGGAGGAGGAAAAGAATACTGACTCTTCCTGTCTCTGCTTCACTGCATGACTGAACAGCATGACAAAGGATCTCTTGTTGGTTGTAGATGTAGCACTTGGGAAGAAAGGTTAGGGAAAGCGAGGCCAAGAACTCAACAGGACACAACGACAAGGTAACAAGGCAAACTTATGTCTGTTCAGATTAACCTAGGAACAGAGTCAGCAGGGTTATAAAGCAGCATATCAGTGGGTTTCAAGAATCTTCATTGAGGTATTGCTGACAACCAGAAGCCATCTTCCACAGCTAAAATAATATCCAAGACTTTAACCCTTTGTTAAATGTTACAGATCTCCCACTGTTATGACTGAGTCAATCAAACCCCTTTTTCGGAGTCTTGTTACTAAATACAATCATCGTATCAGTTTTCTTAAACAATATCAGCATTCTTCACAAAACTATTATTTTTGTTTCTTCTCTTGCTGGAAGATTTTATATTCAAACACATATCAAACACATATTGTGTGAAGCAGCTAAGCTAAGTGATAAACAATAATATGGTATTGTGCAAGAGTTCTGCAATAATGTAATGTTATAATAATGTTTAGCATATCTCAGTGCATGTAACGATTCCCTTAGTGCCAACAGTCTTTTGAAAATATATTTTTCACTGTAGTCCACACTTTTTAAAAAGCATCTACTTCACAGTGACAAATGCAAATAATATTTCATCTTAATTATGTGTTCTCTTTTAAAAACCCCATTTAATTTGTTTTTAGTGTGCATAAGTGCACTTTCCTTACTAGGGCATGAAAATGGGTATGTGTCTTTAGTCCTCAAGGTTCTGACCTTGTGTTTATGTGCCAGCGGTGTAAGCCTTCTTTCGCTTGTGTTTGGCCATTAAAATCCCTTTAAATTGCTGCATTATGGAAGGAAAGAGCAAAGAAGTAGGCTTGCTCAACATCATCACTGAAATAATGCCCCCCCCTCTCCCAGCGTAATGTTTTCAGCAAATGTCAAACTCATAAGTATATTAGCGTTATCTACTTGTGCTTTGTATTGATCTTTGAATTGTGCAGCTTCAAAGTCTACCTTCATTAGTAAGCCATTAGCGTGTTCTGTAGGCTAAAAATGTCATTCAAGTTGCCGCTCCTTTTTACGTAGCTCTATGGGTGCAAGTCCATTTGGACATTTTTTTTTATTTTCAAAGAAAAGGAAAGCAGAAAATGCTTTTGTACATGTTCGGTTGAGTGGATTTTTCCTAATAAACTTAAGTACTTGTTTAGAAGCATTAAACAATCTGCGGCTTTAATTTACCTGCTTAAATAGTCAGTTCTTTTGTACTGCAGATGTAAATCACCACCCTTACAAGTTCCTAGAACAATTGGGTAGGATAGGTGTAACCAAATGATATTTGCACAGATCCTGTGTATTTGTGTTCTCCACAAAATCAGAGACACAATGCAGTCCTGCTTATCATGGCCTTTCATCTAGCCAAAAGCATCTCATTCCAAAGCCAAATTGGCTGTCCTTTCTAAACCCTGGCAATAGTATCTCTGTCTCTATAATAACTGTGTAACAAAAGGGAGTATGGCAGTGCTTTACATATTCAGCTCCCAGTATTGTGCATGTGTTAGTGTGTCTGAATTTAATCAACCAGGAGCATCAATACATACAGACACATGTACTGTGTATTCATATTGTAATTAACAGTTTGCAAGATAAATCCTGCTTCTTAGATAAGGCTCTTAATGTGTTTGTGCATGTTTCTCTGCAGAACTTTTAAGACTTCAAACAGTGCCTGGCGGGAGTAATGGAGCTGAGTGCTCAAGGCTTCCCGACCTGTTACTTTGGAGCTGGCAGGGCACAGCAGTTCTGGCCAGAGTGCCCCGAGGCCCTCGACCCTGACCTGTGTCCGGGGGAGTTGTCTTTCACTGTCTGTCCCCAGGGTGGCCTGGCTGGGCTGTCAGCCCTGACCCCACCTGGGCCAAGCACTTGAACTGAGAAGCTGTGGGCAGAGAGGGACAGGCCTTCTGAGCAGGAACTCCCTGCACCATATGTGAAAGGGCAGGGTCCTTAGCATGAATACAGGCCAGTGGTCACTCCGCCATGCACTCACACAAAGGCCACTGGGTACATTCTCGCTACACTGCTAAGCACTGCAGATGTTACATATTGACACTGATCTTAATGGCAGCTACATATACAAATGGACAATGACTAGCACGGTGCTGCACAATGTGCAGGTGTCCTAACCATTGTGTCTAATACCCTAGCTGAGCAATTTGTAATAACTGCAAATACATGGTCTTCATCAACTCAGACAGTTCTTCCTTAACTCAGACCGGAATGCAGTCTTTTTCAAAAACAATACTGTAGGACGTCTGTTTTCATTTTGATGTCTTAAGTTTCTGTTGTCTTTAAAGGTGAAGAGGCTAATTTGGTCTTGAATTGTCACTTAACTTTCCTGTTTGTCCATGAAAAACTGTACTATGTTGCATCAGACGAAAGTATATATCCCTGAATTCCCAGCCTGTTTTCAGTAATGTCTTTAAATAAAACAGCAGGCAGTTAACACACTTATTGGGAATCCGTACAGGGCCCAATCATAAATACCTCACATTTTTTTTGCACATGAGATAGAAGACCTGGCTGTCACTTAAATAGCTGACAGAAATATACAGCTTCACAAAACCCAAATGATCTGCTTCATTCTCGCATTAAATACAGAAATGATTGGAGGGTTTAAATAAACATGACTTTCATTCCACCAGAACCTAGCGGGCCATTAGGATACTAAAACACTGACAGCAGCAAATCCCAATTCCGTCAGGATAGTTTCCCATAATCGCACAGAGCTTTGGTAGGTTTTTATTACACAGAAACGCAAATGGCATTTCTGCAGAACTCTACATGACATAATGATACGGACATAAATCATCATAATACCAATTTAGTCCTGACAGCTTGCCATCAACATGGTAAGCGCTGGCAGCTGTAAATACACACAATTATAATCGCCATTTCCTAGTAAACCATGCAATATGACCACATGCATTAATATTCCTGGGCTTGGTCTCTGTAATGCAGCCGTGTGTTTTATAGTTTCGCTGTACAGAGGGTACTGACGGTTCAGAAACACAGTCAGAAATAATAAGAGCTTTTACCAGGAGGCAAGAAGGCGGTAACCACATGTGACTATACAGAGCAGTGGCCGGTGCCTTACCACAGGACTTCAAAAAGACAAAATGTGTTGTTCCTGATAGAGGGCCACATTGGAAATGCCACCCCTAATATCCCACACAGCAGCTTTTCTTTTAGAGAGCAGTATTCTAAAGACTACACACAATAAATGGTATTTTCATAGTTTGAAAGAGTACTCATCTCATCACAATAGTGGCACTACTGATGTCTTATGCTTCTGTTGTTTTTAACGATGAAGAGGCAACCGTGGTTTTGAATTGTCTTTTTAAGTATCTAATATGAGTTACACAACTTTATTTATCTATTTAAAAGCCTCATAATACTCTCCCTAGCTGTGTTCATTTATCTGCAATGGATTACATGGTATGCATTAAGCATGTGAAAGGAAGAAAAAGAAACACTATGAAGACAAATAGGAACCAGACCAGGCTACAAAGACAACATGCCGTGTCTTCAGAAAACACAAATGGCCCTGTTTCAAAACTCAAACTGTAAAATTCACTTGAAGTCTACTAAAAAAAACATTGAAACATTTTTCAAAGGTCCTGTACAGTATATCATTTGCAATCCCCCCTTTATTTAGTGAAAAAAATAAGAACACCGAAAAAATGTCCAGTACCAAAAACAGATAACTTGATGTTTTATAAAAATGAAAAAAGTTATTAACACAGGGGTTTTACATGAGCAGTCACTTATGTCAGACACTGCATATGTTGGAAAGTCAGAAGTTAATTTGTTTCAAATTGGTCTTTTTAAAAAACTTCTAGCTGCTAGCAATAAAATCTAGCTTCTAGATTGAGTTTATGAATAAGAAAATATCTCAGAGAGGCAATCTGGTGATACTCATTGATGTTATACAGATCTTAAACAGTTTAGACAGTCTGCATAACTTTAAAGTAAAACTAAAAGGAAAGCTGTGATTCAACAGATCACCAATTCACTGTCTCATGCAGAAAAGCAATTTGTTGTCTCTGTCTCGTTAGTCTAATTTCTTTAGACCAAACTGCATTAGGAGCCCATCTGTCAGAAAAAAATCAGTTTTTTTAAGTAACCAAAGAGATTTAAATTACATATACATTGTGTGTGGTATTCCTACACCATGTACTTGTTTTATACAAATGATGTGCATGTTATTGCATTGTGTGTGTGTCTGTGTCTCATTTTGTGTTCTCTGTGCTCAGATGCCATGTTGATGTTAAGGATCATAGTTCAGTACTTCCCAGGTACAGTTAAGGTACATTTTTACTGGAATATTTTCAATAAGCAAAGATGTTTCTGTAGTAGAAGGCCCAGGTGATTCATTTTGTATTGTTCTTGCAATCAAATCCTAATGCATTGCTACAGTATATAACAAGCAATAATATATCAACTCCGTAAATACCTACAGATTTTGAATGTGAAGGTATAGATCATTTATTAGATCAATGGGTTTTTATATTCACTAAATGCAACTGACGTTGCTGTGGATTCGAGGCATAGGATATTATGTATTTAAAATACACAGAGACTGACAAAAGTATTTGACAATTTTCACATTTTGTCTCTTTAAAGCTTGCCGCCAATTCACTTTGAAGTAGCAGTTAATATTTGTTGTATACACAACTACTCCACACATTTAGTTCAAAGAACAAAAAGACATAAATAGATCATGTGTTCATTGTACAGTATTTAAACACTTTACTATACCCAGCATAAATTAAGTTTGACCTCTGTTGAGTGGCTTCTGTTTGTGAGCAATCATTATGGTCCACATGATTTCAGAATAAACCCACCTTTCTCTGTAAGGTGCCTCAGTCAGGTAGTGATTTGCAAGCAAAGATTCCACCAGAAGATCAATTAGCCTTCAAAACAACTGGGCTGTCCCTCCAAAACGAGTAGCCAGGCAAGAAGGAAACTGGTTAAGGATGCTACCATGAGGCCAAGGGCAACTTAGAAAGAGACTCAAAGTTCATTGGCTGTTATGGGAGAAAGTGTTAACAATATCTTGGTCATTCCAAAAAGATGTGTGTACAGTATGTAATTCCAAAGAAAAACATCGCTTATACAACAAAGCCCCTAAGTGATACTGCAAACATGTGGAAGAATGTTTTGTAGTCAGACAGGTAAAATTGGAATGTTTTGGTCCAAGCGATACATCTCACCCAAACCCAACCTTCTACATCGCTCAGTCAATCCCATCACTACTGTCAGGCAAACTGGGGGCAGCACTATGTTACTGTTCTGCTTCTCACCAGGAAAGACATTAAGTTAGGACTAATAGAAATATAGATGGAGTAAGGTAAATGCAAAACCTAGAGGAAAACCTGCTTTACACCTAAAACTTGAACAAACATTTAGCGTTCAGCAAGACAAAGACCCAAAGCACCAGGCCAAAGTTACAATGGATTACCAGAGAAATAAGAAAATTGAAGCGCTTGATTGGCAAAAAGTCCTGATTTGAATCCCAGTTAGAATCTGTGTAAAGCAACAGAAAATTGCTGTTCATAAGTGATCCCAAGTAAACTTGAGAGAACACGAGTAAATGTGCCAAAAAGAATGGGTAAAAATTGTAACAAGACAGTGTACAAAGTTGGTAGAGACTTACCCACAAAAGACTTGCAGCCAAAGGTGTTTCCTCCAAATGCTGAGCTCACAGGTCTGAATACTTATGAAATCTACATATTTCAGCTTTTACTTTTTTTAAATGTTTTGCTGACATTTCCTATATCTTGTCTTACCCTTAGAAGCTTTCAGTTTGAGCATCCAGGGTTTGAATAGAGAATTAAGTTTTTTTAAAATAAGTATGCCTCATTTTGTACTTTCACAACATTAGACACATAGGGAGGGCCTGATAGAAGCAGAGGAAAAAGTCTGAGAATTTCTTCATGCTAACCCTATATTTCCATCAAAAAATATAATACTGGCCCTGCACACAATCTATCCTAATCCTCAATAATTTAAATGTTGAATTGAATGTGTAAAGTTACACAGTTAAATAGATTTATGTATGTATTATACTTCCAATTTATTTTCTAACATGTCTAAAACATTCAATAAAATGCATCTTCTTATATAAATTAGATGCAGATGCTCCATGAAGGGCATTTTTGCAAAACAAAAATTAAATACAATCATGTGCGGTAATAAAGATAGCCAACCATCTTTCTAAAGGTGTTAATTGTTCATTGTCTGGGCTTGATCATTACATTTTGGACTTTAAAGTGATGATAGAAAATGGAAACCAGGACATCCAACTGTGCACCCTTGCACATGTTGCCTATGCTTTAGTGTCTGAAGATGCCAAATCTGTCAGCCTCACAACTGTAAATAAGAGCTAGATTTTTTCATTATATTGACACCATTCCCAGATGACTATATTCATGCAGAATGTATTTTCCCTAAAGGTTAAAGCTAGTTATTAGGAAAGTAATGTATTATTAAAAGACTTTTTTATGTGAAGTACCTATTGATATATTTTCCTTAGTAATAAAAGCAGCATTCTGGACAAATTTAAAGTCATTTGCAGTCCCATTTCACAAGCTATTATTCTCCCTCTCTCTGTGATACATCTGTAACAGGGAGCTTGCTGCTGATAAAAGACGATGAACATTTTGTGATAGTCAAAGCAGTCTCTTAGATTACTGGTGTTCATTAAAATTCTGTGAAAAGTATTCAGGGCATTTTTGGATAAAGATGCTTCTCAATTTTTCCCTTTTCTATCTTTTTTATGTTGTTCAGAGAGTAATTGAAAGTAGGAAATGGCCTGCTTGTTTGGCGCCTGATCTAGAAATGATTAAAGGTAGGAGTTTTTGAGGCATTAGTGGTGTTAAAAAAGGAGTATGGTTAATGCTGCTTTAAAAATAAGAGGCGAGGGGGAGAGAGACATGGAGCGAGGGGCGGGGGGGGGGCTCAGAGAATAGCCAGTACTCAAACCTCTATTAAAAGCATCATGCTTGTTAAAACCTGTAAAAAGGCAGGAAATCAGTGAGTGAAATGAAGCTTCTTCACCAATTATTGAAGAGAAAGCGTACACCTTAAAGCTCTTTGTAATGTGCTGTACCAGTCCCTCACTCTTAAGCCATAGCTCTTGAGCTGGGTACATTAGTGATCAACGATGAAAAAGACGAGAGGTTTACAAAGCTCCGGCTAGCTCACTTCGCGCCTGTTGTTCAACTCCCTTTTAGGCTTTATTCAGGGAGTGCTGGGGCAGCTTTAAATGACTCTACCCCCACCTCTTCACTCAAACACTCGTTTGTATGATATTTCTCTTTTTTCCCCTTAAACTCGGTTGAAATGATTAATAAAGCCCACAGTCCGTGAAGCTAATGCACATCCACTTGGTTAAAGGCCTCTCTTGCAGGCTTATTTGGCTTGACGGTCTCCTTCAGGTCTCCAGTTCTGCTGCCATTGGCCATCCAGAGGACCATAACATGAGTATAACATGACCTAAACCTGTGGCCTCAGGCTATTTTAACTTTTTTTTCTATTTTACCCACCTAAGCAGCCTTCAACGGGCACTCATCCTCTCTAAAGAAAAAAACAACTGTGGTTCCCCACATTTAAGGTTAAATGGATATAAAATCTAATATATCTAACCCCACAACTAAATAGCTCAATATATACACACATCAACAGCCAAATATATACATATAGAGATGGTGGCATTATTATTAAAGACAAGGTAGATTTTGTTGGTGTGCTGTTATGAGTGACCAGCATTTCCATCCTATACACAGTTTATTTCTTTTTTTTTTGCCAATGTGGAATGGGTAGATTATTAGATGGATAATACTAACTGCCTATTTGTTGTGATTTAATCAGTACAATACTGCAGTGGTGTATGTGTTCAAGGTTTTAACAGTGAAAGTATGAAGAAAGAGTATGATACAGACTGTAGGGTTACAGATCAAAGATTTTCTTTGACACGTTAAGAATCAGGATCAAGATCAGGGGAAAAGACACGGGAACTGGGGTAACAGTGCCAGGTTTCTGCCGCTGAGCTCCAAGCCATAGCCTCCAGACTCTGTCTGCCACAGCAGAGTAAGCCCCAGCTCACAGAGAGGGAGTCATAAACAAGCCTTTCATTCAATACCTTCCTGAATTATTCCTGAGTGCCTACAGGGGTCAGTAACACTAATGAGCCTTGACTTTACTAGGCTATTGCAGTTTAAACCACTGGTCTGTAAACAATCAAAAAGAATAAAAATACTAGGCTGACAGATTATGGGAATCGGTTGGCAATCAGCTGACTTAACTTCAGACCCTCAGTTATTTCCTGACGCTATTTCATCAAAAGGTTTTAAGCAGCTCAAATAAAAAAAAATCTCACAAGAAAACAGCTCCGTACGGTAAGATCACAGCATTAAGAAAGCATACAAGCATTCAGACATGTGTCTGTGAGGCTGTCTTCTACATGTGAGTACAATATTATGAATAATTGAGGAAACTACAATGAATACATCAGAGGTTTATTCTCCCAACACGTCCTATCACTCTGCAGCCGTTTTGTAGTGTGCGTGATGTACAGAGGCAGGCAGGGACCTTGCTTGTGCAAGGATGGATTGCCGCTGTCATCGCCTTTCACTCCAATGGGCTCTCGAGGGTCCAATAATTACAACAAAGTGTGGCCATCTATCCCTTTGTATTGACAAAAGTCCTTAATTACCACTGCAGCAAAAATACCCGCTATTACATTCGTTTAAAAAGGCGGCAGCAAATTAGGTGAAGGGATGTCGAAACCAATTTGCAAGTGTCTCTGTGTGTTGGTGTGTGTGTGCGCTATGCCCATGTGTTCGGTACTAAATGGGAATATGTGCACAAGTCAGTACTGAGAGGCAGGGAGATTGCACATTTTTGTCTGCATCTAAGGACAGTTATTCTGTTGCATGTGTGCGTATAATTGTTATGAGTACACATGAATGTGCAAATGCTTTTATTTGGTGTTTGTGTGTGAATAAATGACAAACCACAGCTGCATACACTAAAACCTGTAGCCTCAGAGCCAACTATAAGGGTCCAGCTAACTAGAGTGGAGAGCGCTCTTTCAGCACTGTGTTTCAAGGCTTTAAGAAGGGCAGACCAGCAGGCCAGAACAAGCCTTGATTTTGTGGTGATTATCAAGCTGCCTTTCTTTTATTTAAACTCAGCACTATTAACCTTTTGGCCTGGTACAGAAGCATCAACAAGGCAGCATTAAAAATGATAAGGATTGGACAGAGTTCATTTCCAGAAATAGAACGTGGCTCTGACGGATTTAATTAGAGAACACATTATGGAGTTGAGCAGGATTTGGAATAAAATGTGTGTGTGTGTGTATTTCTACATTTTTTCAGAATGTCTGGTTTAAATTAAGCAACAGATGTGTATTTAAAGTTAGGCTTATGAGGATTAAATTATTGCTGCAATAAAAATTTGACAAGAAACAAGTTAGATATCTGTTAGCTGAAAGAATTCTCCTGTGGCATGGCAACAAGATGACAAGCCATTGTGCTTTTCTTGTACAAGACAATCAGTACAATGGAATAACTGTAACATCTACAATCCTGCAATGGCTCGTCTTTTAGGATCCCTCAAACCAGTATTAAGTTAATTTGCACCAGGTTTGTTATTTTAAGACTGTTTTATAGAACCTAAATTTATTTTGATCAATCCATCCAAATAGTTTGAATGGGGAGAAGAAAATAAGAAGCAAGGCAACATGGTGTTGTGAGTTGCAGCAGATTTAACCAGTGCCTCTTCTGTAGGGTCTAAGCACAGTACCCAGCAGTCCACTGGAGCAGTGAATACTGATAGAATTTGTTGCACCTGATGCAGTGAGGTCAATGACACACAGAACACTTCTGGAGTCTGCCCCATATAAGACCCTTTTCAGTCTTCATCCGTCTATCCTATTCCTGTAAACTTCCCTGAGCCTATCCCAGACACCTGGGGTACAAGGTGGTCCCACATTCTGGATGGCATGCCAGTCGACTGCAGCTCACTAGCTCACCACGCACACACACACAATTGAGAAACACCGGGTAAGCTCGCCGCGTGTCTTTGAAAGGTGGAAGGAGGCCAGAGCAAGAAGAAAACTCCTGCTCAAAGCAGGGAAGAACTGGCACTCTCCACACAGGAAGTGACCTCCTCCAGAATCCAAACCAGGACCCAAGACGTGTGTAGCAGCGTCGCTCCAGCCTATGGCTGTACCTCCAAACCACTCTGTTCAAGGTTCAAAATGACATATTTGGATTCCCCCAATAGATGTGTTTTCAAAGTTGCAAAGCCTGGACAAATACTGTATATAGGTACAAGGCAATTCAAAAGTTAATTTACAATCTGAAAAAAACTAAAGCTTCCGGGTGTCAGTTCCTTCCAGGTGTGAAAGGTATACTGTCCTGTTTATCACTATTACATTGAAAACAAGGCATTATTTAGAGACTAAAATACACACCAAATGTAATCTTGCCTATTAACTTCATAGATTAAAGTAAGCTTCAACTAAGGGAAAGAGGTGCTGAACGATGTTTGTTGAGATCATTTTTTTAAAGGTGCTACATTTTTATAAACAAGTACATCGCTGTAAATGTTCCTTTTCTGCAGGGGTTATACAAAGACACATCACATTATGATGACGATGTTAAGACTGATCTGATTTTTTGGACATAGGCGTATCACCTCTTTACCAGCTTTTCAGCTGTTTGTTATTGAGTCCATTACATCATCTTTAGTTAATCTGTCAAACATTTCAGACAGCCAAAACAATTTTCGAATCGCTCAGAATTTCGCCACAAGCACCATATGCTGTTAATAAGATTTTCATTTGGACTGATGCCACGCATCCCGCATTTTGTATTGTACATAAATACTAGAATTTAATGGCTTCGGCTTTTGTTTAATGTTAATGTCAACAATGACAAAGTTAGCGTGGGGGGAGACTTGCGCAGAGCCAGTGCAGGAAAGCGCTGTTCTGACAGCTATTTGCAAGGTTAATGTTGTAGAAAACAACATCCATCTTTGAAACAGTTTCATTAGCCCCATCTAGCTGACCTCTCCACATAATGTTGTCAAATGTGACACGCATCAGATTATTGGGAATATGGAGATCAATAAATATGCAACGCTGGTGCAGGGAGCGCTCCTGGCATCACTGCTGAATAAAATGCCATCTAGCATTGCGCTGGGTAGCTGTCATCTGTCAAAAATCTGTTAATAAATAGACAGGCTAAAGGCGAAAGCTATCAATAATAATAGAACGTATGGGTAGTGATGAATTAGGCGGCGTGTTTTATAGCCAAGGTCCTGATGCATGACTGTTCCAAATGAGCGGGCACTAGACAAACACATTGAACCCAGGAATTACATTAGTTAAACAAATACAAATCTGAATCAATGAGACAGTACATTCACAAACGGCTTCCATTCTCGTATCTCTAATCGCACAGCTACAGACAAAATAAAGTTAGCAATATTTTTTTTTCTGCCCTGTTATGGTCAAAATGTAGCATTGACACTAAGAAATTAAAGTCTCAACTGCTTGTGCTTGTTCTTCACATTGCAGCATTGGATTATGAGAAAGACCACCTACCTAAATAACATAACATAACATAACATAACATAACAACATAACATAACATAACATAATATAATATAATATAATATATCAATAAAATCCTGATCAATAAGAAATTAGATCAAGTATCTTTCATTATCCACAAATCTACACACACCTTATGTTTCAGGCATTCTATCAGAGTGAGCTTCATGTTCACATTTGGTGTATATGTGTCCCGTATTTTCAATTGTAATCAGCACCAAGCCTTGCGACTTTCTGCAAGACGCACAGAACATGCATGCTGTCATTTGTGCTGATGTAATCAAACTCTAGTTTTGTGAACCTTTTTGCAGCTGAATACATTGTCTTTCTTCTAATTGCATCTGATTTATTGCTGTACTTTTAGGTGACTAGAATATTTGAATGTAAATATCTTCATTGTCTTAAGTTCAATACAATCACTATTATCTCACGTCAGTTACAGCCTCATCAGTCATGTGTTTTAATTTGCAAGTGAGAGAAAGATTTGATAACAGTATGCTGATCTCTGATCACAGGATATGATGTACTTTTAAAAATAATCTTGCATATTCTCTGACAACTCTGGTACAACTGGCTGATTTTGTTAAGGATATTTTTATCTTACACAGATCATTTTACTTTGCATTCCACTTCAACAAGTCCCAGAGCACACATAAAACTATAATTCCTCTTAATTACCCTTAATATAATTAGCTACATCCCAGTCATAAAACTATAGTTTTGTAAGTGTTTGGCAACTCCTAAACAACAGCGGGGAGCCAGTCCTTACAGAGGAAAGAGGAATCATAGTGCAGACCACTAAAGCCCCTTCTGACTCATTCAGCAGGCAGAATGAAGTCACAGAGAGAAAAGAGAAGATGAGATTCTGTAGGTGTGGAAGCCATGTGTTGAGTCCCCCATCTGTCTTTTCATATTATTCTAATTGCCAATGATTCCTTGCATTTATATACTGTTTCTCATCCCAAAGGGTCACAAAGCACATAGAATATAAAGGGGACCCACTTCAGCCACCAGTTAAATACAGCCCCTGTCTGCATGACCAGCCGCCCCACCACACTGCAGCTCAGGAGGACACGTGAGAAAAAGTGCTTAGTCAATTTAATTAAGGGGAACTTAGTCCAAGTTCCTCCACAGGGGATAACACTTCTGGTCTGATAAGTGCCCTGGGATTGTTAAAGAGCAAGTAGTTAAAACCTTGGTTTAACTGATCTCATCTAAATGACAGCATCTCCTACAGCACATTGCCTTCAGTAACCATATTGGGATGTTGGTTAGGAAATTCTGGTCCAGTAGAAACAATGACACTTATGGGTCTATTAGGAGAAAAAAAAAGCTCATTCGTGTGACTCTTCTTTGGGATAAGCAGTGATTTTTATCTTTCCTTATCTCTACCTAACCGCATATGTGGTTTAAGCGATGACAGGCTCCCAAACCTACAACATGGGATGTCTAGATCGTTATATAAAAGGTGTGTATCAGTAAAGCTGCCCAGGCATTCTCAGACCAAATCTTTTATGAGGCAGCACAAATACATGATGAGCGTTTGACCACAGAAAACTCAGAAAGATGCCTAAGATGAGACACACAAGTAAAACTATAATGCTTCAGATTGTAAAAGTGCAAATGGTATGGACAGACAGTTTCTGTTTTCATGTGAGATCCGGGGACTGACACCCTTCATTCATTTGGAGATATTCATTTTGCGGATTTATTTACAGTGTACTATATACTTGTATCTTGCAAGCATTTGGGTCATGGACTCATGAAGAGATCACAAAGCAAACTCACTTAATCTTATAGTGACAAAGCAATGCAACAGAGATACATAATTTTCTTTTTGCATCAAGAACAAAATTACACACAGGTAGCCAACCAATGTTACTCCATTGTGCTGAATGTTCAGTGCTCACACAGCAGCAATCACAGAACCTAGTCAGTCAAGTCATTGCACAGTGCATAGACGCACAATCAAACCTGGAGAAACAGACACTTTTCAGCTGCCTCACCGATGCTGCTGTGTTTTACAAGCTCAAACCAGGAAGAATGCTAGAACAGAAAGGACAGCTTTCTTGGGTTCCATTTGATTCGCTTTTCAGATTCAGCCTGAATGTAGAAGGAATCCAAAAAATCGATCGTTTATTTTTTGTGGAGAAAACGAAACTGGAAAAGATTCAGGGAACGTTTCTTCAGAGTGCTGAAAATTACTTTGCAAACTACAGGTACTGCATGAAGCACCAGACTGAAAACAGAATTAAACTGCTCACAGGTGCATTGGGTTTTCCTAGACTAGGCATGGGCACTCTCTGTGGTAGGAGGCAGAAGTTACAGTATACTGTAGCACTTACTCATTGTTGCAAGGAAAAGCCATTTGCCAGCAAACTTCACTAATATCAAGGTCTCTTCTGATATTCTTTGAGGGTGTAATCAAGCTTGCGTGAGTTACACACAATTATTAATCGTTGTAAAGGCTGGGAGGTTGTGTGTTGTTGCACCGGGTAAGTCAAGGGTCTGCAGAGATAAAGAGCAGTTACTGAGGTCTAAGGTCCTGAATCCCCCTGCCAGCAATGGAAAAGACAGACAGATGAATTTAGTCCAGCTCAGGGGAGCAACATTTAACTATCTGATGGCAATATCATAATATTGAGTGATTACTTTTGAGGATTAATCAATACAAATAGTTTTTAAACCATACACAGACAAAATTCCTTCCAGCTCTGCAAATAAAACCTATAAATAATTCAACACCAAGTGATTACCCTATTACCCAAGGTTATATTAAAGATGATTTTACTATCCTTACACATCATTAATTATGTTCAGTTTTATTATGAATAAATATACGATTAAACTGAATGGAGCTCAACAGTTCTTTGTACCTTTTTAAAGTTTTTTAGGCTGATTTCTTCCCATGTGTTGTACTGTGTAATTCAATTTTAAAAAAAATGATATTTCTCTCACAAACCACAGTGCCATAATTAACTATCGGATTGCAATAATCAAGGAGTCAAAACATTTTTAGACAGAAAAACAGAAAAAATGTTGAAAGCACTGCAGTTCTCTATTTAATTTTTTCCTAGAATTGCTGCATTTCAGAGATTAGTGAAATAGTGCATTAATGTATGACTGTGACTGCCTTGGATAGATGCGTTTTTTTAATAGAAGACTATTCAGCTCTGAAGAGAGAGTATTGCCATGCTTTTGGTAAAAAGGCCTCTTTTGGACCTCTTGATCAATCTCCGACCTTTAAGCACAGTGCCATCTCATAAATAGAAGTTGCGCTAACAGAGACTTCAAAAGGAATGGGACCTGATAATTCAAAAATGGAGCTGCATTGAGTGGCCCTAGCAGACTGTCTATAAAAGCAGCCTTGTTCTCCACACACCTCCTCTATGCTGCACAACAGCCAGTTAGGATAATAGCTGAGGAAAAAGCATAATTACAGGTAATCATTGGCTGGAAAAGAGCTAGTGATCATTACAGCATAACAGATCGTACTGTTCCCTGCTGCAAAATGCTAAGGCTGGCTTTACTGCAACCGTCAGGTAACGACAGGGGAATTATCCTGTAACCTTAAACCCTCAAGCAATCACATCTCTCTCTCTTTCTGCTTCTCTATCTCCTTCACCCTCACTCTAGGGGAGTGGAGTAAAATTTTGTATTGCACTTAATAGGAACATTTCTTTTCCTTTGTCATCTCCTTTTTTATCTTTAAGAAGGGAATCAAAAGGGAGAAATGCCCTACAGGACACGTCGTATCAAATTATTCTAGATTATTTTAAATAAACACATTATAGGAGCAAATGAAGAAAAAAATGGTCTATAGCACTCCTTAAAAATGAAAAGACTGAATCTTTTTTACTGCAAATGTAGCGCGTGTAAGCAGGCTGTGACAGTCATTGATTAACCAGGTACAGTACCTGTACAGTACCTGCAGAAAAGCTGTGGACTAACTACGCTCCTTTGCTGGGGTTTCTCTGAGATAGTGGGAAGAGGTTGTGATGATCTTATTGCTCACTGGACTGACAGGTGTAAAAAGGCTACTGAGTTTCATTACAGTCATTAATATGCAGGTTTATTACTTTTAAATTGTGCTTTAATGTATGATTTAATGTTTTTACTTTTAAATTGGCACAGTGGTGCAGTGATACTGATAGCATTTCTGCCTCACAGCACTGGGGACATGGATTCCATTCCTGGGGTGCTATCTGCATGGTTTGTGTATGTTCATGTGGGTTTCCTCTAGATACTCCAATTTTCTCCCATAATTTGAAGACATAGGTAGTTTAACATGGTAGGTTAATCCTTGCACCCCTGCTGGGATAGGAACCGGCTCCACCATGACCCTGAAATGGATGAAGTTCATAGCTCTGAGCAATGATGGAAGCTAAGATGGAACTCGAACAAATCTCAGACCTGATTTCAAAGGACTGATGTGACCCCGACCCAGATCCCAAAGGGTCTCAGAGTTGTGAGTTCAAAAAGCACATGATAAATCTGGACCATTTCTTAAAATTGTACAGTATACTTTTTAAAAAGGTACAGTTGCATCATTTTGTTCATTTTTTGTACTGGGGATGCATATGTAACAGCTAAAATACGCAAGAAATCCAATCAAAGCATCACATTTTGAAGCAGTTTTGCATTCACAAGCTTTCATTCTGAGTTAAAAATGGGTTGTAAAAACAGCTTTTTTTACTCCATAATAATTGCAATCACTATTAGAAGCTGTGCAGTTACATTATCGATTTTCTGCTAAAAACCTTTTTAGTAAACAGGCACAAACTACATTCATTAAATATAAGTGCTTCGAGCTATGCTGTGAAATTCAATTCAACCATTACTATGAATTACACTGATTATTGCTGTAATTATTTCTCTTGGCTAAACACTGAATTTCTGTCCCTTGCTATTACTATTGAGCACATGACCATGTTCTGCACTTTGTTGCTAACACATCTACATTTACCAGCTCCCATGATTTATATAAATCACTTTTGAGGTTCCATACAAAAGGAATGAGGAGGCAGTGAAAACAAAACAACCTTTAGATGCTATGAATGTGCTCTTCTTTAACCAGCCCATGTCGCTCGGTGATAATAGAAAACGTAGCTGTTGACTGATGCAAGTGAGAAAGATGATGTCACCATTGATCAAAGTGAGCAGGAGACTGAGAAGATTCATTGCATTAACAATGGTGTGGTACATTTGTATAAGGAGCCATGGAAGCCTTTACAAGTATACCTTTTCTCTGAGGGGGAGACATAATATCCTTTCAAATGGCTAGGCAATAATTAGTCAACCTCTTCTCAGGAGACTTACTAATAATCTTGTCAGGATGGTGTATGCATATGTGTGTGTGAGGAGAAAACAGTGCTGAGTTCCCATGGATGTATCTGTTCTTTGTGATCTCAGAGACTGTGCTGCTCCTCGCCAGGCTTGCTGTGCCTCAAACATTCGGTCAATTCTTTTCAGGGGATGTGTCTGCTTCATGAGCCCTTTTTGCCATTTCTTTTGGCTCCAGTTTGGGCACACTTTTAAGGTTTTGAAGAAACCATTAGGGAACGTTTTGAGAACCATTAGAAGAAAAGCAAAAACTATCAAGCTTCCTCCCTATTGTTTGAGTAACAACTTCTTTGCCTCATTTTACATATTCTTCCATGAAAATGATTACTAATAATGATCTATAAAGACTGAGATATTTTTTCAAACACTCTATTTTAAATTATGTCCAACAGATATATAGATTTGGTATATTAAAAAAAAAATCTGTTTAGATTTCATCGTCCTGTGCTGAATGTCAACACTGAACATCCCTGCCACTATTTAACTTTCCTAAGGTGCCTCATCTGTAGGCTGAAACCAGGACCAAGAAAGTGTAACAAATGCAACAAGTAAGCTATCAGACATTCCTTGGCCATTTATCTCAGGGGCATACAAAATAAAACAGACTTCAAAAACTGCCGCTTGGGGAAACATCTTTAACATATTTCTCTGCTGGGGTTTATATCTGAGACTCACGCACAAGAAACTGGTTTCTGAAAATAGAAGTTGTTATGCCTCAGTTTACATTATTTAATATATTTCTAGTGAATGTGTTGTTTTTATCTGCTTAATCTTTATGCCACAATAAGGAAGGTTTAACTTTTGGAAAAAAAAGAAGGTAACTTCATTGTTTGTCCAGGCAGGAGCAAGTGCTTCAATCATGAAACAGAACTAAAGCCCCTTTGCTGAAAATGGACACATGGATCTATAACTGCTCCCAGTAAGAAGCGCCTATTCTGAGTCCCCACACAAGTCAGAGACAGGATAGAATGGAAGTTTGTTGTCTTAGAAAGGCTTAGAAAAAAGCACAGGCTAATAGAACTCTGTTTTGGGGGTCACGAATCAGGGTTTTCCAGAGTTTCAACATCAATAAAATTCCATATAGTCACCTACATGGTGCCACCAGCTAGTCTGACTGAATCAAAACCCACAAAAACGTGACCTTTATAAAGCCCAACTTCTCCCTGTACAGTGAAGTCTTTGAAACTAATCCTGAAGTAGTTTGTTTCCCAAATGCTCTTGAAATACCAGACTACACACACAGTATGCTTGTTGTCATGATATGCCTTCTTACAGCTTTACAAGTGACAGCACCATTCAACCATGCTTTGCTGTACTGCTTTAAATACCCAAAGCACTTGGAAGAATGCAGCCTTACATGAAATAACATGTCCCACTGTACATGTTGACTTAATGCCTTGTACAAATATTCAGCAAGTGCTTTTACACTTAGACTGCACTTATCTAGATCGGTTCAAATCAATTGTTCTTAGAGAGGAATCTGACATCTTCACACTGTCACTCCCAGGCAGTGTCCACACTTACCAGGTGTTCTCCCATTGTGCACACATTGTGACAGGATAATAAAAGATTCTGCAACCTCCCATGGATAGATTTTCACACTGAAAATCAACACATAACAATTTAACAATAGGTAAAGGCTGAAACACAAGCCTTTTACAAGGAACACAGTAAAATTAGTTATAAAATATTTTATTAAAAGAAACAGCTTTTCACAGAAAAATATCTTTATTATCAAGGCGAGACAAAGAGGTCAGTTTTATTGTAGTTGACTGTGCTGATCAAGCAGGTACATTAGTGGCCACTTGTACCTGTGGCTAACTGATAAGACATGCTCATCTGGAGATTATTAGAAAGACAAGGATGGAGGTGTGGTGCTGAGCATTGAACCAGCTTGTGGTGAAGCTCACTTCCTGTTTACATGGTTACTGATTGACATGGCACCAGAGAATTTGTGTAACAGCCTCAAATGGAATACTTTTGGAATGCCAAGTGCTTCAACGTGCTTCAATACAATGAGTGGGCTACACTATCAGTTGGCCATTTTACTGCACCAAACACGTGCACTGAGCTACATATTGCATATTCTCTGCCTTTAGATTGACTGTATTTGTATTGAAGCAAATGGAACTCAAAATCAAGCAGTTCTACAGGATTGCAACATTTTCTCTAGGCTCCGGTCAGCATGTTACTTATGTAAGAACTACAATTACATAGAGTAGCATCAATGGGGAAAAAGGAAAGTTTAAATCATCATCTGCCCTTGATCTACCTGAGTCTTTGACAGTAATACCAAATGGAACCCAGTTTATTGAGTATTAGATGACCAGACCTCTCCAAGCACCTTCTGCTAATTCTCAACGTTGATGTAAGCCAATCCCAGATACTTCTTCATAATAAACCAATCACATCCATGTGTGAAAATGAAAGAAGGCTTATGACTAAGCTTTACATTCAGGATCTGCTATCCAGAAAGTACCCGCTTAAAAACTTAAGAGACTTACTGTTTTTGTTGACATTCAAAGGAAATGACCAATAACACACTTGGTAATACAGGCGGTAACCGATATATATGGGGGGGCATAGTTTAATCTTCCCTGCAGGTAAACCTGGAACCTGGTAACCCGAGCCTCAAAGATGTGCTGCATTAGTTCTGCTTAGCTAACTATGAATACTAATTGCAGGAAGGGCAAACTGCACCCACTGCCCCGTGGCCATGAACACACTACATAACACTAGAGGTTTCATGGCCATAGCGGGCAAACAATGAGTGGGTCCTGAAAGGCTTGCAATATAATTCTGTTTAAAGGGGATAAACAACTGAAGGCTTGAATAAATTTCCTATCCTGTGTTCTTCCACCTGACAGATGATGACAGCATATTCAAGCCGCCCATCACTCACAGTGGCTTGACGTGGACTATCCCTGCAGTGCTGCATTCTTCTATGCTTTTCAACTTCAATTTGTTTTCCAAACCCAGGAACCGGCCTTTAATGCTCTCTTACCTGACAGGTGATCATTGTCCTAATAAATTTTATTGGAATCCAAATAACAGAGACTAAAAGTCTTATTTTTGCCCTTTCTGTCTGAATCCAGTTCAATTCAGTGATATGCAATTTCATGCAGCATTTTTAATGTACAAGTCCCGCGATGAGGAAATACACTACAGCACTAGTAAAATATGTCATTTTGATCATGATCCTCTGATCCTAGTAATTCTGATTGTGGTATTAGGAAACACAAAGCAAAGAAATAGAGCCAAACAAGCACTTGCATCCCACACCTCTTCAGGCAAGTTCAAAGACTGGATTTCACCCCACAGGTTCTACAGTCACCATGATATCTCTGGTCAGTCCCACCTTTTGGCCCCTGATCTCTGCAGGTCCATGGCCTTAGCAAACCAATGGCTATGGGCAACTTAAACCAGATGGCCTCTCCCCCCCCCGTACCCCTCTTGGTCATCTTGTCGGCACAGGACTCAACTGTACATGCTCTTCATGTCTTCCAAGAACCCATTTATTTGAATGACTAGATTCATTTGCAAAGGTCTGGGCAGGAGCATCACAGCTTCCCAGGCTACATCACCTTCACAAAGGGCCGGCTTTGATCACTGACTCATGACCTACGAGGTTAACCCTCCCACAGAAATAGCTATAACCTGATAGCTCAGTCTCTAATTGCCCAATTGCTCATCACCGTGTTTCTAATCTTGCACTCGTAAAACATATGTAACTTTAACTTGGAGCTTTGTTTTTTTTTTCACTTTAAGGCTTTTGGTTATGAGTATTTCTTTCAGAGCCCTCAGGCATTCCATTGCACATGGTCAGGTACAGTAGTATCAGAGTTTGGTTAATATCAATATAAATGTTTTAAGATTTTAAGGTTTTTATTATTTAATAATAATAATAATTGCTTACACTTATATAGCACTTTTCTGGACACTCCACTCAAAGCGCTTTACAGGTAATGGGGACTCCCCTCCACCACCACCAATGTGCAGCATCCACCTGGATGATGCGACGGCAGCCAGAACGCTCACCACACATCAGCTATCACTGGGGAGGAGAGCAGAGTAATGAAGCCAATTCATAGATGGTAGTTTTTAGGAGGCCATGATTGGTAAGGGCCAATGGGAAATTTGGTTACACCGATACTCTTTTCGAGAAACGTCCTGGGATTTTTTAATGACCACAGAGAGTCAGGACCTCGGTTTTTCTTCTCATCTGAAGGACGGCACCTGTTTACAGTATAGTGTCCCCGTCACTATACTGGGGCATTAGGACCCACACAGACCACAGGGTGAGCACCCCCTGCTGGCCCCACTAACACCTCTTTCAGCAGCAACCTTAGTTTTTCCCAGGAGGTCTCACATCCAGGTACTGACCAGTCTCACACCTGCTTAGCTTCAGTGGGTTGCCAGTTGTGAGTTGCAGAGTGATATGGCTACTGGCATAATTTGAACCATTTGAACCATCAGGCTTAAAAACATACGTTAACTTATCATTTTAGCAAATATTCTAGGTAGACTTGAGAGTCATAGGAACATAGGAAAGGTTACAAACAAAAGGTGACAATTCATCCCATCTAGCTCATTTGAGAGCTAGTGTATATACCTACATGATGATACCAGGAACAGAAGTCTGGCTCTGTCACCATCTCCAACTGCCATCTTTTTATTTCAACTTGCCTCCACTCAGCACTGAAATGAAACACTTGACCTCACTTTGCCATCCTAGATAGTTTATAACATTTAATGGCTGTCTGAGGGCGATTTACACATCAGTAATAATATTACTTATAAGAAATACAATCAAGTGCTGTGGATAAATGACCAGTGAGACCAGATCAAGTGATGCGAAACCTTCAGATTGTATTACAGACTTTGAATACATTGTGGGCCTCCTTTATTGCGGTAATGAATATACAGTGAGCTGTTATTGAATTAGAGAGCTGTGCGTGGCGAGGGAACGAGGCATGAGACAGGGCTGCAGACAGGTGTGAGGCTGGGTTACAGAGAAAATGACAAGACATAACCCTAAAGTTTGAGTTTGTTACTTAAGGGTTTGTGTTGTTTGGTTTCAAAAAAATCAGACTAACTGAATTGCTATATTAAAAAACAGCCTTTCTACAAATTAGCTTTTAAATTATGGACTGGCAACCACACAAACCTCTAGTTCATTCAGTTACACATTATTGTGGTAGCCTGAGAAAAGATGTTTTCCTGGGAACACTCACTGCAGGTCTTCAGTGCTTCTTTGTTGTTGTGATACTGCAGGTCTGTCCAGTTGGAACCTCATAAAGGCAGAGGACTGCGAGACAGCAGGTGCCTGTTCTCTCTGTTGGACAGAGCTCTGTTGAGAGACCTGTCTTTGCATTGTGCCACAGAATGGCTCCAAGCCCTAGACCCACTGAATAGAGCAGGTGGGGCACTGCTTAATCCCTATGCCCCTCTAGTGGATGTGAAAAGGGCCTGAGATCTGAAGAGAAAAGCTTTCACCAGCACATGCACTAAATCAAAGGTAAGCCACCTAATGTACCCATCCAGAAACGCTGCCATTATCATTTATAAGTATACCAGCCTTCGCAAAAACATAAATTAAGTTAATTGCCATGTGTTTAGTTGAAACAACTGTCTTGGAAATTAAACACTCCTTTATTAAAAAAATCTTTTAAATCATTTTCAACAAGTGGTGGTTTCTTCTTATTTACCAAAGCATTTGAGATGCAAACTAGATTCTTATTCCTTTTTAATTACTCCCTTTAAAACTCTTAAATTAGATTGTGATTAGTAAGCCATGGAGTATTGTTGAGTTCTGTATGCTCCTCAGCAGTGTTTTAAATAATGTATGATGTTGACCAACTTCCTTCATTAAATTAAAGACAAAAGACAAATGTCAACCCGCACTTTCAAAAGACATAACAAAAGATCTCCATTCATGATGTACCAAATTGCATAAATTCAAAAAGACAAAAAGGAACACAAAATTAGGTTGAAACAATACAGTTTGTTCATTTTGAATGGTCCTAGGCATGAAAAAACCCTTTCTTCATAGCTATGTAAAGTAGAAGAGTTACTTGGTGCAAACATGCCAACTCATTATGGGTCATATTTGCATTTGAAGCACATTTTAGAAATGATCAAAACAGGCAGTCATGATTCTTGCAGACTTCATGCACATGTGTTTTGGCCAGCACAGCAATTTTTCAAATTCGGCTATCAAATATGGACAAAAACCACAAACTATACAAAATATGAACATCCAATATACTGTATATACAGTACCCGTATCTACAGGTAAATCTATAGATTATGAACAGCAGTATGGACATCCCTTGTGTGAACTTCACTAGACATGCTTATCATTATACTGCTTATACTCACAATGAGGAATTTCAACGTTCACGTTTCAAGTTGAAGTTTAAATTGAAGTTTGACAACATTAGCTATAAAAGGTTTGTCTTAATATACTTCCTAATTTCGACCTACATTTTGACTCAAAAAGATTTTTCATGATTTGAAGGTCATTTCCAAACACCACATTTCACATCTGTGGTTCAGAAGTTCCTCACAATAAGAATAATTTTCATATTCAGGATTTCATGGTCTATGTCCAATACCTATACAGGATCATCATACACTGAAAACAGATGATATTGGTGGCAAAGCAAGGGGTACTAGCTGAATGCACGGATGACCAAAAAAAAAAATCAGCCTGAAATGATTTCAGAAACGCTTTCTTTTGTTTGTAGTATTTCTCTTGTCAGCAAGAGAAGCCTCTTTTTCCCCAATAAGATCTATGTCTTGTTATAAATCTCCATGGGGGGACAAATATCCAGTAGTTTACATACCCTTTCGGCCAGAACTCAAGCCTCTCTTAATGCCCATCTTAACCTTTTTGAAATAGGTTTTAATTTTAAATGAGAAATTGCCTCATTAAATCTCAGAGTCCCATTATAGCTTAGAACTTGCATCATGTTGTCCAAACATTTCCTTGTTGAAATAATTGAGGACGTACTACCAAAGAAACTATTGTTCCAAAAACATGAATGGGCTTTAAAGGGGTATTTGCATTTAATCTATTGAATTTTAGCACAGGTCTTTGTTTACAAATGTAACCTTTCTTAATACCCATAGATGCGTTCTGAAACAAAGCCTGACGTGACAGAAGAGAGTATATCCGTAGAAAATCAGGTGCTCCAAGTAAAACATTAATTTTGTTCGGGGGCAAACTGTTTTTTATTTTGCACCTGAAGAATGTTATCCCCTCCATCAGAGCAGACTCCTGTGTAGTTTTCCCTTGTGCTGCTTCTACTTTCCCTTGCTCATCAGTCACCAACAAGCTGTCCTGTGAAAAGCCAGGTGACCTGTGGCATTTCTGTCACTTTCTAGCCCCTACCGAGTCTCCCTGTTTATTTAGAGAAGGTGTGTGCCTGTGGAATATTGTGCAGTGGTATTCCAATCTGTGCCCAGTTAAGAGATGGATTGTTTTCTGTGTAAAATATGGCAGAGGATCCATAGCCCTGAGCACTGCTAATTAGTTTCTAATGTAACTACAATTCTTTTGAAGAGATGTTTTCTCACTCGCCAAATCTCTTTAAAAGCATCCCTGGGGCTGGAATGAAGCTGCGCAGGGTGCAGTGGGGCAGGCAGCGGCGGTGCTGGGGTGAGCTCAGGTTACTCCCTGCCTGCCGTGATGCATGGTCAGTGGGACAGCGTGGCTCCAGCCTACAGCCCCTACAGCCAACATGCTGCTGGAGGGGGGACTCTGACACCGCCAGTGGAAAGGCACTCTGCGCTTGAAACCCAACACTCAACTAATGGTTACAAATGTGTTTTCAAAGAGAAAATTGGGTCCCCCACACTTGTATGCTTAGAGGCACACACACACACACAAGCCCTTTAACTTGGACTGCTTCGCTAGGGGGAAAAATGAAAATCCCAGTAATTGCCAGGACACAATTATATGGCACTTTCCTCTACAGGCTAGTCTTTATGGGCATGTACATAGTTTTTATTTCGCAATTGCAGATAAAAAGATGACATGTACCCTAAGGTATTCCAAAAACAACTGGCTTTTCCCATCTGCAGAAGAAGAAAATGCCCTAGCAACTCGGAAAAGCTGTGTTTTTATTGCGTCCGTCCCGTGTCATGGAAGTAGCATGTGTTCCTTTGAACCGCAGCCAGTCAAGTCTGTTTCCAATGTGGTTAAAACTGCGGATCCCCACCTTCCACTAAATTCTTTTTCAGTTTTCTCATTTGTGTTAGCCTGGTTGTCTATGTAAAATAAGGTGTATTTATGGATTCCCCGCCATAATACAACATGCTGAGACTGTGAACTCGACTATGACGTTTTAGTTTCAGAGGTATTATACCGGTGCCTCGTGCAAAATAGGTTAAAAAAAGTTTTTCAATAAATTATTCATGTTCGGATCATCCATTCCAACCAGAGAAAATAAGACATAAGTTATGGGAATTCAATTATTAATAGAAAGGCAATTGTACCGCACCAAGCAGGTAGCATGAATACTTTGTTTTTTCCTGACAAGACATCACTGAGCCTTTCATTCACAAGTCATCAATTCAGAGAAGCAAGGGTGTGAGCCGAGCCCCTTCCTCAAGACTCACCCAGTACTCAGGAAACAGCACTGGCAGCAGGTGGCTGATAGGACCCGGCAACAAGTACGCACAAATACTGCCGATTACTAAAGAAAAGACCAGCAAAGAGCCCAGTGTGTGAGAGTTAATGGGAATTGAATTAACTACAACTAGAAAATCATTGAGCTTTAGGTAGGAAAAAATAAAATGGCAAGGCACACAATACCTGCTTCAGTTTTTACCTTTCCTACACCGAAGCAGTTGCACGCATTTCAGCCGCTTCCAGTTTTTTGGCATTCAGAAAGAGAAAAGGAAGGTTTAATTAGAAAAGACTCATGTTAAAGAAATGACAAGTGATAACACACCCAATAATTCAAAAAATGTTCCTTGCTTAGTAGCCAAATTACAATTGCTATGAGAAGTTTACTTCATGCCTTATTAAAAAAAAAACCCAACAGATAAAAATATCAGCCTCAAGCACTATTTTAAGGGAAAAAATCTTGACAGAAGCCACACAAAAGCAGTGGAAATAGCGGTGTGTTTTACTGAGTGACACTTCAAACAGAATTAAATGACCCTGTGCTTTTTTTATTCCAAGACAATGGATTACTTTCAACTGGGGTAATCACAAATGCCTAATTAGCTGTCAGGTGATAGTCTGTTCTGCTCATTGTGAGACAGATAGCTGGAGGGAGCTAGGGCAGCAGACAGTTATACTTTGGACTGAAAGAAAATCTTTTCATCATCCCCGCCCCACAATCCTCACAACATTCCTCATTATTGATGATAGGTAGACCCAAAAAAGAAATTGGTCTGAAATACCAAATTCAAATTTCTTGTATATTACAGGAGGAAATCCTCCTGCTGCAAACATATACCATGGTGTGAAAAAGTAAGCACACAAAAATGAAAAGGTTTGTCTTTATTTACATTTTTGGACAAAAGGATATTTGATCGTCATTTCAACAATACTGATAGATAAAGGTGAACTAATTTTAAAAATAACATAAAAATTACATTTTGCACTCATTTTTACTATTTAAAGCAACAGAAATGCATTTTCTTTGTGCGGAAAAAGTTAGTACACCCCTACGTTTACCATTGCATCAAATGCCTAAAATTAGAATCAGGTGCACCAAAATAGGTGCAAATGATTAGAACATCATTAGAGAGTAGCTTGGAGGGCACTGTCTTATATAAAAATCAGAAACCTATCTTCTGGTTTGATCTGGTTGAGGTGTGTGGCTACATCGTGCCAAGATCAAATGAGCTCTCCGAGGCCCTCAGAAGAAAGCTTGTTGATGCCTATGAGTCTGGGAAGGGTTTTAAAGCCATTTCCCAGCAATTTGTAGTCAATTATTTCACTGTCCAAAAGATCATCTTCAAATGGAGAAAATTTCAAACCACTCACAATCTATCCAGGCCAGGTCGTCCCACCAAATTCAGTCCAAGAGCTGACCGAAAGATGCTGCAGGAAGTCTCCAAGAACCCCAGGATAACATCCAGGGGGTTTCCAGGCAAGTCTTGCCTTAGTCGATGTCAAAGTTCATGAGTCAACCATCCGAAAGAGACTTTGCCCTACATGCGAGGTCAGGAAGGAAGAAGCCTTTGCTCTCAAAAAAGAATATAGATGCATGACTGAAGCTTGCCAGACAACACCTAGGTGAAGATCAGGACTATTGGAACAATGTGCTCTGGATGGATAAGACAAAGGTAGAGTTGTTTGGCCACAATGCCAGATGTCATGTTTGGCAAAAACCAAAAACTGCCTTTGACCAAAAGAACCTCATACCAACTGTAAAGCATGGTGGTGGAAGCATTGTGGTTTGGGGCTGCTTTTCTGGCTCAGGGTCGGGCCAGTGTGCCATCATAGAGCAAACCATGAATTCCACATTGTACCAAAGAGTACTTGAGGTGAATGTGAGGCCATCAATCAAAAAGCTGAACCATAAGTGGACCTTGCAACAAGACAATGACCAAAACCACAAGCAAATCCACAAAAGAATGGCTCAAAAAGAAGAAAGGGAAATGGAGGGTTATGGAATGGCCAAGTCAAAGCCCAGATCTTAACCCCATAGAAATGCTGTGAGGGGACTTGAAGCGGACAGTACATGCAAGAAACCCCTCATACATCACACAATTGAAGGAGTGGGCAAAAATATCTCCATGTCGACGTAGTAGACCGATAGACAATTATATGAAAAACCTACAAGTGATTTCTGCCAAAGGGTGCAACACCCAGCTATTGAAGCTAGAGGGTGTACTTATTTTTTCCACAGCAGACAATTGCATTTCTGACTTTTTTTGTTGAATAAATGATTGTAAAGAACACATTTCATTGTTAAATTAGATCAACTTTATCTATCAATTTTGTTGAAATGAAGATCAAATATATATACATGCAAATATGTTGAAAAACACACGCCTTTTCATGGGGTGTACTTACTTTTTCACAGCACTGTAAGTGAGAAACTTACAGGTCACTTTTCAACGGTTGCCAAATGGCATTGGAATGGCCTTAACAGTAGGACCTTTTCCAAAACTAGCACACAGCTCCCATTTTCATGCAATGTAGTGCTGCTTTTAAGCAGGTTTCAGTGGAATTTGGGTGCACTGACTGTTTTGCTAGAAGATGTTGAAAGAAAGGCTTCCTTAACGTATAAACGTATAGACCACAGATTTAGAGCAATTCCAGGGAACTGTTGAAAGAACAACGGGAGGCTGCAAGAAAAAAAATAGTTAAAACTGGAGATGAACTAGTCAACATCTGAAAAGGCTGTTTGACTCTTGGTATTTAACCTCTGGGAACACCGCAGCCACTCTCTGCAGGATTGACCTTGTCTGTCATTAACTCTTACCTTCAGTTCATGACAGTCATCAGAGTTAACTCCCAGGCTATTCTCCAGAGGAAATTACGATCTAAACATACCTCCTGATAAGACGATAAGGTAATAAAACCAGTACTTTGGGAATATGCCTAACTATTCTTTTGTTCTTTGTTTGGGTCTTCCATGTCACTGGTCAGCCTTTGGATATAGAGTCTGGGAGCTCCCACTGAACAGGCCCGCCGTAGGAAAAGCCTAACAGTTCATTAAGAGAGAATCCACAATTCACTATACATTTGAAGGAATGGGATTATTTTTGAGCAGTCTAGATGCAGAAAGCATTTTGGATACATAATTCTAAAAGCCTATGAACTACAACAATCATTATTCAGTCTACACCATATAACTGAAAATATGTTCTAAATCTGTTTTAAACCAATTTGGTTATGAAATCTAGCTCCTTTTTAAACTCCTATAGGTTAGACATTTAGAGAGGGGGGGGAAAAGTCATGTCTTAAATTTCTCTATTTACGTAGAGATTATGATCTTGAACAGCAGCATCAGCTTATTAGAGTATTAGCAATGAATTGAGTGCACTGCCTTTTCAAGGATATCCGCCAAACCTTCTTTAAACACTGTGAATTCGCTTGAAGGTCATTTGTACACTCTGTAAACATAAGACCTTTTTGTGGTTTTGGTAAATGTACGTGACAGCCTCTTGGAGCACATATCCCTCCTCTTTAATTGTCATGTAACAACCTCATGTAGAGCCAAACTGTCTGCAACACCTCAGCACTTAGAAATTAAACCCTCACCGCCGGACCACAGCATTACTTAACTGTTGCTGGGTCTTTAAAGGAACAATGTACCAGCAGGTTTACTGCAGGATAAATCCAGTGGTTAGCTGAACCTGCAAAGTCAACTTGTCAGAAAATGTATTTGCTCGAAGAATTACAAGAATGCAGAATGCAATAAAAAGGAAAAGAAGCTATTTGTTGTTAGCTGAGGGATCTGAACATACTGCGTGTTCATAACAGCAGAAACTAATGAAAGATCAATGTTCTATTGAAGCATGTTTCAGAAGGTGAATAACTACTTTTTTTGCACATCAGGTTTTAAACAGTTGTGCTTTATTAAGTATGAAAGTATGTCAAGATATACTTATATACATTTGAACAATTTGACGTTTGTTTTATCAAGATTACTACTACGACTGAACAAAATCTTGAAAAAATAACATTACCTTTGAGGGCAAACCAATCAGAGACTATTCCTATTATTCCACCTTAATGCAAATAATAAGAGCACTTCTGAAGAGAATCTTTCCTCCAAAATAATTGCCCCGATAATTTCAAAAGATGTGAATGCACCAAGTAAAGGGGGAGGAGAAAAAAAAAACCTTCTGAAATGGTTCTAATGCTCAGCTGAGAAACTTAATTTTCTAATTTGCTGGAAGTCAAGATGACAGGAAACAAAGCAATTTGCCATATTCTAAACAAACCCCAGCCCCTCTCTCTCTCCAGCTTACGAGTGGTAATTATCCCTAAAAAGAATGCCATTTTATATTAAGCTAAAGTCGCATCAAAATGAGAAAGAGTGCCTCATTACAAGTAATTATGAGGGAATTAGAAACATCATTTAACTAAACGAGCAAATAATGCCCAGGATATTGAAGAATCTGCCTGCACTTCTGCAGACTGCTGCAAGACCTATTACAAAAATTGTACCTCTTAAATGGAATAATTTGAGGCCTTATCTTTCCAGTTCTTTTCTAAAGAGTCTCGGAGAAAGGGGGAAATGGGCTTCAAACAACTGCAAACAACTGTTGAAGAGAAGCTCTGGAGTATTAGTCCCATAATTCGAAGAAAAGATGAGAAATAAGTGTAGGACATTCAAAGGGTAAAATACATATTAATTACCCATTCATATATTAAAAAATAGAGTGGCTTCTAAATTATAATATAGCAGTTAGGATTTTTGTAATTGAGGAAAAGGGGGAGAGCTTTTCTTAGACAGAAAAGATTTTGATAATCTTTTATAATCATTTTGATAAATGATATTTCCATGCATTAAAAACATTGTTGTATTCCAAATGAATACCAGATAGTTAGAAATTCTGAATGGCATGATTCAGGTGAAATTGACTAAATTCTGACAAGAACAGGGAGAAGACACCCAGCAATTCACATACTAAAAGAACCTTCCCCGAGATTGGGTCAGAGACAGAACAGCAAAGTGACTGGGACTAGACATAACTGCCATTAATCCAAAACACAATGGGATCATAAATTCAATATTATGCTAACCAGATAGATAAGCCAGTTTATTTTTTAAATAAAATATTAATGCATTGTGGTATGCCTCCCCACCAACAGAATGCATTAAAACTATTTTTGGATATATACAACCATTGATTTTTTTGCCTCAAGTTTCAAATACAGACATGTCCAATTAAAAACAGAAATAAAGGCTTTTAAAAACATAACTTTCAACACCCCAATATAACAAGTCAGATCAGAGCACACTGAACCAACATGCCTGACCACAAGGAGAGCCAGACCCACAAAGCTTGTCCAGCTACTCATATTTTTTTGGATATCTGGTCATTTTTGAGTATCGAAGAAAACTTTTTGAACTGCATTCAAAACTCAACCTCATGGAAGAGGTTTGGGAAATGTGAATTCAGGACTGGTCAGCGACCACCCCCCACACCAGATTGCAGATTCAGATCAGATGGTCTATCCCACAGATGTCCTTCAGATTTTATCACAGTACAAAGTCAAAGGGCAAGTACAACTGACCGCAATAGTAGATTTTCAAATAGCACACCAGCATTCAACGAGGTCTAGCCTTTTTGCTCCCTGCGCAACAGCCACTTCGGATTTGTATGGCTTTCACATATTTCTGAATTATTTGATCTTAAACGTCTGACAATCTGACCAATATTTTCCAAGTTGAAAAATCTAGTTTTAGACCCCGAACATTAATCATTATACACTTCTTGTATTTTGGAGCTTTTATTCATACACACGATCACACAAACCAATGCAAATAAAATTAAAGTAAAACCATTTATTTTCCTTTTGTGTAAAACTGTGACAGTTGCATATATACTGACCAAGTACAACATGACATTTTAGATAAGGTGTATGGGTAATTAGTTGCATTAAGGAGCCAGTACGTTTCAGTAAAACATACAAAAGCCAAATAATACATAAGACATATACTGACGTAACACTAAGAGGTTTTGTGAAGAAATTTGGTTTTTGAGGCTTGAAATTATCAATTTGACCCTCAGCACCACAAAATAAGAGCACTGAAACAGAATGTTGTATTGTACGGATAGGTAGAAATCTATACATATAAATTCCACAGACAGAATAGGTGTAAAAAGAATACAAACAGAAAAAAAACAATTAAAATGTCGGGTTTGGCAGACAGTCATTTCTATACAACAAAAAACTTTTTGAAAAACGGGAATAGCAAAGAATGGTTCTAAAGAAGCACAGAATGTAAGCAGGACATATATTCAAGATTCTCAACTGGATGCCAGCAGATATTCCAAGTGATGCAAGCTTCAGGATGGTAAAAAAAAGCGTGACGAATGAACGAGACCACTCCGAGCTGTGTTTATGTTGATCTGTGGAGGAGAAAAACACTAGAATGAGACTGAGGAAACCGATGGTTTCCTAAGCATTGCAGCTTTTGAACAGAAAAGACTCTGCACGGTACCACAGAAAAAAAAATGCTGATCATTTTACAAGTCATGGGATCCTTCCTGTTTTTTTCCCCAAAACTCATGCTATGAGCCTGTTTCATATGCAGAAAGGTGTGTTTTAAATTAGAAAGATTTATTAAAGTGTCTGAAATATCTCAACTACTGTGCACACCGACAGCACTCATTTAGTCGAAGACTGGAAAAAGCAGGTAGACATGGTAAACATGATGGGGGATTCCAACTGGCCAGCCAGACGGATGTAGGTTCAGCTCATTAATGGTTCTGGTCAATTTCACCATCACAAGGCCCTGAAGCAACCCTAATATTAACCAAGACCCAGTAGAAGTGGGTAAACTTGGTTTAGCTAATAAGGGATGATCACCACAGGCCCCATGAGGCTGATAGGGCAGCTGTGAACTTGTGGTTTTATCACAGCGCTCTCCCACTCCCAGTGCGAAGAAAGTGAACTGCTCTTTGAAGACCACCTTCCAGGAGGAAAGCATAGACAGTCTATGCCAGAGTCCACACCCTTCATCCCAGCTGGTTAACAATTGTGTAACATATCGATTGCGATTACATTGCGAATATTTTTTTTAATGTAAAGTTTATTTTTCTTTAATGTAATAGATAAGATTTCGATTCATATGACCAACAGTGATGATGCAATACTCTTCCTCATGTAAATTAAAGTTGCAGCTCTATTTGAAAAGGCATTTTCATCAGGATGACACCATGTCTGTGGTGAATATCACTTTCATAGGTTACAGAGGGGCTCTGATTTTTACAATGGCTTCAATACTTTAACCCAACACGTCATTCTCAATGAAAGGTTCTTAATTGACAACTCAAAAGAGAAACTCAGAACATATTGTTTAAATTTAGTGTTTTCTACTAAAGACAAAGAAGGTTCTTCCAGATCAACCCATGAAACATTTTTTCCACATGGAGTTTTGTGATGTGCCAAGAAAACCATCTTGATAGAGTCCAAAAGTGTAAGTCTTAAGGTCTTTCAGTGTATATTTAGAGCTATATTTTCAGCAAACATAAGGAGAACAATCAATGCATTTAAAGTGAAGATATATCTAAACAACCACACAATTTGATATGAAACCTAAATACTTAAACAGCAAGAGATCATAATCAAAAGTAATGAAAGTCTTAATGCGGGATACATTTTTTTACCATAATTAGGTGTAGCAACTACCTTAAAATAACTACAGGAATTGAGTGATCCCGCAGTTGCTTTAGGAGAATTTACTGATTTTGCAGGCACCATACATGACCTATATTTTTCTTCCTGCAATAAAGCTAAAAAATAGCTGTTCTTTCTTTCAGGCACACTTTTCTTTTTGCGGACAGCATTCCTTATTAAAATCAAGCCAATCTAAAACACCCGACTCACTGACTAAAAGATGTAGAGCAGTCACCTTATGTACAGTGATTAGCTTTCATCAGGTAACGGTTCCAAATGAGAGATAAGGGTAGTTGTGTATATGATTGGTATACAAAGGATTCTTCACTCTCAAGATAACGTTCTACAATAAACAGCAAAAGCAAGGACATGAGTACCATCAAGAAATCAGGAAACCCAAGTGGAGTTAGAACTGAAGCACTTTACTGAGACATTTGATGACAGTAATATCTTTTTTTCTACAAAGAATAGAGTTTTTTGACTTGGTAGGATTAGGCTTTCCCTTGACTTTATATTCATCATCAATATTTTGCATAGTTGATTCTGTTTTTCAAGCAAAATCTCTAAAAACCAATCTAGGAAAAACTAAGGAAATTTGAAAATTTAGAGAAATCTCAAGAACATCTAATAAACTAAAACAAGATTAAAATAATTTTCAACAGGATAAAACTTCTTTAGTGTAAACAAAACCTAGGATGGATTCAGAGTCTCATGCAATCAGGACATGAATGTGCATAGCAAAGAACAAACGGTTAAAGCTCATAATGCCAATCTTCACCAACAGCATGCAAACACTTTCAAATGCATAGGACCATCTAGAATCCAGCAGCAGTAAGAGCTGCTTACAAGATACTGATAGCCATGGAATAGCTGTACTACTATGCAGAACTAAGACTTTTCCTTGAGCTTCCCACATTCCCAGTTTGAGAACTTCTGTAGTATCATTACCTGTTTGATAAACATTTTCTAAAAGGATTATCCAAGAGAAATCTCTTTATCCCATTAAAAGCCTATTCAGATTAACAACAATAAAAATGAGCTTTGTAAATGTATGCATTTTTAAGAGCATCTTTTTAAGTTCCAATAAAAATAAATGGTTACAGCAATGACGAAATGGCTGAAAACCGCCCCTCTGAGGCGCCAAACAGAGTGCTATTTATATGTATGCAGTCCCCATTTTCTGGTGACATAAAGCAGAATCACAAAAAATCTGTTTAGCTCAAACCAGCTTTTGACCATTATAGTCAATAAATGAAAGATTGTATAGGTTACAAATGACAAGGCTGCATCAAAACCTAGTTACAGTTTTCTCAAATTCAGTTAAAGACAGAAACAGGTCCTGAGAGTTGCCTGTCTTAATGCATTGCAATTGCTTTAAAATGTTCAAAAGCAGATTCATAGCTCTGCATTTTGTCAGCGTATTACATACTCATCCCTACCACCCACCTCTGGGAACCCTTACTAATAGAGAATTGCTGAAGTTATGAAATCATGTCAAGACTGACTACTAAAGCTTTATATTTTCTGATAAATCAGACAGTCTTACTTCAGAAGCTAAAACCACTTCTGAGGCCATCTTCTAGAAACCAATCTGTTGAATACTTATGCATAACAGGCAATCCATACCCTCCTTGTGAGTTGAACAGGAGAAATGGAAATGTCCACAAAAGAAGTCCTGGACTATAATTATGTAAAATATTTAAGCTTGACCACTGCTTGTGCAAAAGCAATATTACCCCCCCCCCCCCACTAATCAGATACTAAGGTCATGTAGCTTTTAATCTTCTGTAAAAAAAAAAAACAAGAAACTATTTATGTTTGTGGCTTATTAAAGTTCAAGAACTGGCCTCCAAACCTCATCCACTAATCCCTTAACTATGACCATTTTAATGTACATCTTTAGTTCCCTTTATGTACATATACATACAACTACACTAACACTGGTGAGCTTTCTCTTCAAACTGATGTTAAAAAGGAGACAACGTTTGGTCCCTAATAAAATGCACTGCAATAAAGAGCAACAAAAACTGCCTAAAGAATTAAAAATATATATTTAAACAATTATGCAAAATGGTTCATTTCCCCAAATCTCAACTGAACCTCATCAATGGCTACGTTCTCCATTCATTAGAAATCCAAAGGTTAAGGTGGGCTGTTAGCAACTCACTTGCCCCAGTGCTCATCTGTAATACCTTCCAGTTCCTTGTGGTCTATCATTTAAAATCTAACCTTTACAAAAGTTACTGTCTACATCTTCAATTGGTTCAGCTACCTAAGCCTTAAGAACTCTGGTGGGCTTTATCTGGAAAAAACAGTACAAAATATAGTACTGTTTAACACTCCCTTACATGGATATCCCAAATGTTAAGCAATGTAATCCACACATGTATAGGATCTTGTAGATTTCAATATCTTTAAAAACCCATGAGAGAAAATATTATAGAAAAGGACAATTTCTGGTATGAAATATGCGACCATGCTGTATTTTAAGTTGATTTTAAATTTGTCAACAACTCCTCTTTGGCTTTTCATTTGATTTACAATGAGTTATAATTTGCTCGAAGACAGAGTGACAATAAGAACTCATTAGACAACAGAGTTAAATAGACCATGTTCCCATGACGTCTGGGAGACAGAATGAGAATTTGACATTCTGCACAGAACAAAACAAGAGAAAAAAAATCAAAAGTAGGCATATTTTATCTGTCAGACGTCTATCAACCAGCGGATATTGAACCTCAGGAGAGCGCAAGATAAAAATCGGTACTGACTGCAGTGGCAGCTGCACTTTACCCATATCAATAATTCTATTCATGGAATTAGAAAAATTAATAAACAGATAGCTGGCAAAGGGATTAAAAGAAATCGCCTTGGCAAAAGAAACTCACTTGGGCTTTGTCTCGGCGTCTGTGACCTGGCGGATATAGACGGCATCTTCAGGGTGCTCGATGTCGCCCTGCTCGTGCATGTAGGAAGAGGCAATGGCCAGAGTGGTGCCATCATTACTGAATGCCAGAGAGGAGATGCTGGTAGGGTAGCGGTGAAACTGGCACAAACGCTTCTTATTAAAGGGATCCCAGATATTCACAAATCCATCAGAGCCCCCTGAAAAACAGCAGTTCAACTTTTACTTTACTTAAATGTAAGAGAACTTAACATGTGCACATTCTATCTTTTGTAAAAAAGGGGGACACTACATTTTTTTAAATCTTTCACAAGTCACCGGCCAGTGTTAAGGTATTGTTCAATGCGCTGGTAGTTGAAGGACTGGATTCACAATGCCAAAAACTGCAAATATCAAGACGTCTAACTGCAACTGATTCCGTGTTCAGGCACTAATGTGCATTCCGTACCACGACAGTTTCAAGTTTCGGCTCAATATTAAGCACTGAAAATCAGATGACATTTTGTAATGTATGGCAAGTCAGGATTATGAAATATAGAACAAAAAGCTAAGAATAAAACCTAGACAAAATGCAATAAAACCTTAGAACGCTTTAAAAGATTGGAGCCAAAAGCTTAATTAACCCACTTCTTTAACCCTATATGAATTCTACCTTCATTTGAAGGCAGACACAAGGTCATCCCCAAGCAGTGTACATACCTGTGGCAAAAGTGTTGTGCACACTGTGGAACGAGATAGCATTGACCGGGTAAACCTGCTCAATGCCATTTTCCTTTAACCTGTGGCATTTAAAAGCATATTTCTTCTTCTGCACCTCTGGGCTGGGGTCCAGGTACTCCACTGCAACCCGACCTTCAATCGAGCTCAGCACGTAGCCCTAAAACAGAAGTATCAGCATGTCACCACTGCTCTCTCAGAAAATAGCAAAATCCCTAAATCCAGAAAGAAACTGAAAAACTGGGCTTTAAGAGACATGCATAGAGAAGACTGGACCTATTGCAAGGCTTCCAAAACACTTTACCTTAGAGATTAAGTTAAATTGATATTTTAAGATACCAAAGAATAAATGTTCATTGTTTTCAGGAATGAATTAAAAAAAACATCTTTAAGTTATAGCAGTTTTTGTTATCTGAAATGTCTGAATTACACAGAAGTCAGAAACCTGACATAGCATTAAAGACACAAAGTCTCAGTCTTCACCTGCTTGTTGGGGAAAGCCCGGATACAGCGGGTTTGGTATTTCAGACTCGACTCCCTCCTCTGCTGCACATAACCCATGTTCCTAAGGTCCCACACAAGGACTCTCCGCCCGGCTGTTCCCACAATCAACCGATCTCCTGCCACAGACAACGTGTAGACCTGGAGAAAGGAAGAAATGTTGCGCTTAGAATTTTGAAGATGGCTAGATAACTCAATAGGTATGCATTATTAATGCCAAGGTTTTAAAACTATATTAGATATATAATTTCCAAATGATGGCTACCAAGTTCTACATCCATACAAAAAAAGTCCCATTTCAGAGAACAGCTCCTATGATCATGAAATATTTAGCTTTTAAACATTTTAATAGTCAAAATACATTCAAGGCTGCATATTCAATTTTCTTTATATTCTGTTGCTGATATTCCAGTCATAAACCATCCCACAAAGCATGCTGTGCTTGCTTTTCACATTGGCTTGCTGAATCCTGAAGCACAGCACAGCTCAACAAATCTTCACTGCAATGCCAGGTGCTGTCTTTTTCAGTTTAAGTACTCCAAATCATTTCGATTGCCCTGCTATTAAAAATTGTAATTCATACCCACCATTTAGGCAATACATAACACAAGCAATTTTTTATAAATATTGGTTGTCAGCCGGAGCTTTCATGCTAAATGGTCTCTTCTGCCCTTCTCACATTGTAAATCAAGCACCAAAGCTGACAGGTCATGCAGATTCTTGCAAGTCGATGGTGTGCAAACATCCATCCAGTGAAGTATTACAAAAACTGATGACATAATGAACCCTGCGGAACTAATAAACAGCTTCATTCACAGGGGCTGTCGCTTGCTCTACAATCTGTCACAAATTCATCCCTTTACCTCGCTCATGCCAAAGTCTGCCATAAATCACAGCCGTTATCTAATGCAATCCATTTATCCTGAACACACAGATTTCACTGAAATTGGGTCAAGAATAATCTGTGCCATATTACACACTTTCAGCAGTGTAATGTTGCCATTAACACTTAGGGCAAAGAGCCTACCCTCCAGTAGATAAAGACCTAAGAAATCATACAGCTGCCACCACTTATTTTCTTATTTATAAGGCATGCTTAAGAACAAAGGAGGGCCAACCCCGGTCCTGAAGAACCGCAATACAGCAGATCTTGCAAAATAACCCTGACAATTTCTATAGTTAGAATATGTGAGGCTCGATTGATTTAACTGGATCTATCAGGGCATTAAGGGACCAGACTGGAATTGTATAGTGGAACTTTCATTTCAAAGTGCCTCTAAAATGCTTAATTGAACAATTAAAGCAGTCACATCACAATTGTACCAAGTACTTTGGTCTTGTTTTAAGGGTAACCCACTGAAGCTGCTGGAGAAAAGCTCCCCAGGACTGAGCTTGGCCATCTCAGTTTTAGAGATTCATGGATGCCAAGGAAAGACACAAAGTAACATTTCCAAAAAGTGAGGCTTACTGGTTTCACTTTGCTCAGAAAAACAGGACTGTTAAGTGTACGGAACCTGACGTTCTTATTTGCATGTTCAAGGTAATAATGCCCCTATTGTCAGCGATGGTGAAACTGAAATACATCCTCGTAGTCATGTTAAATTACTCTGCTCCTATTGTTTTCCGTGAAAGAAAGGACATTTTCTTTAGCCTTTTGCTGGAATTTATTTGCAAAGGATGATGCAAATATACAAGTGACCATTCATAGGAGCGACATCATTCTATCACTCAATTTTGTCTTTTTTAAAAGCACCAAAATGAAAGAGCAACCTTTCAATTTATCAATTAACCTGAAAGTAGACATTTTAAATCCATGTTAAACACATAACTAATAGAAATAGAAAACGAATTGTCTGCTTAGTAAAGAAGGATATTTAAAATGTACAAAGCAATCCAACAGACTATTTGACCCCAAAAATATTTCTCAATGGAAAGATGGCTTGTGAAGACTGTCCTAGCACTGTCTGGATACAAACCTATTTTGATTTATGGACAGTTGATGGCGCATATGCAAGCCTGAAAATGCACCTGCAATACACTACAGTATAACACCAATTTTACATTCATGTTAGTTTAGGTGTTTTTGCAGTATTTTTTCCCCAGCAAGTGCATTTTTTCCAGTAAACCTTAGTGCATTTAAGCATGTCTATATCACCCCAAGATTGAATTTCTTGGCTTATACCTCATTAAAAAACGGTTACTGGTATTATTATTTAAGACAAGAATAATTGTCTAAGACACTGTTCATCCTGAGAACCAAATACTTCCCAATATCAAAAACAAAGCTTGCATGATATTTTTTAGGGAGGAAGGATTGAAAAATGCATTAATTAGCAGGATAACTATAATTATACAGAGGCAGGCTGATTAAATTATCATTGCCTGCTATTGGCTAACAAAAGAACTGAATGCTACACAGGACAAGATCACATCTTTACAGAACAGCATATTGGCACCTAACAAATTTAACCAAGTGCCAGTTTGAACCTGCTGGTGGCACAATCAGAAACAGCGCTATATAGCACCCACACCCTCATATTTCAACACAAACATCTTCGAGTGTACTGATGAGGCCATTACAATTGCAAGAAAGTGGCCGAATAATGAGATATGCACTGCTCTGAAAGTTGTTCATGAGTGTAGAAATCGCCATTTACAAAAGGTTACTGAATTTACACATTTCTTTCATGGTGGAACACCAAATATGCTCAGCAATAAAGTTGAGTATAACTGGATTCCCTTTGTAAAGAACTAAAGTGCAAATTGATCTAAGTCCTGTAACAGCTGCTTTTGCACTAGCACCATAAATGGGTCACATGAGCAGTTTCACGCTGTGGTTGAAATAACCAGATCTCTGGATCTGCTTGTAGTACAGGATCCAGAGAATGAAGAACGTCATTCTTGGACAAAACCCTAGTATATGTACAGACAGAAGCCCTTTTAAGAGTTTCTGTATTTTTTCCTATACCAGGAAGTCCCCAACCTCCCAAAGCACATTAAAAGTCCGACTGCATGCAATATCCGTAAGTATTTTCCTATACAAGACAATGGTTTCAAAGCGTCTGGGGGCAGGGAACTATTTCTAGCACTGGAAAAAATTAAGATGCTCTGTAAAACAAGATCAAGTGTATAATTAAGATCTATTTAATATTCACAAAGCTTTATTTTAAATCTGAAACTCTCCCAAGCTTTTGTGAATCCAGTGCACTGGTTTAAATCAATAGTAGCAACTAGTAACATTTTTCAGGCAATAGCTGGCAGAAGAATGTGCTTGCCACATAAATCTACAGTCCTACACAAGCACAAATACCAGGATTCCAAAAGTATATGCAAGACCTAAAATACAGATTGTCTATCAAATAAGAGGAGTATTAGGAAAGTTTTAATGAATATGGAAATCCAGAGGATGATCAGAGTACCTTGTTTTAATAGCACTAGTCAATTCACATCTGAAATTCTACTAGCATGGAAAGGTCATGTCGGTACATCACACGTGAGGTATCAAACACGTATGTGGAAGCAGCTAGGCCCTCCACCAAACTCTTGCGCAGCAAACCATTTGAAAAAGGCACACTTGACATTTCTCCTCCACCTTATGAAGACCAATTTGCATGATGTAGAATGAAAAAAGATGTTTCACTGTCGAGGTGTATTTGATCTCATGCGGTTGTTTGGAGTTGGAAGTTGTGGACTGCATGCATTAATCAAATGTCTTTAATTTGGCAAGTTGTCATCGTTCCACTCCTACTACTGATGACAAAAATGTATCAATTTATAGTATTGATCTTCTGGAATCAAGATGCACAGACGTGCCTCTGCTCCGAGTTTACTCCAGAACACAATGTTGTGAAATTTACACAAGAAGCTTATAGATGAGAAGGTTACGATTTTTCAAATAATTCTATTCTTTTTGACACTATGCCTTACAAGATAGAGACTACTGCAAACAGTATTCTACTTATGAAGACTTATTCTACTTTAAAAATATTTGGATTTTCTTGATTAATGTACGTCCACAAACACCAACACTGCACAGCACAGCACACCCTAGCAGGCAGCCCTGAAAGGAGCAGCCAACAACTGATAGAGTTCCTATCAGTGAGAGTCACTTCTGGAGAAACTAATAACAGAAGAAATTTCAGGAACAACAGTGTCCATGCCATACAGTGTGGACAGGAGAATTGTAAAGAAATAGCAGCAGGCATAATATTAAAGGAAATGTCTTGAAACATCAGGATTTGTTACATATTGCAAAGCTGTTAAACCTGGATTTAACTTCTGATGTATTTATGAAGAAGGCTTGAGCGAGTACGCTGAAATCTGGAAAATTAAAATATTTTAATGGTATGCTGATATTGGCTCTGGTAGTTGAATCGTTTGTGACAAACAATGCACACTTTTAAAAAATCTGAAGTCAACATTTTCTTTGCAATTAAGAACCACTTGATTTAAGGCACTTACAATGGCCCACTTTACATATACGGTAAACAAACACCTCTGCAAAAACACCATCTGAATAAAATAAAACTGATTACGTAAGATGTCTATTTGGAAGATTTCTGATGCTACCAGAAGAATAATTAGGAATCACTGCTGTGAACTGGGCTTTAATCCTCAGCCTCATTAAAGTGTCAGCATAACTCAATATAAACTCCCCCATCAACAACAAAATTAATTCACTTTCAGCTATTACACTTTTTTTTTTTACTACGTTTGAAATTCATATCTTTCCAAACTGGAATTCCCAATTTTTGATCAAATCAGCATGGCAATATAACCCCTCTACAAGGACACTGTAAATCCTCTTCCCTGTCACTACTGACTCACCATTTAACTCTTAAAGCTCCACAATGTCTTGCAGCAGTCATCGATTATAGGCACGACATGCAAAAAACCCATAGGTGTCAAGCAAGTCCCAGTGATCACTATTCTGCAGAAATGCAAGTAACTTTGCCATCTCAACCCCACACATTCAGACAATATTGCACCATTCCTTGGGAAATCAATACACTAAAATTAAAGGCACAACCAAAGCTTGAATCCATGAACATAGGGACTATAGGACTCCACTGTACTCTAAGCAAGACCTTAAATGGTTGAGACTCATAGAATCTCAATTAATTCATTCAACTTTGTCATTATACTTACACAGGTACATAGTATAGTGAAAAGTGTTTCTCATTAGTCACTCAGGTGCAGTATATAAATAGAACAGAAGATAAGACAATAGACAGTAACACAATAACAGTGTAATAACATAACGGAATCAAAACTGTGCAAATAGGCAAACAGAGAAAAGAACACAACAGGACAAAAACAAAGTAATTTGGGGAACAGTGCAAAAATAGTACGGTGATTAATAAATATTACAACTAATACAGTTTTAAGTACAATTTTGGCTTACATTCAGTTGTCGTGTATGTGGTAGTGTTGGAGTACAGTCATTGTGGGTATAGGAAGACGTTAGGAGTTATTGCTGCAACATTAATAGAACTATAATTTATATAACAAAGCAAATGCTTCACACATCAAGTAAAATAAAGAATCCAGCAACAAGTATTCTGGAATATGATTGTCTCAGCACGTTTACCTTTTCAGGTTGAGAAAAGGTGCCAGCATTGCAGGGGGTACGGGGATCCCAGAGCCGGACAGACCGATCCCAGCTGCCCGTTACCATGACATTAACCTCTGGACAGTATTCCACACATCGGATCGGAGCGTCGTGGGTTCCCACTATTGTCTCTGTAAGGAAAGAGATCAGAGACCGCACTGTCAAAGACTGGATTCAGACTGTTCCACAGTACTAAACTAGGAAGGAGAACTGGGCTAGGTCATTTAGTATTAGGCTTATACACTTTTAAATACACCTAAAAAATGTAATTATAATGGAACTCTGCTGAGCAGAACTAAATATCACAGCTCCAGTCTACAGTACAACATGATTAACCTGCCCCAGAGTCAGAAAGCTGTTTCCATATGGTGAAGACCGAGTGGTCCCATGGCTGCTTGCAGTTCGAGGCCTACCTTGATCTGTGTTTAAATCGTGCGTTTTCAACTGCATGTCTAGGCCACCACTCCAAGCATGCGTAGGGTCCTATAAGACAATGTAAACAGAAGCTATCATTACAGCTGCCCGCCACTGCCAAAATACTGAACTAATGCAAATTTCGAAATAAAACTGAAAGATACTACTTGGCTTTTCAGTTAATATTTATTTCAAAAAGCAGTTTTAAAGTGCAGAGGTCTACATTTCTACAATGGTGCTAGAAAATAAAAAAGATATTTAGTAAAATTTGCTTTAAACTACTGTTTCTGTTGTCCATTACTTAAACTTAACAAGGCAGTGCAAATCTGCATTAATAAACCAGACATGGAAAAAAGTGGATGCGCTGAATGCCAAAGTGCTATAGATACACTCCTGACACATCACTTACATAAAAGGCACAGTCGAGCACAGGTGCCAAGTGCTGGTACTTCATTCTCATGGAGTTGGCGCCAACATCGTACAGGCGGACTGTGGTGTCCCATGAGGAAACCAACAGGAACTGGGAGGTGCTGGGGCTGAACTTCACGGCAGACGTACTGTCCTCAGGGCCCTGGCTCAGCTTGAATTCATTAGAACCCGTCATTTGGGAGACCTGTGGAGGGGTGCAGAAGACACGGACATAAAACCACAGCAAAAATACACTATAGTTTGAGTGCTTCCCAACTCCATCCCTCGGGTACTGCTGCCAGCCCTAAGTACAGAAACCAATTGCTTCACAATGCATGTTAGTTTAAACAACATATTAAGTATTCACATATACTTGACTGCAAACTAAATGACTATGCGCTGTGTTTTTTAAATAAAGATGCAAAGCAGAGCATGCTTTGGTGCAGCTTAGTTGAGGCAAATAAGGTTTGCTCAAAGCTAAACACAGGAATCACTAGAAAAGAGTAAAAAGAAAACACAACGGTTCGACCATGGAGCCTTCTTCAAGTGTGAGAGGTGTAAATAAAAAGTGTCATGCATTAATCCTTACATAATGGCAAGTGTTTACATTTTGATCACTGCGGGAAAGGTATGTCTTTTCCCCTCTGCCTACACAGATTTTTCTCGACTCCTCCTCATTGCCCCCTCTGTTGTCCTGAAACCTGGGGTGACCCTTGGTGCATCTGCTTTCGGACAGGTTCCCTGCAGGATCCACCCTTTGTACAGAAAGCTAGTCCACGTGCACTCACAAACCTCCTCTTCTTCAGTGGCTACCTCTGATCACTCAGAAAATCCTTCTGCTTAGCCTCTTACTCACCCCCTTGTCTGTCTTAATAACCCTTCTCGTCTTCTGCCGCCCTTGTCTTCACTCTATCTCAATGTAAAGACTTCGTTGTCTTTCCTCACACTGCTTGTGATGAAACCAGATTCCACAGCACAACAGGACCGGAACATCTTACACACCTTCACAAGACTTACCTGTTGACTCTAGAATCCATCCTGCTTTGCTCTGTCTTTATTTCACCTACTTACTCCTTAACTGACTGTACAAAGTTTAATGTTAAAACTTCTTTTCTACCACTCATCACGGTGCATAGCCTTTATACGTAATTATATTGAACTTAACGCCCTTGGATGAATTACAAAACAAATACCCACTTAACCCCGTATTTTTAATTCAAAGGCAAATGTCTGAAATATATGTGCTTATTTTTGCTTTATAATTTCCACGGTAAGTCTTGTTGATGTCAAATGCTCCACGAAACGTTAAAGTACTTTGTTAAACGGCTGGAAAATAACACGTGACACCCCACAAAGTGCGTCACTTTTTAGCTTGGCCTTAAAATTTAACCTAAAACGTCAATTACATTGGTAATACAACTATTCTGCGCGTACGAATCACGACGCCTCTGCTAATACGAAGTGTTATCTCAAATAAAACCTAGATCTTTGTTGACGTACTGTCGCATTGTAACTCGTTACACACTAGTTGCAAAACATATTTCTCCTTCTCTACACGATCCGTTTAATAATAGATTCGTGAATGTTATTAAGACATCTCGGGGATATATATTTTACGTGCGTTTGAAAATATAGTGTTAGAACTGGACAATCTGGAATAGTAACAACGTCCGAAACAAAAAGACAGACTAGGCCCAAAATACGCCTCGTATAACAGCAATTCCCAATTCATCCGGCCATTCTACTCATTTAGAGATTCAATAAATGTTAAAAGTCTTTATATTTCCGTCACTCACCTTTATCAGTAATACAAAAAAGATTTAAAAAATCGCGAAGAACAACAAATCGACTTAAATTTAACTATCACAATCCGTCTTCGATGTAGTACCCTTTCCGCTTCAATCACTGTGACTTCTTCCCCCACTTCAATCCGTGGAGAAGGCCAGCTTCTATTGGCTAATTTAAACACCACAATTCCCGCCTTCCTTCCCATTGGCTCTTGTATTAACAGTTTCCTTTTCCTTTTACTGACTTCCGTTGTCATTCAGGTCATGTGATAAGGGAATACTCATCCGGATTTTTTTAAAAACAAAAAGCAATTAAACGCTTATAAGAAGTCCGCGAAATAATAGATCGTTTTCTTAAATGCAGTCCATATACACATAGACAGCCTTAGATGTCTTCTTGAAACCGCCGTTATCATTGTTTTTATTGTTGTTATCTGTTTTTATATCCAAAGATGTAAAAGCGATCAGTCGTCTTAAATTCTAAATTCATAACTACTTATGGAGGACTACTATACTAATCTATAGTATAATTGCTAGACTTTCAGTTTATTATTACTACTTCTACTGTTGTTTTTTCATGATGTATAATTAACCTGCAAACAAACAAGTTGCTATTATTGGAATAAAAATCAAGACGGTCCATTGAAACTATTAAATGACAAAAATAATTCAATATGTAGCTTTCACATGCTAATATAGGATCAAATTCACAAATATGTTTTGGCAGTGTGCCATCTGTGATTGTTATGTCTTCATGCGTCAATGAACTGAGAATTAGTCTGGAATTCTAGACATTTCAAATACCTGAAGTCTTAATATAATGTTTACAATTTCGTTGTTTGATTTTGCTCAGTATGGCTGGTTGAAATTGTTGAAATGAAATTGTTTCATATTATCACTTGTCGAAGAGTGTCGGATAACGATTGCTGATTTTTTTTTCGATTTTTTAAATTTTTAAAAATGACATAAATGGTAATATTTTGTAACATTGACTGTTCAAAAACATCAACTGCACCTCTTTGTTGGTTTAGAGTTCAGGAACGTGCTTATTCATATTTTAAGAAAACTTGTGTAACATTGTATAGCCATTTGAAAAGGATAAGCGTAAAATAATATAGGTTATAGTTGATTAAAGGCTTTATATTAAGAGACTTGTAGCGCTTGAATCCCCTTTGCTTCTAACAGGGATTATGCGCCTACAAGCGTTTTTAACATAAGACCTTTTTGTCAACTCACGATTGCTGGTACTGTGTAGGTGTAATGTGATATATGACATATTCATTATATACTTAAAGGCAACACTTAATTTCGTTTTCGAAACTATAAGCAGAAATTGATCTGCGGTAACGACTAATAGATGTTAGCATCTTCTAAACTTTACATTTACTTAATATGTGTGGTCTTTCTGATGTGAGCGGGGGGGTTCAGCCAGCAGGTCGTTGCGTTCCTCCGTATTTTTACTATGCTTCGCACACTTCTAGGCGCCAGTTTCAGCTCGACATGTTAAGCCTTTGTAAACTAAACACATGCCTTATCATAGAAGGGCAATACATTTACGTTTAAATCATAAGCGATAACAAGATATGCTTTAGCTACCAACACACTAAAGGAAGAACCTTAAAAAATACGATGCGTTTTGATGGTATACAACAATAAATCGACCTGTTTGCTGTGTCCCACATCTTAATGATACATATAAATTCTAGGTGTTCATCATATAGTAAAAAATAATAAAGTTAAACTTCTGTAAATTGAAACTTTTTAAATATGTTATATATATGGACTTTATCGTTTATCATTAATGTAAGTATGACCTTGAATCTACCCTGTTTCTTTAAAGGCCTACGTAGTTGTAAGCGCTTAGAGTTGAATTCTACCATACGTGCCACTCGTAACTCATTATCAGTTTGAGATGTACTACAATGTTGCCTCAGGCAATACAGAAACAAAACACTGACACGTTTGTCTCCAAGTGAAAGAAGATAATAAAGAAAGTGTGTTACTGATATTATACAAAATTACTTTGGTGTTTTTAAAATCTACATGGTTACACTTTAATATCAGAGCTTCTCTTTCATGTACTTAATATACAGCATTTAGAAAATTGCAAATCCACGAATTTTCCCCTTTAATGAATACATGCACGCCCATACCTCACACTTGTATCAATGACCTGCTGTGGATGACGCATAGGATAAGCTACACGAAACAAATCATTTTGGAAACTGATTTATTTATTTTTTCAACAATTATCTGGCAATTTCCGTGCATTTCTGAAAATTAACAAAAAAATACAACTAAAACTTCTACAGCAAATTTTTCGATGTGGAAATATTAGTAATTCACTTGATTATATACCTTCAACTATGACCAGATTTTTCGCCATAAAACGTTTAAAACCGGTTGAACAAGGGAGAGAACAGTAAATAAAAAAGTACAAAATAAGTAATATACACATGGTGTATTTAATACCCTTTAGAGAAGCACAGTGCCTTCTTATTTACACATACAGTTGTTGCATAATAAGAAATATATATTTTCAACAAATAAGATTATATAAATATACATTTATGCCAAACATTTATGCATGATTTTTTGTTTCTGTTGTTTTGGGATGAAAATGGAGTTAGTATTCAATCTTATTGTAAAGATTGTACAAAGGTAAAGCTGGTAGATTGCTTCCGGGATAGTATAGTGGAGTAGGGAACGCAATCGACCTTGGAACTGGAACCCTAAGCAAGGAATTGTCCCTAAAAACCAGCGGCATCCCAACTAAAGTTTGTGCTGAAGCGTGTGCCATATTGGCCGCTTCTAGTTCAGCCGACAGTTGCCTTTTCCACTTGTTCCTGCGGTTTTGAAACCATGTCTTAACCTGAGTTTCTGTCAGCTGCAGGCTTGATGCTAAGCACGCCCGCTCGGAGCTGCTCAGGTAGCGTTTCATGTCGAAGGTGGACTCGAGCTGGTACACCTGACTCCGAGAGAAAACGGTGCGGGTCTTCTTTTTGGCAGAACTACTCTGCTTGTCGGCTCCGTCTCTTTGTCTCTCCTCCGAAATGGGTGATATTTGGCTACATGGTGTCTCTTTATCCTCTTTGTAATCCTGCAGCAGAGGTTGTGTTAAAATCTGACGCCTTTCTATCGCTTCTTGTCCCGGTGTAATCCCTTTAGCGGCATCTGCAAGGGAAAAAAAACAAGTACGTGACAGGTGCCTCAATCTGTTCCTTTAGCAACAATGGTAACGTCTAAAGTACGTAGTATATAGTAATACTAATCAAATGACAAGAAAATAAAAGATTAGCCATAGTAATATATGTACGTAATCGTATATGTGTCTAATTCTAAATATTTGCATCGCTTTTCATTTGACATCCGTAAATAATTTTATGTTTCATATGGGTATTTGAAGCGCACATTTAAAGACGTTAGTACACTTCGTATTTATTTGGTACTGTATTTTTGATACGTTGAAGTTGAGCAATATTCAATATTCATTTTAATAAAAATGAATTATTAGTTTTGCAGCAGAATGCAATGCCACAATTGTGTATCATGTTGTTTCGCCTCCCCCGCTTTCTCTTTATTCATCTTTTAAACTAATTTAGTGTGTCCGTGTGCTTCAGTAAAATGATCTATTTAAAAATGTAACACATTATTCGATACTTTGTACAAGAGTTCATTAAGTTTGAACTTTGACTGTTTGATCGACTGTTGAAAGGTTACAAGTGCCCCATTAAATAAACAATAAAATATGACTAATCCAGGTACATGATACTAATTAAATCAGGTTACCGTTTGCTGGCAATTGAGACAAATGTATCGCATTAGTTTAAAAAGCCTTGTTTAATCAATTATAGGACACTTTTACATATACGTCGAGGGGGGAAATGTAATGTTTAAATAGTTGCACTCGGAGATTTCATTCAATATCTGACAAAGGCAAAAATAAGTGAAACCACAATTCGCATCACTGTACATGTGATAAAGACTAACCACGTTCCACATCAACCACAGAAACCTTGAAAATAAGGCTGCTGCTCACAGATTTTCTTTTACCACACTTACTGAGGCAGGTAAAGTTGAGAGGCTGGTGTTGGTGGTTGCAGGTCTCGCTGTGTCCGGGCTCTGAGCAGAAACAGTCAGCGGAGTCTTCCCCAGCGCTGCAGTCTTCTTCGGACGAGACAGACAACGTTCGCTTCCTCTGCAGTCCTCCTTTGGAATTCTCCTTGGTACCTGAGCGCCCACCTTCGGATGTGGTACCCAGAATGGACTGGATAGTGAAGCTAGAGATAGGGGCCGGCGAACACTTGCTGCCGTTGTCTTCTTTGCTATTCATTCTGTGTTCATAACATTGAAAGGGGGGGAAAATAATAAATGATATATAACTTTGCCAGAGAAAAAAAAATACACAGAAGCGCAGAATTTGCAAAGGCTGAAAAAGTGAGGGTGTCGTTAGGATTTTTGGTTGTTTTTCCCTGAGCCTACACTGACTGAATGTACCCCTGCCTACTCTCACTCGCTCTCGACTCAAGGCAGTATTGTGGCGTTGCTTCATTTGCATGTAGGTAAGATTCTAGGGGGCCAATCACAGGCTTAAAGTAAGCCCCGGAAATTTCAAACTCTGCCTGTCTTTTTCGGGAAGAAAAAAGGCGAGCGAGAGAGAAAGCGAACAGGAGGGAGAATGGCAGACAAGCAATTTGATTGCGACTTATTATTTTGTAAATGTTTACAATACGTATATGATTCATTACTCAATAAGATGTAATTATGGTGTCAAGAACTGAACCTTACATTCTGATGACAGCTAAGAGCGACGTTGGTCTGTGTGCTTCTGTTTGACACGCACAATTGGGATAAAACAACTCAATTTTCTAAAGCCACAATACCAGGATCTTGTTGTTTTACGTTTTCGTCTGTGTTTAAATGTGCTCGATGAAATGTGAATAAAATAGAAACAAATCATATCTTATATCTTATTTGTTTCTTGCCAATACAATCTGCGTTATTTAAGATGATGTATGGGCTACAAAATGGTTATGACCATAGCAACAGAACCAACAAAATCAACATATTGCTCATACCTAGAGCAAAAATTCAGTGTTTCATATTTGTTCTAAAGCTTGCTATCAGAAAGATATTTCTATTTTTTCTAATTCCTGGTCAGACAACGAAGCACACGACATTATTTTATTCTAAAGAGCTATGTGGCTATCTTTTAACCCAGGATTAACGGGTGGAAAGAAAGTGGTAATTACAAATCAGAAACGTTTCCCACCAATTTATGAATTCATAATAAGAACTGAGGCGATTAAAAATCAGACATTTTTAATCATTTCCAATGGCATGGAAAGTCTCGCTTCATCCAATGATATGGGGCCCGATCATTAGATTAATTAATTAATAACTGAAATGTTAAAAGCGAAGATAAATTTCAGATTACTTCCGTAAGAATAAGATTCTTCTTCAAAATGTACAAATTTGTCTATAGAACCCCAATAATATATTGTACTGTATTACCTTTCATCATATAACAATAAAAAAACAATAAAAAAACACAAGGGAACGAGTGAATTACTTATTGCTGATTTGTAATATGTTTTTTTTTTTTATTAGCTGCGCGTATTTAATAACAAGACTGAAAAGGGAAATATATTGAGATAAATTAAGTGGCGCCAAAGATTCTAGATTTGGAAGGTAGTCTAGGTATCATTCGTACACGACCAAACTCAATTTATGCTAAAGCATGTAACTCCTCTTTTTTCAATACTTCCACGAAGCACATAATCATCTTAAATTGCGTCTTTACAGTTGACGTATCTATTGGAATTTATAACGCTGTCTTAATAATTTCGCATTATATGGAAACCCTTCCCAATTGATCCATCTCCGATTTCGCTTTTTGAAGTTGCTTCCCATATTCAAGAGATCGGATTCAAAAGCAAGTGACTTGGCTGAAGTATTGTGCAGACTGACCTCTGTTGCAATGATGGAGTCATTAAGGAAAAGAGAAGCATATCCTTTTTAACCACATAAAAAGAAACATTAGAATTGAGATGTTTTCATATCTCAGCATTTTAACAATGTCTGCTTAATTTAATTCCCGGAACGAGCTGTGGTGTACTTAAACACAAAATCCAATTTAGTCCTCTTTATTTTTAAGAAATAAAACCCAATCGCTTTAGTCTCAACCAATAACAGACCGCTGATATTAATTGCAAGTAGGCATTTTGCCGAAACAAACGCAATTTGCAATGTGTCACAATAGTCTTTAGAATATAAATTATATTGTTAGGTTATTGCATAAACTTTTATCTATTTTGATAAATACTTTTATATCTTTGTATTGCCTATTAGCTACGAACATTTTAAGCGATCGCAAGTGCTGTGATAAAATGTTCACTCAACAACAACACAATAACAATATGTGATCAAATATCTGCGTAACTGATGCGTAACAAATTCCATCACCTTTGCTTAGAAGCATATTTTCCTTTCATCAGCACTTACGGCTGCATCCATGTAATGCACTAGTCTCAAACTGCACTGAAACAAAAGCTATAAGACTACTTCTAGAAATGTAAACAACGCAATCTAGTGCTGACAATAATAAAGCAAAACTGTGCTTTTATAGACGTTTGCGTCAAAACCAACATATTCAGCGCGAAAAGTAACAATTTCCAAATGGCAAAAACGTGTTATTTGGTGATTATTACACTAAATCGTTATTACCGTTTGTTCCATTTTTTCGCATGCATGCCAGACTAGATCAAACCTTTCTGTCCTTTTCCT